>NW_022437004.1:12048415-12566912 GCF_009761245.1 Sapajus apella
GACTAATTGATAAGAAAATTCGAATCTACCAAACTTTTCCCTTAGTTACTATTCTATTCCAAAGGTGAAAAGAAATCTAAGATGTTTATAAAGGTTAGGCCCTCAGGTCGAGCAGGTTTGCTTCTTTTTCAGAGATATCCATGCTGAGTCCATGCAAAGAAAATACTTTCTTTGCTCTATTTGTTAATGGGTTCCACCCTGAAGTCAGCAATCTATTAAGAAAACAAGCTAAGCTGAAAAAACTACCTATCTAACTAAATTTGTCTCCAAAATATATCTTTCTTGTATTGAGCTGGCTATGTAAAAACTTTTCATAAACATTTATAGCATTAGGAGAAATACCTAATGTAGGTGACGGGGTGATGGATGCAGCAAACCACCATGGCACATGTATACCTATGTAACAAACCTGCATATTCTGCACATGTACCCCAGAACTTAAAGTAAAATAATAATAAAATTATAAGAAAAATCACTCAAAATTCTTAAAACAAAGAGCTCATTGATCTAAACAAGTCTCACCTTTAACCATTTTATCTTCATTTGGATATCCACCTACACCTTTTCTTGTTTAGGATGAAGAAGGTCTTAGATGATGGCTATCTAGGTTTGGTGAAGTCCTCTCTCCTTTAATAAAAGTTAACCGTCCCTGATTGCTGGAACTTCCTAGGAAAAGAATTGATAATAACTGAGTTCCTCCAGGATGATCTGTCTTTAGGCAGAGAAGGGGAATTCAGAAAGCTCCACCTTGCATTATGCTATTTTTCAAGTGCCCTTACTTCAAAGTAATCGATAGAGTTACAGACATCTACAATAACATTTTGGTCATTGATTGACTACATAGGGGACTGCGGTTTCAAAACCTTTTAGTGGAGCTGAAAAATTTCTTAATGTTATTATACCATCATAACATTGTAGCAAAATTACTTTATTTTTTTAAATAAATTTAGTGTGGCCTAAATGTACAGTGTTTATAAAGTCTACAATAGTGTACAGTAATGTCCTAGGCCTTCACATTCCAGTCCTGCAAACTCCTTTCATGATAATTGCTTTATACAGGTGTACCATTTTTTAATCTATTAGACCATACTTTTATTGTGCCTTCTGTTTAAATATGTTTATATTTAAACACAAATAGTTACCACTGCGCTATAATTGCCACAGTCTTGAGTATAGTAACAAGCTGTGCATATTTGTACATAGCCTAGGAACAATAGATTATTTAATACATTGTCAATGTATGTACATTATGCCATTTAGGTTTGTGTAAGTACACTTCATGATGTTGGCACAATGACGAAATCACCTAATAACACCTTGAAAGTATCCCTGTTGTTAAGGGATCCCTGTTGTTGTACTATCTGACAAATGTGTTATTAAGGGACATATGGCTGTATACAATGCAACATATTTTGAGGTGGCATTTCCTGAATTCCTTCAAAGGCTAATATTGTTTAAGAAACAATTGTAGTTGTTAAGAATGAGTAAATTCAGAGAATGTAAATGGGATAAAAGTTTATAAATGCACTTGTCACCATTTCAAAAATCTTTTTCAGTAACTTGAAATCTTAAAGTCATATTAAATTAAGTAATGGATATTTTTGAAATGTCTGAGTCATTTCTAAGTAAGCTAAAATACTAAAACATTAATTGCTAAACATAAGTTTAAAGTATATATACTTTGGCATCTTATATTTATATGGTATGGAGAAGCTAAATATATTTAGATCTGTTAGTAAACATGAAAACAATTGTTCTAGAGGAAACGCATATTTTTAAAGCTATAAAAGGTACCAACATTCATAAAATGTTAGTATAAGACAGGCAGTTCAAAACTGCTTAATTCGTAGGTTTTCACTAAAACTTAAGGTTACTAGGAATTTAAAATTCTAATTAACATATGGGAATTAAAAGTATAAATAATAAGATAAACAACTGTGGATGTGAGGAAAGTAAGGCTTTTTTATTAAAGAAGTTACAAAGTATGAGGATGTATCTTTGTTAAAGGAATAAGAGAATAATCTTTTATTCCAGACTAGAGAGATTATTCCAAAACGAGAAAATTGAAAAAGTATAGTACAAAAACTGAATAGATAAGAAAACTGTAGAATATTTTTGGAAGACGAATCTTGTGAAAGGAATTTTATGCATGATAAAGCTGGCTAAAATTAAGAGGTAACTCTTATGTTTTTCTGAATAGGGAGCATTACACATCAAAAGTACACTGATGCAAAATTAAAATTTGGTCCTCTGTTTACAATGACAAAGTTTTCTTGGAGTATTGATCTGCTCTTAACATAAAATAGTGAAATGGGTTTTTTTTTAGCCTTTTAGATAATTGGCCTAGGAAAAAACGATTCTCTGTTATCAAGATGATTCTGTATGCTTCAAATTTTCTTTATTAGATCTTTGATTACTTAAGAAAATTAAGTCTTTTCCATACTGAATGAACTTAGTTTTCTGACAACTATATAAATTCCTGTATTTGCCTCAAAGTCTTACAATTATCACTCTGGATAAATAAATGACTATTACTTTACAGTGACATGTAATATTGTTTTGGTCAAATGTTTTAAATACTTTGATATTGATCAACTTCCCCAAATCATATGCGAAGTTAAGTTTTCTTGATCTCAAATTAACTTTGGGATTTTCCACTTAAGCCCTGGAAAATCCTCTAAGGCTGTGTGTCATACCTAGTATAAGATGGATATTAAACACCAAAATAATGACTAATAACAGATTAGATTTTTAGGAATTTCATACAGTATTTTAGAACACTTATCAGTAATATACCCATAAATATCACTTAAAGAAGGTTTACATCACTTAATATTTGAAAGTGCTTCCCATATAATTTAACATATGAAATGAGCCTAATTATTATATTTTAAAATGTGGTATACAACAGAAATAACCATATTTCCTTGTGAGCTGTGCCATTATCATAATGAACTCAAAACAGATCTTTAACTAATGGCCATTTTGTCCACAGTTTATTACTTTATTCTAATGCTCTTCTGAAAGCCTTTGCAAGCAACTGTAATCCTAATGTTATGCATTCAAAGAAATTCATGGAAAAGACTCTCACAAATGCTGTTTTCTGATAACTTTAAGATCATACCATGGGACTGGGTAAGAATTTCCATTACTCTAATGAAGAAACTGGTGGGTTCATGAAACTGTTAACCAAAGGCAAGCAGAATAAAAATTAATTATATGAGATGAAATAAACTGATAATTATGTGTTTTACAGTTTTTTTTTTTAAATGGCTGATTCTTTTGACTTGCTTTTCTAGGTTTAAGAAAACTTTTTTCTCTTAAGCTATCCAAAATTTACAGCAATTTGGCATAGTACGCTTTCATGAACAAAAATTGAAATATTTACTTTTTCTCCATATAACAAATAGTTATTTCCGTAAGTTAGTAAGCATATGTTCTGCTTATAACAGTATAGAGTCAGAAATATTGGTTATATTACCAAAACTTTGGGATGTGATATCTGAGAAAGTACCTAGAATGAATCCGTATGTACTCAGGTAAAATCTGAAGTCCGCTTTGATTTGGCTTTCCAGCCTTGAGAGGTTTTAAAAAGTTGAATCTGAAATTCCTTGTAAAATGTTGCAGCAAAGCAAACTTGAAAAGAGCCTATGTGTTCAATCACTATTCTTGTTTCATTTATGTAAATAATCAGGCCAAGTTTAATGAGATTAGACTTACTTTGCAAACAAATTGGTCTTACTCTAATTATCTTTATTATAAATGGTATAACTGTAGAGAAAAAACATATGCTTATGAACAAAAATTATACTACACCTGTTATTAGATTATAGCCCTATTCATTGTTTTCAAGTTTTATCATCAACTTGTAGGCTAGACTATATCCTGAATTACCTAGTTTCCTCCAGTATCTGGCTACAACTCTATAAGAATAAGAACTGTGTTGTTCCTGAAGCCCTAGAAGCTAAAACTGGACAACTCAATTTAAATTTCAAGGAATATGTCTCATGCCTGATGTGTGGGCCATACAGAGAGCTCACCAAACACTTAATACCATGACTAGAGACATTGAAACTATAAATTAGGACAAGAAGTTGATGACTTTATGCTGTGTACTACTTTTCTCAAGATGTCTGAACATATAATGAGACTCTTGGCATCTCTTGTTTTCCTTGCTTATGCCTATTTTTCCCCTTGGTAGGATCATGCTATAGTTGTAATTTCACAATTGCTGCCTTCTGTGGATAACTTGATGAAATGTTGGATCTGATATGCCAAACTCAGATCCTTATATGAACTAAGGAATCCTTTAGTCCACCCAGTACATCCCTAACACAACTGCTGTTCAAGTTGTCCCAGTGATCCCTTTTACAGAGTAAGACTTCTAGACACTTTTGTTCTCACTCCTCTTTAATTTAACAGAGTCATGGGTCATCAGACTACTTACTAACTGAACAGGGAGGAATCTGTGCAGTTGCTGACACTTCTTGTTGCACATAAATAAACACATGAAGCACTGTGGGAACGCGGTGGCAAAGTTAACAGACAGCCTACTGGGTTAAAATGGGTAGAATCATCATCTGCTCATTCTTTGATCTGTTCTATTTTAATTGGTTTGGTTCATGGGACCCTGGCTAAGAACATATTCCAAACTCTTGGAATTATTCTCCTGATAATCATAATAGTTTCCTTGGTATACTGTATTAGCTCAAGTTTTAAATGTTTGCATTCAACTATCCATGAAATGTCAAATGGTCTCTTTGGCTAGAATAGAAAAAAAAAAAAAACTCAAAGAAATGCTTAATCATGAGGATACTGTAACCCACAAATGGCTTGTTAAGACCAGAAACCCAGAATAATAGTAACAGAGTTGTGGTAATGCTCCAATACACCTAAAGTAAGAGTGTGATCAAAAGGGGAGAACTGTTAAATATAATGCACAGTTTTGGCTTGGGCTGAGCTCCTGCACTAGGCCTAAGGAATCAAACTAAATGCAATCAGCCATGCTAAAGTTCCCTGTCACCAAGCAAAAACTAAGTTATTTATTCCAAGTAATCAGGAGAATAAGAGACAACAGCCAAAACCCCCAACAAGCCAGTACCGGCTGGCATGATAAGGAAGTTCACTCTGCTTTAGCCTTTATAAGAGAAGTAACTGTGAAACAATCAATCTCCTTTTTGTTTTCTGTTTCTTCTTTCCTCAGCCCTTTTATGCCTATAAAACCAGACTCCTGTGCTCAACTCACTAGAACATTCACTCTGTTTTGTAGAAAGATTTGTCATCCAATTCTAGAATCACAAATAAAAGCCAATTAAGATATTTCAACTAAATGTGTTATAATTTTGACAGTGGCTTGATTTATAAAAGTGAAGGAAGATGATCTTAAGTCACCTGATTAATTTCAGAAAAAATTGTTAACAAGTATATAAAAGTATATAAAATATCACATTTGATGAAGATCAGGCCAGGCGTAGTAGCTCACACCAGCATTTTGGGAGGCCAAGGTGGGTGGATCACCTGAGATCAGGAGTTCGAGACCAGACTGACCAATATGGTGAAACCCCATCTCTACTAAAAATAAAAAAATTAGCTGGGTGTGGTGGCACACGCCTGTAATCCCAACTTCTCAGGAGGCTGAGGCAGGAGAATCGTCTAAACCCAGGAGGCAAAGGTTGCAGTGAGCTGAGATAGCGCCACTGTATTCCACCTTGAGTGACAGAGTAAGGAGATTCCATCTCAAAATAAAACCAAAAAGCAACAAAAAAGAAAGAGCACACGCAGTATTATATAAATGCTTAAGTAGTGACAATTTAAAGTTATGAAAATATGTGATATGTACAATTAAAGATATGGGGATGTGAAATAGTAATTACAGAGGCAAAATATGGCAATGTTAAAGATTTTTAAAACAAAATGATGAATATGTGAAATATTCTCCATTTGAAGTGAGATTTACTTTGGACTGTTTCATATAGCTTTGATTAAATAAAAAATGAAATGAAGGTACATAAGGAAAATATTAGAAATCAGTGATGATTAGGAAATAAAGTAAAACTAAAGACTCGAGCTTTGGAAAAATAATTTAGACTTTGTAACCTAGCTATATATGGATGTACAGTGCACCTAAATATATTTTCTCACAAAAATTATTTTTTATTCAAGTGACCAAGAAATTAACAATAGTCTTAAAGAAACAAGAGTATCTAAAACAATTTCTATTAATTATATTTTTAATACACAAATATTATAATTGCTTATATCTACCATTTTAAAGGCATTAGGGTAGTCAGGATGTGGTGAGCAAGAGGCAAAGATATGCAAGACAAATATGCTAGTCTATAGGAATTTACAATTGTTTGATAGCCAAAATATGTGTATGTAATTAACTATAATGCACAATAATATAGTATACTACATCATCTATACTATACACAATTGGAAGCATTTTAATAATCATCTGATTCCAAGACAGTAGATTCAATTAGACGAGCTTGCCTGGAGTGCGCTCTTAAAGTTTAGAAGCCCAGTTTAGTCTCAGCAGGAGAGAAAATGCCATGATCTCTTAGCAACATTTACCATGTTCATGAAGCAGGACAGTGTCACCATTCATCTTTTTTTTTGAAAAAAAAAAAAAAAAAAAAAAGATGAATCTACTCTAAGGATGAGACAAATTGACCACAGGGTGGCTTTACACCCAACCCAAGTCTAATGTAATAAGAAAAAAATAGCATACAAAATAGGTACATTTTCTGCTCTATTTGCAAGAGTGAAAGTACGCTTCAAATACATCATTCAGTAGTGGTGACAACGGTTAAGAACATAAGACATCTTGCGCATAGGCAGATATGGGCAGCCAGAACGGTAGAAGGGACTCAAATCCATGTTATTTGAAGTTAAAGATTCTCAGTTCAAGAAAGGAAGAGTCAGAGAACTGAAACATAACTTCAAACACTGGGGAACCACCTATGTTGTTCCATATAACTTCAAAAGGTTGAGTTGAGGCCAGTGAGGAGATTTAGAGAGACAAATTTTATTTCATTGGAAGGTAGAGCATCCCAACAGTCAGACTTGTTTTTTACATAGAAACAGCTGCCTGGGGAAGCAATGAGTCAATATCCTGTCCCAGCTGGAGTTCAAACCTTTCCTAACCAGATAGCTAGTGATAAAGAGGTTGGAAAAAAAAAAGGAGTTAACTTTCTCAAGGGCTGAAAGCTAGTAAGCAGCAGAGCAAGGAGGAACACTTAGGTGCCTGCCTGTCAGGCCAGTGAGTCACTGTTCATTTCATTTGTCTTGCTTTCTCTCCAGCAATCCTTCCCACACCCACAAGTACCCTTTTATCTTATGCAGAGTATATAAAATAAAGGCAAAAGAAAAGGAGTTTAGAGAAAAGATGGGTTACTGTTGACTAGAAGCATTAAAAAAAGAGTTATGAAAGAGACAGTATTAGAGCTATCTAAATTAAAGGATGGAAAGTGTTTAAATAAATCAAAATTAAGAACAGAGAAAATAACATCAAATACAGTAGCACACAGAACTGCTTACTTAAGTCACTGCTGCTTCCCAGGAAATGGTGCCAAGACTGGACCAGCCTTGCTATTACTTTTGCTATTATTATGAGAGTACTCATAAGAACAGATTGTGTCTCTTCAAAAACAAATACGAGTTCAAAATATAAATATATAAATACCTACGCTTTTCTCTTAAATTTATACCACTGAATAACTCTTCTTCCTCTAACTAGTTTCCAAACTAATGACTATGTCTTGGATGCAACAGGTATTCTATATGTTGCTTATATTGTTATATTATGCTATGTTAAAATAACACAGTAAGAATTCAAAATCTGTGCGTTAAAAATGGGTAGATTTTGGTTATATGCACTTGTAGCAAGTTGCCAATGTGGTGTTACCTTTTGTCTGAAAAGATTTGATGTTAGAAACAAAAAAGCATCATCATCAAGCCAAATGATGTGGGTATTAAATGCTCTTTTTCCCTGTCTTTTGCTGCCTCTTCACTATCATGGTATTTACCTATAAATACAGTATTCAGTAAAATCTTATGGGATAAAATATAGTCACATGGAAAAAAAAACCCTCACAGTAATCACATACTCTTCATCTATCTTCCAGTTAATACTGCCATAAAGAAAGACTCATTGCAGGTGGCCTTACCGTCTCCAGGAGCTGGCAAAAAATGACAACAGTACTAGTAAGAAGGGTCATCCTATATTAAAGCACTTATGGAACCATTCTGTCGAGGTACGTCACTTCCTTGCTCTGGGGTCATAGGTTAGTCACTTAATCTTTCTGTGCCTCAGTGTCCTCATCTGTAAGTTGAAATAACAATGGGGCCTCACAATGCTGATGTAAGGGCTATGTTAGTTAATATGTATAAAGTAGTTCAAACAATGTCTGATACACACTAAGTGCTCCATATATGTTTGCTACTTGTGTATTTGTGTTAGCTAATTAGTTGCATAACCTTGGACAAGTCAATTCATCTCTCTAGGCATTGATTTGAAAATTAAGAGATGAAATTGTATAATATCTAAGCCATTTTTCATGACTAAAAAGCTCCAGTTGTGGAGAAGCATGTTCTCTTTCACATTGGAGTCACGAATCTTTTCCAAAAATGGGATGACAGAAAGAGTCTGATAGTGTGGCTTGAACAAAGAGTCTACTGGATTCTCATGTCTGTATTTAGATTTAGTCCAAAAAAAATTAAAAAGGGAACCCCAAGTAATCATGTGATAAGAAACCAGAGAGTCATTGTGGCCAACCCAAAGATACTGTCTAGTATTTTTAATTGGAAATATTAGTTCATGAATCCCCATGTACATTATCTCTATCCAGGACTGCTCAATTTTGGTATGTGTGAGAACATGGTGTTCTGCTTTGATGAGATCTCTGGAAATACAAGATGTTTCTCAGTGTAAAAAGTGCTTCTATGCACCCCAGTGTGAGAAAAAGCTAAATATGAAATGGAGATTAGAAAGAACAGTTTCTGCTGGTACTATTGAAATCACTCTATAAGAAAGGGGTCACTTCACGAGAACACAATTCATTCAGCATAGAGGTTCTGGTTGTATCAACACAAATTCTATTTTCCTTATAGAGGTAATGCCACATGTTATTTTGGTGTTATGTACATATATCGGGTGCACATTTGTACATAACTGCTCTGTAATTTCATAAGTATTTTAGTTCGAGATATTTCTTTGAAATGTCTGGTGGTCGGGGCTAGGCTTTATCTTGGTTTTAGGATTTGGAACAAGTCACTTAACCTCTTTAAGTCTTAATCTCAAGGTATGGTGCACATAGAAGATGCTCACAAATATCTGTGCAGAAGAAAAAAAGGTAAAGAAGGAGAGGAGAGGAGAGAAAGCATGGAAGTAGAAAAAGTTCTCTCCCCCACTCTTTCTTTTTATACTTCCATTCTTTCAAATCCAAGTGTTTTAGATATTTCCATGCCATCTCAAACACAAAACAGGTCATCAACAAATTAACGAAAAATTGAAAAATTCAATAGACTAGCAAAATGTAACTGTGGCCATGTGGCAAATAAAATTTAATCAATTCCACAATTATTATTAAGTCATCAGTTAAGGAACAAATTCTGAAAGTCTATTCTAGAAATAATCAGGACAAAGAAGATCTAGTTCCTAAGTTATGAAGTCTGTAATTTAAAGCACTTCACCATAATTTGTCTGATATGTATGTACCCGTTTGTTTATGTTCTGATTTAAGGAGTAGTCAGCTAAAATGTTATCAAAATGCCAAGTCCTGGGTAGTCACCAACATTTTATCAGAAAGGTCCCACTCTAGAGGCTGTTACAAGTCTTTTTACTATCTGCATGTTAATTACCAACTGATTTAATTAGCACTGTGGATATAAAAAAAATTTCATTGATAAAAGTAATGACTGAATTCGTGTGATGAATGCTAAAGATGAACTCATTGGAAAAATCAAAGATTTTCAAAAGAAGACAGACTTGAAGCCAACAAGCATATGAAAAAAAACCCTCAACATCACTAATCATTAGAGAAATGAAAATCAAAACCACAATGAGATACCATCTCACACCAGTTAGAATGGCTATTACTAAAAAGTCAAAAAATAACAGATGCTGGCAAAGTTGCAGAGAAAAGGGAATGCTCATATTCTGCTAGTGATAATGTAAATTAGTTTAACCATTGTGGAAAGCAATTTGGTGATTTCTCCAAGAACTTAAAACAGAATTGTCATTTGACCCAGCAGTTCCATTGTTGGTTACATACCCAAAAGAATATACATCACTGTGTCATAAAGACGTATGCACATATATGTTCATCGCAGCACTATTCACAATAGCAAAGAAATTGAATTAACCTAAACATTGAGTATATATGGGCACAAAGAAGGGAACAATAGACACTGGGGCCTACTTAAAGGTGGAGGGTGGGAGGAGGGTCATGATTGAAAAACTACCTATGGAATACTACGTTTATTACTTGGGTTTGTTATATAGGTGAATTGCATGTCACAGTGGTACCCCAAACCACTGTGACATGCAATTCACTTATATAACAAACCTGCATGTGCACCCCCGGAACCTAGAATAAAAGCTAAAAAAGTTACTTTCAAGCTATGTGGGTTAACTAAAATAGTTTGGAGATACTTCCTACTCTGGAATGAACAGAGTATAGGATTCTAGTAAGGCCTGTACCCTCTCCCTCAATGGCTTATTCTTGATAGATTTAGAGTCCAGCCCTTGGTTTAAATCATGCCTGCTTGGAGCATGTCAACTTGAGGACCCGGTATCCCATGGTGGCTGTGCCCACAGTTTTATATATAGGATTTCATGAGCTTAAAACATCTCAAGGACAGAGAGTCAGGAATTCACTGAACTTAGAGAACAAAATCTGTAAACTGTTTGCTTAATAAGTTATTATTAAACAACTGTATGCACAGTAGAATTTGCTCTGACACTTGAATTTAATTCATTATAACATCATCACCATGAACTTCAGTTGGTGCCTGGATGCATCATCTAGTAAAAATAACCTAAAAGCTGGGCATGACAAAATTGGCTCGAATCAGATACTACCACCTGACTTTGGAAAGCTCAAGTCTAGTTATGGAAACTTAAATAAAACACAATATAAAGTGTAATATAAAGTTATTTGAGTTTCACAACTTGTATAAAAGATGAAGGGATCATAGAAGAGAATGCAGTTATTCAACTGAGAAAGTCCAAGAGATCTATATAGAGGCATTGGTGCTAGTTTGGAAGAATATATCAGAATATTCCAGAAAGTTGTTTGTTGTTTTTGTGGGGGTGAGAAGAAAGGAACATAAAAATGAATTCATACCAGAAATTACAAATTTATTATACACACATATATGCCAAACCCCACAGACACACATGCATATGCTTTAACTCACAAACGTTTTATCAGTGAGAAAAGCCCACAAAAAACTCTCTATAGGGTTTTAAATGTACCTGGCCTGGTGAATAAAACTCTAGAATCCTGTTTTTGCCACCAAAAAAATGGCGATTTTACTGACAGTGATTCTCAAACTGCATCTGTCATAATAAGACTAAAAAAGTAACCAGCCTGCTGAGTGAAAACTGGCATTCTCATAAAAAGTTTAAATAGTACTGAATCTAAAACTCCATTTCACATATTTAAAAATATCTTTCATAATAATGATACTCCTTATGATATTCCAAAGTCTGTTATAAGGATGCTCCGAACTATAGGTTAAGATCATAACTCTGACCTCAGAACTTACCTTCTCACCCTGTATGAATAAGAATGATGAGCTGGGAAAATTTAGTTCTACTGGCGATTCCACTGGTCTTAGAAATCAATAAAGCTTTATCTTTAAACATAGATTTTAAATTCTTCTTTTTATGTTTGGTTGTAACTAAACTTATATATTAACAAGCATGTGGTTACTGTAAAGAACATATTGATGTACATTCAATATGTTTTAACTCTCCCTTGCTGCTAGGAATGCCATCACTTATACTATAAATCAAATTAGCAGGCAACTGCAGCCAACAGAGCATTAGACTTGAAGTAATAGGTTCAGATCCTAGATATGTCATTTACCAACTGGAGCAAATTGCTAAAGCTCCCTGGATATGTTACTATATATACTATCTGAAAGGATTAAATAGTAAATGGTTTACTTTATTCACTCAACAAAAATGATTAAGTACACATAATATCATTTGCTTTGCATTACCAATAAAAATTATTAGCATTTATGTTAAACAAGCAGCTATTACTTATTGAGCACTTAGTGCATGTAAATATTTAATTATTAGCTATCAGGTTAAGTATTATATCAATTTTACAGATTAAAAAAAACTGAGGCTTGGATATGTAATTTTAAGTATTTTGTCTGAACTTCTGAAGGGCAGGGATATGCCTTACTTTAGAAGCCAGGCAGTAGCATTATACCTATTACATAGCAGATACACTATCATTAAAAACTTTTGCCAATAATGTGGTGTGGCACAGTACAAATTTAAAAATTAATATAACACATTATATACTTAATAGATGTTATCAACTATGCCCCCTAGAAACATTATTTCAAATTACAAAATGAATGCGATGATTCTTTATAATCATCTTGACAATACTCAGTTTATTGAAATATTTTGAAAACACCATTGGGTATTGTATTAATAATTAGGAGATCATTTTACATTGTTGTTGTTTATTTTTGCTATTCTTTCTATAGGAAAATCAGAAAAGAAGTATAAAAATCTTATTTATTTTTCCACACCACAGACTAAAGCTGGCAAAATCGTGCTGCAAGCCTTGCTAACCATCTCCAATGACCAGGTGGCAACATAACCCATGTTACCTGCTCACATTACATTTTCCTTATATGTATGAAGTGATTTATTGTCTCCACAGTGTTTTCTCAACCATTTGATTCTCACAACAGCACTGAAAAGTAGGAAGGAATAGGTCAATATTTTTCAGATAAGGAACTGGCAAGAGAAGCCACATGGATAATAAGCAATGAAAGATGGAGGGAGACAGGAGCAGGAAAGAGAGAGAAGGATGGGAGAGGTGAAGGGAGAAAAAAAGGCTAACTGCTGTTGTGGGTCTTTGCTTTTCCCTTAGCATTACCATCTCCTTAGTGGTATCCAAAGGAGAGAAAATAAATGGAAAAGGAGACAAAGAGGAATAAAGAGGGAAAGGGAAAAGAAAGGGAGGGAAGAAGGAAAGAAGAGAGAAAATAAATGAATATGAGTGAAAATATCTAAGTGAAGCAAAATCCTAAGAGACGTAAGAAGGAGTTTAAACAGACCCACATACCCCCAAAGAGTCATTCTTAATTTTTAGGGGATTTTGGATATATCCAATAATCTAATAACAGCACAGAGGCTCTTACTAAAGAAACTGCATGGGGCCGGGCATGCTGGTTCACACGTGTAATTCTAGCACTTTGGGAGGCCGGGGTGGGTGGATCATGAGATCAGGAGTTTGAGACAAGCCTGACCAACATGGCGAAACCCTGTCTCTACCAAAAAACACAAAAATTAGCCAGGTGTGGTGGCACGCGCCTGTGATCCCAGCTACTCGGGAGGCTGCAGCAGGAGAATCGCTTGAACCCGGGAGGTAGAGGTTGTAGAGAGCTGAGATCGCACCACTGTACTCCAGCCTGGGCGACAGAGCAAGACTCCATCTCAAAAAAAAAAAAAAAAAAAAACAAAGAAAGAAAAAAGAAAGAAAGAAAGAAAGAAACAAAAAACTACATAAGTCCAATATTTTACATACAATTTCCTTGCATTCAATGCACCACAAATCCAGTGCCAGGTCTCGTTTTAAGAAACATGCCTTAGAAACAGAAGTAGCTTCACTTCTCCATGTACCACAGTTTGCAGATCTAGAATCAGAGGATGCTTCCACATAAATGTGGTGCTTGTAGCACTGTAGTAGGGTGTGCTACTGAGATGAGACACATGCCTTCAAATCAAAACAATAGAAATATCTCTGAATCCCTTCTGCTGCCACCTACTCCTCTACAACATTTCCAAGCTTAATAGGAAACAAACAATTTCCTACACCACCCATTGAAATCATTATCTACAATAGAACATGAAGTTTTCCATCAAAGGAGGAAAATTGAAATTGAGGATAAAAGGTTTGAAAAAATTTGACTCCTAATATTCAATCATTATGAGTAAAATTCTTTAAAGACTAATTAACATGTTAGGATACAAGTATATAACAAAAAATTAAGTGCACAGGCTTTGGGGACTCTGGCATTGCCATCATGGGACTCAATTGGTCATTTAACCTCCTTACATCCAAATCTCCTGCATAATTTTATTGTGAAAATTGATTATATTAATGAATATAAATAATTTGAGTCTGACATACAGTAATCTCACTAAACTTCCCATTTCTCATTTGTAAAATATACTTAATGATAGTCTCCTATGTCTAAGGAAAGTACTCTCCTGGGGAGTATTAAATAAAGCAATGCATTAAATGCACCGAACACAGTGGCTGGTGTGTAAGAAATGCATGAAAAATTTTAGCTAATTTTAGCCCACTTGGACAAAGAGAGGAGTCACCAAAGATAGGAATCATTAATTTTATTCTAAGAACTGAATTCTGATTAAGTTTTGCTTTTCTTCTTATTCAGATTCCCAATTTGTGATGGTCAGTAGGCTAAACTAAGTGGTTTCTATCTACATTTAATTTCTTTCTGACCTTGGAATCCACTAACAAACAAAAGTATTTTGCTAGGTGCTTTAAAGAGGTTTCCAGATTAATCAACGCAGCCTTGGAAAGCCTAACAGGAGCTAACACATATACAGCGGGGGACTACTCTGATACCCACACATGTTAACCCATTTCATACTCAGTAATCCTATGAGGCCAGTACTCATTACCTCTATGTTACAACCGAGAAAACGGAAGCATAGAGAAGGTAACTGGCTCAAATTCTCACAGCTGGAAAGCAGCAGATCTGGCCTTCAAATCCAAGAAGCCTTCAAAGTCTGTGATCTTAACCTTTACATGTACTGAGTCTCCAAGAGGTGAGTGTTTTGATGTCCAGTTTATGAATGAGAACATTTTGACCTATGTTACATTGCTAGTAAATGGGAGAAACCAGGATAAGAATCCAGACACATCTGTAACCCACGCCTGTGCTTTTTCTCCTGTACCACACCACAGGAGAGTGTTCCAGGAATGGGGATGGGCAGTGATACCTAAGGCAGAGTTTGGGAGAAAAGAGGTCTATGGGAAAGTTTAGGCACATCGATCCAATGGGGAGCTCTGGGCATGAGATGACCTTCTATCATCTATCTTCACCACATGCAGTGATGCCAGCACCCTTGGGATAGCAGCAATAGCTACATTCCTCAAATCTAAGTCTCAGGGTCCAGAGGGAGCTTCCTGGGGTTGCAGACATAAATAATCTGAGATGTACCTTAACGTTCAAACCTGCTGTGCTCAGCGTCAGGGGCTGCCTTGGTTGGTGCTGGTTTTCTTTATCTTTATTTTAGCTTTATGAAGATAGTAATCTAACTTCATCTCCTTTCAATCATCTATGTTGCTCAGAGATCTAAGGAACAGTAGCTGCTAGTGGTCACTGTATACAAATTTGGGGAGCAGAAACCATTGTCATCACCAGTTCTTTCAATCAATGAACACTAAGGGCCACTAACTAAATCAATACCTGTATAAGCAGTATGCAGTGCTCTGGCAAATGCTATACAGAACAAACTCAACAGTACCTATTTTCAAAGAGTTTATAAACTATATCATTAGTATAAATAAGCACAAATTACAGGTGTTTTCTGAAAATACAATTGAAATTATATTAGGCAATACAAAATAAACTTGAAGAGGAAGAGTTTCAAATTATGTATTTTGGTAGCATTAGAGTCCTATACACTACTACCTAAAAAATGTCCTAAAACACCACCCATCAGACTTTGTCTCTGCTAGATTCCTACCAATTTGAGAAAATCTCTCAGCCTGGCATGGCATTTCAGGTCTTGCGACCCCAGCCTTCATCTTCAGGTGTATGCCCCATTTCCGCCCACACCACTCTTAGAAACAAAACAAACCAACTTGTTTCAGGAGCACAGCCTCCCTTTGCTGCCTCCACAGGGTTGTTGACGGAACTGCTTCTGTGATGTCCTAACTCAAATTCTGTTTCAGCCTATCCTTCAAGACACCCCTTAAATGCCACCATCCTCTCCATGAAGCCTTTTCCCCTGTCTTCAAATAAAAGTGATCTCATCCTCTTCGGAACCACTAGAGGTCTTTGTGGTATATACAGATGCATGTATATGCATATATACATACACATGTATAACTTCTGTCATAATTATGATCTGTGGTATGTTTATCTAATTTCACAAATTAGGTTGTAAACTCCTCAGGATCACTTACTTACTATGGTTTACTGCTGAAGTTGCCTTAGTAACCTCTACGTGGCCAGATATAATGCTTGGAACACAGGAAGTCAATAAATATTTACTGAATTATTATTTTCTTAATAATAATAATGTTAATGATGTAGTGAACTCTTATGGAGTATCAACTATGGGCCAAAGATGACACTTGCATATTATAACTATAATTTGATATGCAAAACTTTGTCACTAAGGGAATTGAGGCTTAAGGAACTTAAATACATTCTTCAAGATTACACAGCAAGTAGAGTTCCCAACTCTTAAGAAAGCATCTGGCTGTACTTTGGATTTGAATCCAAATTTATTAGGCCCCGAACCTGGGCCCCAAGTCAGCACTATGTAAAAGTGACAAAATTCAAAATACACATTGTTTTTAATTTTTACATAAATGAATTTCACAAGTATGAATCAAATATATAGATTGTGGTAGTGAGGAGAACTGCTTTTCAAAATTACACTCAAGAACTAGAAATCAGTTTGAAACTTAAAGGTCTATATATGAACCTTTATTACTACCACACAAAAAATGTAAAAGAGACCTTTTGAGGCATTTATTTAGAAGAATGTTTCATGAGCAAATTGAGTTTTCATCCTGTTATAGGAAAACCACACTTGAGAGTATGCTAGAGTAAGGGGAGAATTCTGGGTGTAACATTGTTAGGCTTGGTCTTTGAACAAGCTAATCTTTCTAAGCCTTTGTGTTCCCAAATATTAGACGAGAATAATAATTATTGCTTTCAGAGAAAATGCAAATATCAGAAGGATATAAGGTATGCAGAAATTCTATCAGAGTATACAGAAGAAAGTAATAACTCAACAAATGATGGGTACTGTTAACATCATTATTAATATTATTATTTTGATGCCCAAATGAGCATGCTAACCCAGTGTTCTTGAGAGGAGTGGAGAGGCAGAGCTGCCCTTACTGCTCTCAGACCCTCACATGGTGACAGTGCCCTATTCCTAGAAGCAGAAGGAAAAGCAATGGCCGGAAGCACAGCCATCCTCCAAAACCCACCACTTCCTTCTCTTCTAAACTGGCTCCCAAATCCATGCTCTTGTACCTAAAAGAACTAAAAGTCAAAACATGGAAATCAAGTTGAATTCTGACTTTAGAAAAATCTATCCACTTACATTCTCAATGCCTGCCTCACCAGCCAGCTTCAATCTTCTTTCAGAGAACAAGCTCTTTGGAAGCAGCGGAAGTCGCATGGCATTTGGTATCAGTTCTACAGGCATACAAATGCTATACCTACCATTTTTTTGTTTTCAGATATTCCCAATTTATTATCTGAACCTCAGTTTCTTCAAATATTAATTGGAGATAATATCTCCTGGTAGAGCTACTCTGAGAAATATATGCAACTATGACTATTTGGCACCCAGAATAGAGCAGGCACTAAATAGTGACTAATTCATTCTTTATCTCCATCCTATATTTCCTCTAAGTGGATAATCAGCCAAATCTTTGGGCCAGTGTGTTCTTGTCTCTAACTAGCACCTGACATCATGACTGGCTGGTTAAGAGTGAAAAGTGCTATCTCATTTAAATAAGACATAGAATGGTAATTAAAGGATGAATTACAGATATTATTGATTATAGCTATGACCAAACCAATGAACTGTAAGTGACAGGCTTTTCCTTTTTTCTTTAAAACCATCCTTGAAAAAATATCTGGGCCATTCAGTTTCCTGGAAAAAATATACAGGAAACCCAGATCTCCAGAAAGTAAAAAGTGCCCTCCTAAAAAACGACCATTTTTTTTTTCTCTGCCAGCTTGTGAAATGGAGAGAAAAGAACATAAACATGAAGGCTGGATTTGGGGCTATTGACAAATTTTAGCAACTTATAATATATATTTTAAAAAGTAAAACATTATCTGGGGCAAAGTCTAACACATTTCAAACCATTATGCTAGAGGTTTTGAAGTCAACTATCACAGAACATGTGAAAAAGTTTCTTTAAGGTTATCAAGAAATTCCTTGATTTGTTCACTGAATTCTATTTTATGTGTTAGGAACTTTTCATTATTTTGCAAATTAGTAAGTAATTGCTCTTAAACTCAAAAAAGAAGATGTATATCCAAACCTTATGGACTTAGCAGACATTCTTAACATTCATTCTTGCAATTTACACATTTTGCTACTGCAAATAAAACTTCATTTTTCCTTTTCTCTTCATTTTCTAATTCCCTGTGTGTTATCTACTGAGAGAGACAGACAGCGCACATCACCGGAAGGGAACCCCCAAGACTTTGTCAATATTAAAGGAACCATAACATAGCAGGTTTTCTGAAGAAACACCAACAATTCTCCTCAGAATAAATCTGTAGCATATTCACATATGTAAGTTATTATAATAAAATTAATATTATGTGTAACATCCCAGTAATTTCATATGTATATATGTGATGTGTATATATACGTGTGTGTATCTATACAGTCATTCTTTCTCTCTCATCACACACACACAGACTCAATAAATCCAAAAGACATGCTCTGTGAGGTTCTAAGAGAAAAGGGCTTAAACCGCCCAGGGAGCGGAGCAGCCTTTAAATAAATCTGAAGTGCTCTGGTAATTGAGGCACAGCTCCTGCTTTTCAGCAAAGCACTGCTGCTGAGGCCTCTTCATCTAGAAATTCTCAAATTCTTTTTCAGATATTTCTTCCCTGGTCAGCTTAGTCCCATTGGCACTTTCATCTGAAGAGGAAGGAGGTGGTGAAACAGATATACGTGCCCCGACTCGGAAAGCGGGAGTCCCTTCCACACCCCAGCAACTGATCCCCCGTCTCCTCGCCGGCCCGCCAGCCACTGCTCTTCCTCCAGGCGCAATCGGAGAGAAGGCAGTGAGTGAGGCAAGGCCACAGAGTAGATGGAGTCAAGATTCACCCCCAAAGCTCAGCTCCTTTGCAACCCCGATGCCCACCTCTCACCACCTACAGCCCCTCTTCCCTTCCATCCCCGCCCCGTCACCCGACGCTGCAGCCACCACGGAGGATGCGGGGGTGTGGGGGGGTGGCCTGTGGGAAGCGCTGGGGGCGTCCTTCGCACCCACCCGTCACGTTCCCTAGAATGTCCTCTGGGGAAGGGGCTGCCCGTAACTTGGAGGAACTTAGAAGGCAAAGCCTGCCGCGCCCCAACCCTCCGCGGGGCCTCCACCCGGAAGGCGAGGGGCGCGAGAAGGGAGTAGGCGAGGGCGAGCGCCCCCGGGCTTACCACGAGCACGGGGACCCCGGCGGCCAGCGAGTAGAGGAGCACGGGGGGCACGGCGCTGCTGTCCTCCGGGCCCGGGTAGGGCTTGCGGTAGGCGCTGTCGTGGCAGAAGAAGCCCTGCACGTTCACGGTGAACGTGTCCGTGTACTCGAAGTAGTACGCCAGCATCACCGTCCCTGCCATGATCACCATCTGGAAATAGAGCATGCTGCTGGTGAGCGCCGCGGGCCGCAGGGGCATGCACGCCTCCCGGGCCGGGCCGGGCCGGGCCGAGCCGAGCCGAGCCGAGCAGGCGGCCGACGCGGCGGGCCCCCTCCCGGGTCCGCCGAGGCAGCCACCGGGGGCGCGGCGGCGGGGGCGGCGGGAGGACGAGGCGCGGGAGGCGGGATGCAGCCGCTGGAGGAAGACGCGGAGGCAGGTCCGGGCTTCGAGGCTCGGGCAGGCTGCGGAGGAGGCGGCTACCCCCGGACGAGCCCCCTCTCCCCTGCCCGCCCCCTGCCCGCCGCTAGCGCCGCCCGCCCGGGCGCGGGGTCGCGAGGGAGGGCGGGGAGTCCCGGGCGACGGGCAGCGGCCGCTGCGCCCCTAAACGAGACCATTCGAGAAGCGGCGACGCTGGGTCAAACCCCCAGGCCAGCCCGGAGGAGGCAGCGTGGGCGGACGGGTCGGCAGCCGGTGGGACGCCGGCACCTGTACCCCTCAGAGCGCGGACGCTGTGGGGCGGGAGAAGCTCCTCGCGGGGGTAAAATCAAAAAGGGGGGAGGGGAGGCAGTTGAGATGGAGCTTCCAGAAACTCTGCCGAGGCACCAGCTGAGCGGTTTCCCCGCACAACGCCTGGGAAAATGGTGCGTGGACGCGTCTTCCTAGCGCAAAGCCCACCAAGGCTCAAAGTGCCGATGCGGCGCCTCGAGTTTCAACCGGTGCGTCCAGCCTGCATCCCTCGAATTCCTTGACCCAGACCTGGGCGGGAGCCTGGCGGTGGTTTCTAGGAGCTGTTAGAAAAATCTCAGGATTTTAGGTTCAGGGTTTCTTTGCCTCCCCTGCAGCCTCCCAGGGCTTTGTATATTTTAAAAAAAAAAAAAAAAAAAAAAAAAAAAAAAGAAAGCGTAGCCCAGTAGCTCCCGAAGCATCATCTCTTGTACAGCGGCCCCTTTCTGGATCCATGCATTCTCTTGCTCATCTTTTCAGTCTGTCTTTATTAGCTGCTTGTGAGAGAAGGCATTGCATATTCCGGGCGCTGAGCAGTCCCAGCCACCGGGGAAGGAAAAAGGACTATTTGCCTCATCTCGTTATTTATTCCCTGAATTCCAGGGAACTGCAGGGTTTCCTCAGGGGTCGGGATAAAGGAGGGGGAGACCAACGCTGGCTCACAGCACATGCATACAAAAATGCATACATCCATGGATATCCACGCCTGTGCGTGGGTATGTAACTAACTATGGAACTTCATGTATGCAAGGAGCCCATTCTGTCATGCCATGTGGGTCCCTGCTGCAAGCTTAGTCAGCAGACTCTCAAGGGGTCTTTCTTTGAGCTTCAGGCTGACACCCCTCTACTGCAGTGAGCAGGTGAGGAAGCATGAATACAACCAAGAGGAGGAAAACATTTTTAGAGCCCTGCCCTGCTTATTGAAACCTGAGATCACCTTAGAAGGTTTCAAGAATGTGGGTTCATTGTAATAGGCTGTAGCTTGATGAATTTTAGAGGTGGGCCTTTTTCATCAGAAAAAAACAAACAGCAACAACTGTTAAAAAGCAGTTGAAATTTGGCAAATGATTGGTAGTTTCTTTAATGTGGGATAGCTATTATACCTACCTCACCTTCCACGTTGTTATAAACACTATTCCACAACTAATTACTTAGAGCTACGGGATAAACAGCACTAAGCAAAGTGTGTAACAAGTGCAATTTTGGGCAGTGGGAGTAAGCTGTTCCAAAATGGACATGAGCAGCTTATATTATGAAAATATAACTACGTGTTGTTATAGATACGTGTTTCAAGGTTTCATTCAGAAAATCATTTTAAGACTGTAAGGGCATTTAAACTGGTTCTCTGGTTCTTAGTAGGAATCCCCCCAAACCGTCTCACTCAATAGAAATTTTGGAATGATGTTAATTTTTAAGGGTTACTCATTTGTTCAGTCTAATGAAAGTGCGCATTCTTTTCACAACGAAGTTTCATTGTAATGCATTGTTAGTGTGTATGAAGTGCCCAGCACAGTCCATGCAACAGAGCAGAGTCCTTGTCTGACCTGTTCACCGCTGTGTCCCCAGCATGAGCACTGCACTGTGTTGCATATTATGGTTATTCAAGAAAAATTTGTTGAGTAAATTAATGACCTGTCCCCTCTAAGAACAATGGGAAACTGTTTTCACATAGAAGCTTTGTCAAGGGTTAAGGAGTCAGAATCTGGAAAAACACAGCCCACATACTTACATGGTCGCTTACATGAAGTAGAAAGCCTAAGTTCAGCAGAAGAGCTGGTATTGCCACAGTGCAAATGACAGCTCTGTCACTTACCACCTCTGGAAACCTGGGCAGGATGCTTCAACTCTTTCTGACTTAGTTTCATCACCAGTAAAATTGGAATAACATTGCTACCTACTTTACAAGGTGGCTGTAAGGATTAAACGATGCTAAGTTCATTTTGTCTGGCACATTTTATAAAATGTAATTTCTAAACATAAATCTTAAGGTATCTAACCTACCTTAAGTAACTCAGGGCATTTCAATAACCATCACTAGTCACTTTCTTCTCATTTTATTACTTACAAAATGATTCTGAGTGAACCCATATTTCTGTTAAAGTGTGCACATGTTTTTTACAGATTTGTGCACCTTCTGTTTTCTCCTTCAAATGCTATTCATCTCAGGAATAAGATGTTATATTCCTTCAGAATTCTAATATCCCCCATAATTTGTCTGTTTTAGATGGTCAAAGAATGTTGTTGACTGATTCATAGTTAGCTAATCATCCAGTGCTGAAATTCAAAATTAATATTGAATCTTAACACATGTTATAAGAATACCAGTATTAAATTCACCTTCCATGAATATTTGAGTGGTCTAGATATTCACAGAAGTGGTTCAGGGTGGATGAAAGAGTTATGTGCCCTTGGGCTAATTCCTTCACCTTCCTAAGCCTGAGCTTGTTGGGGGACAGAATGAAGTAATTTTTTTAACCTTTGGGCTTATTTTGGCAATTAAATGAAAATATGTGAGCTACGTGGTCCAAAGTAGGCACTTATTTAGGTGTTTCTTCACTTTATTTTCTATTAAGTCATTTAAGCTAATTCTTTTCCAAATATATGTCTTTCCAACTGCAAAGAATCCCTTGGAATCCTGCCTCAATTTTCATTTAAGTTTCTGGCTCTTTCTAAATTAAAAACAGCACTACTGCTGTTTAATCCTTTACAATCCTGCCTGAATCCTTAATTTCATTCTTAGGCACATCATTGTGCCTTCAAATGTATTATAGGTGTCAGTCTTAGCAAAACACTGTCTTGTCCCTCAAACTGTCCCTATCTCACCTGCTGCTGACATGAATAACCTATATTAAGAATGTGGAATTTATAACTTTTATTTTCCAATTTCTCATCGTTCCTATTATATTTAGATGTACATGACTTCACCACTCCCACGCCTACCTTGTTTCTCCACCAGAAAACATGAACCATGGTCAATATTAAGACAAATCTTGGGAGGAACATTTACCAATTCCAATACCTGTCCTCTCTCCACCCCAATACTATATGCTTTACTAAGGTGCTCGACTAGCGCGGGAAGATATAGCCCTTGTCCATATGGTTTATAACTATTCTTCCACAAACAGAAGATGGATGTACAAAAAGTTAAGGTGGAGGGGGCCTTTACCTTGGTAGGAAGTACAAGGACAAACCGAAGAAGAGTCCTTGAATGAGCAAGCATTGAATATTAGTGGAGGGTTTGGGTAAGTGAATGTATTCTTCCTATTTAACTTTGAAAACCTGAAGTGCCTGCTAGAAGAGTACAGAACACCTGTACCTGGCTCCTCAAGATTATTATCAATTGGGTTCTATACAACAAATCTTTTATTGTTGAGAGAGCTAGATTGAGATTTTCCTCTAAGGGCCAAGGATTTGACCTTCATTGGTTTATAGACGTAGTGTACATACCTGAACATTCCCAAAAAAGATACAGAATGTTAAATGTGGATTTCCATGTGCTTCGGGTAAATAGTACATAAACCGAGCCATTTTCCTAAGATGTTCTCATTCCGTATGCAAAACCAGAGAAAAAATCTGTAGCTGAGTTGGTGGAATATGAAGGATTGAGGTGGTTTTACATAAGACAAACTAGGGAAGCATCCCCAAAAGAATAGATTTCTCCTTTCAATAGCAAGGACAACAAAACCTATATTCATAATGCCAAACCTGAGCTAGAGATAGTTAAGGAGATTCAAGGGTGCACAAAGTCAGGTGAGTTTGAACTAATGAGGAACTTTAAATATTAACATATAGATTGGTGAAAGATTTGGAAAAAGATTTTCTTAATAGGCCAGGTAACTGCTTTCAGAATAAGAGTATATCGTATTTTATTGTAAAATTATTTAAAAGGCTGCAAAAGGTAATATCTAGCAGCTTATTATTGGACTGAATCTGGAGAATGAACAAATACACTTGTTCACTAACTCCCGGACTACTTGATATGAGGAATACCTCTGAAGCTTGAATAAGAGAAATAAGATGCAGAACCTGGTTAACTCAAGAAATGTGCGTAAAGACATTCACATAAATTCAAAGATACAAAATTCTGAAAGGCAAATTTGAAAAGGTAGGAACGTTTGGGATTACACCTTTGACCTCTTCTTACTGACATTGTTCAGTACTATATCCTCACAAAATGATTTTCAGTGCTTAATTTAGGACTTAGCTACTTTCTTAAGAAAACAGGAAGAAAAACAGCTAGGGTAGTAATTGGAGTGTCTGACTTTGAGTTTTCAGTTGTATTAGGATGTTTATCTCAAATGCCAGATGCTTCTGACCTGGACAAGTAGTACTTATCTTGGGACCACTGAGAACTCTGTAACTATATTATTTTGTTCTACATTTCCACTATTTTAAGTTTCACTTTTAACACAGTTATCACAAACAAAACACATATTTTATTAGACACTAATTATATTTCACCAAAGGTACAGATATGAAATTAATGGACCAGGTGAATAGAACTGAAATAACATAAAATATTAAGTCTGGGAAAGAAATGAAATACTTAACTAATATGTAAGGGAATGCTCCTATGAGAACATAACACTTTTTAATTATTAAATTAGCAAAAGTTAATTGAAACATGCTGATAATGTTTGCTGTGTAAACCTGGCGATTACTTAGTCTCTCTGAGTCTCAGTCTGCTCATCTGTAAAATTGGGTGAATGAATCTTAAGTATGCAAAGACATTGAAAGGCTTATATTTATAAAATCCTTCATAAACAGTGAAGCATTGGGAAAATCTGCCTTAGAAAATATGTGGTCAGGAAAAGAAAATGCCTAATCTAGGTAGGTCCTGGGTTTTGTTCCCATCACTGTGTTCCAGCTCACAAAAACTCGGATTAATCACTGCCTGGTCTGTTTCCATATCTGTGAATATTGTTTACTATCTGTTTTAGTCATAAAAATACACATTGTTAAGTATAAATCCATGAGTCTATAAAATCAGAGGATGTTTCAAAATATTCAAATTCCCTGAGAATAACTTTAAACAGTTACTAAGAAAAGTACATAAGAGTGTGTCAGTAAAATATGATGGTTAAATGCAGGGATTGGGACTCAACAAATCTGAGTTTGTATATTTGCTCCATAGAATCACGACTGTGGGGCTTGAGCAGGTCATTTCAATTTCTCAGCTTATACGGTATCCTAAAATGAGGAGAATGTTGCCTACTTCACCGAAATGCTGTACAGAGCCCAGGCCATTCGTGAGAGCCAGTGATCGATCATTACTGTGATTGTTATTCATCATCACACTGGTGTAATTCTGCCACTGTTCGATAACTTTCATTGATCCATTTGGAACTTTGGCTGCATAAAATCTTACAGAAGTCTCTTTATAACTTCATGTTTCTTGAAGACACTTGAAAGTCATTATTTGTGTTATGATAAATGAAGAACACCCTAAACTAAATCACAAATCCTGGTAATACTTTGAGAAACAAAGGTTCTTTAGCAATGATATGCAACACATGGGGCAACTAAGCTGATGGCAGCTGCAGGTTCTTTGTCAAAGCTACAGACTGTGAATGCTAATCAGCATTTGCCTGGTTGTCCTTCAGTGTCCTGCGCTAGGTAAATGACTGAAATAAAAATATGGCAGAAACCAGGCACTCAAAACCATTCTTTATGTTAATGCTTGGACTATAATCAACTACTAATTTTTACCTTTAAAAATTGGGATCAAGAGCAGAGGAACAAATCAAGGTTCATAATCTTGATTAATGAAAACCTGATTTATTCATAACTGGGCCCCCTGCCACACTGGAAGCCTCAATTAAATGGAGAAGATTTAATACTGTTCTGCACACCACATTTTGGAAGAGAAGTAAACCAAGACTAATACTGTTACGCCTCTTCAGTAAAGTAGAACTAGTTGTGAGAATCAGAAATATGTGAGTAAAATAGCACCCCCACCCCGTTTCTGATGTATAGTAGTCACTAAATAAAGTCTTGTTGTTTTTTAATATATATATATATTTCAGGAACTGTTTTACAAAATGTTGAGTTTATCCCACCATCAGCACTTAAAAAAATCAATCTTCTACATCTTGTACTGCTACAGTAATGAACACTAAAAACTGAGCATTGAAATAATGACCCCCATGTCAGATCATCAAATATAAATGCAGTATATTCAGCATGTTATGATTACTAATTTAAGGG
Organism: Sapajus apella; assembly: GCF_009761245.1. Taxonomy (NCBI): domain Eukaryota; kingdom Metazoa; phylum Chordata; class Mammalia; order Primates; family Cebidae; genus Sapajus; species Sapajus apella. The sequence continues at coordinate 12,074,988 of NW_022437004.1, forward strand.
TTCTGACAAAAAGGAGGGTTTCTATTAATAAAAACTGTAGTTCCCCAGGATACCCTATTTTATGACACTTTTATGAAGTTAATTAAGGTTTTACTATTCACGTTCTTCTACCTTTATTGGAGATCTATATAAACCTAAAGATGTATTACAGCAAGTCATCAGTGCCAGAAAAAACAAGTGAAATTATTTTATACTTACCCATTAATTAAATATGTAAAGCATCATTACACATTAAAGCATTGGTTATGATGGTTGATTGGTATAATAATGAAATGTCTTTAGAAATACTGATAAGATAACATTGATACTCAGAAAAGTAAACAAAACAATATTCACAATAATATCCTTCTCTTCCAAATACTTCCCCCAACTTTCTTTCAAAATGATTTTGTTTAATTTCACAGTGGTATAGTATAAACACTTATTATGATTATTAATTATTGTTATCTTGGGACAGAATCTTGCTCCGTAATCCAGGCTGGAGTGCAGTGGTGTGATCATGGCTTACTGCAGCCTTGACCTCCTGAACCCAAGCCACTTTCCTACTGCTGCCTCCTGAGTAGCTGGGACTACAGGTGTGCACCACCACTCCTGGCTAATTTTTTGACTGTTTTATAGAGAGGACATCTCACTATATTGCCCAGGCTGTTCTTGAGTTCCTGAGTTCAAGCTATCCTCCTGCCTTGGCCTCCCAAAGTATTAGGATTACAAGTGTGAGCCACTGTACCTGGCCTAAAAATATACATATGCACATATATATAATATATATGTATATGCACATATAGAAACACTTTTTTTAGACAGAGTTTCACTGTTGTCACCCAAGCTGGAGTGCAATGGCGTGATCTCGGCTCACTGCCTCCTGGGTTCAAGCGATTCTCCTGCCTCAGCCTCCTGAATAGCTGGGTTTACAGGCACACACCACCATGACCGGCTAATTTTTTTTTTTTTTTTGGTAATTTTTTTAGTACAGATGGGGTTTCACCATGTTGGTCAGGCTGATCTCAAACTCTTGACCTCAGGTGATCCGCCCATCTCGGCCTCCCAAAGTACTGGGATTACAGGTGTGAGTCACTGCGCTCGGCCAATAATTATATTTTTAAAGTTAAAAATTTCCATGATTTAGTGTCTTCCATTTCAATAATTAAGACATTATTTTCTTCCCTTAACGAAAATTACTTTCCTTGCTTATAGTTGTAAACTCTTGGGGAGAATAAAGCCCCACAATTTGGTAATCCATTCAAATATGATCAAATTTAGGGCAGGAAAATCAAGCCAGAGCTTTTGCATCATCACCAAAATAGCATTCTGAAAATCATCTGAAATTTTTACGGAAAAACGCCCTTGAGACGATTGCATTTCGTCCACCTTTTCATTCTTCATGACAGAATACTTCATTCAAAGCAGATGATTAGGAAACTAGACAGAGCATGAAGGAAGTCTATTTTTCCTAAGTCAGTTATCATTCTCAAAGGCAAGAAGAGCCAAAAGTGAACCTTGATCTGCAGTTTGAATCCCATTCATCTTAAACAAAGGAACCAGTTCCAAAGTAATTAACTAATTGTCTCAGGTCATGTAACTACAGAGTAAGAGAGAGAACCTCTCGGTTTTCTAATTTCCAGTTTACTTTATTACTTTTATTATTTTCAGTAAGTCAGGTCATATTTTTATCATAGGCAGCTTATTGCTTTTGACTGAGTGTATGTGTATCTATTCTATTTAACTCTATCTAAATGACTTTATATGAAAAAGGATTCCAAGCATGTCCTATATCCAGGTTCTCTAAATCTTAGTCCAGATGTTATTCTACTGTAAAATACTGCTGCTTGGCCAGGTGAGCTTGGCCTCACACCTGAAAATCCAGCACTTTGGGAGGCAGAGGAAGAAGGATCACTTCAGCCCAGGAGTTTGGTACCATCCTGGGCAACATAGAAAGACCCTATTTCTACAAAAAATAATAATTAAAAACTAGCTGGGCATGGAAGTGTGTGTCTATAGTCTCAGATACTTTGGAGGCTGAGGCAGGAGGATCACTTGAACCCCAGGAGGTTGAATGCAGTGAGCCATAATCGTGCACTGCATTCCAGCCTGGGTGGCAGAGTAAGATCTTGTCTCAAAAAAAAGAGAAAAGTTTCTTAATGTATCTACCTAATTAATATAAATGTGGGATATTTCAGTTTGCATAATGGGTCTAACAACAATGTGTGTTTTTGGTTGAGAGAAATAAATGAGAGAGAATATACAAATATACTTTATAACTTGTGTTACAAAGGGATCTACCACAGGTGTATTTGCAGTTTCACTTTTAGGACTTGTTAACTTCTAGGAAACAAGTCACTAATGGTGGCATTTCAGGGATGTGGCGAAATGAATTTGGGGCCGAGTGGACAAAATACATGATAAGCACAGGACTTATGTGTGCTGTTACATCATGCAATGCAGAGGCCTTGAGAAATTTTGAGCTTGAGTCTGCAGACTTTTAAACCTAATCTATTTGTAATTCTACAGGAGCATAAAACTCCTCCTTTTGGAAATAGAAATAGAAGTTGCTCTTGAGTGACACAGAGTTTTCATTTTGGTGTTCAGTGGACCTGCAGATGAGGCTGTAGGTTTGAAGAGTAGGTGCCCCTATAGCTCTTTAATATTTGATAATCTGTCTTGGTTACCTAACCAGGAGGTTAGAGGGGAATTGGGTGTAGACACCTTTATCAGTCTCCTTGAGTTGCCATAAGAAAATAACCACAGGCTGTAAACAACATAATTTTATTCTTGCTGGGTGCGGTGGCTCAAACCTGTAATCCCAGCACTTTGGGAGGCCAAGGCAGGTGGATCATGGGGTCAAGAGATCGAGACCATCCTGGCCAACATGGTGAAACCCCATCTCTACTAAAAATACAAAAAAACTAGCTGGGCGTGGTGGCGTGTGCCTGTAGTCCCAGCTACATGGGAGGCTGAGGCAGGAGAATTGCTTGAACCCGGGAGGCGGAGGTTGCAGTGAGCCAAGATCGTGCCACTGCACTCCAGCCTGGCGCCTGGTGACAGACCGAAACTCTGTTTCAAAAAAAAAAAAAAATTTATTCTCTCATACTTCTGAACACTGGACGTCCAAGAGAAATGTACCCATCAAGATTGGTTTCCAGTGAGGCCTCTCTTTCTGGCTTGCAGATGGATGCCTTCTTGCCCTGTCCTCAGATGGCCTTTCCCTCTGTGTGTGCACAGAAAGACATTGATTTCTGGTGTTGCTACTTCTTATAAGGACACCTGATTAGGGACCCACCCTTATTACTGAATTTAATCTTAATTATCTGCTTAAAAATCCTGTTACCAAATGCCATTACATTGGAAGTTAGGTCTTCAACACATGAATTTAGGGAGACAAAATTTAGTTTATAAAAGCTTCCAGAGTAGCTTAGACTCTACTTGGGAGGCTGTTACAAACTATAGTCTCCTTGGAAGAATGCATGGCTCTCCTAAGTCAACATCTTGGAATGTTTTCTTAGGTGGAATAATGTGAAATTGCCATTTCTTTAGGTGAAAAAGACTTGCCCACTCACAACTTCAAATGGATCAGTCTATACAAAGTCATATAGGTATGCTTTATTGCTGAAATATCTAGATGATCTCATAAATTCTAACAATGAAAAATAAATCATATGCATTCATTTTTTTTTTTTTTTTTGAGACGGAGTTTTGCTCTTGTTACCCAGGCTGGAGTGCAATGGCGCGATCTCGGCTCACCGCAACCTCCGCCTCCTGGGTTCAGGCAATTCTCCTGCCTCAGCCTCCTGAGTAGCTGGGATTACAGGCACACGCCACCATGCCCAGCTGATTTTTTGTATTTTTAGTAGAGACGGGGTTTCATCATGTTGACCAGGATGGTCTCGATCTCTTGACCTCGTGATCCACCCACCTCGGCCTCCCAAAGTGCTGGGATTACAGGCGTGAGCCACCGCGTCCGGCCATGTATTCATTTTTAATGATGTCATGCCTCCCAATCTGACAGATTTGAACTCTTTAAAGTGAGACAAAGTTAATTTTTATTACCTCATTATGAAAGTCAGAAAGCATGAGTTAAAACTGAATTAATGGCACAAAACTTTAATGATTTATTTGACAAAACAACGCCACTAAAACCCTCCTCAATGTGATTTCCATGCTGTAAATGTTGATATTGAAGGTCAGTCTTACTCACTTACATAGCCAGAAGTAGGAAATGATAAAACATGGGGAGTTTGGGATAAGCACACTCATATTTTTTATCTTTGGATTAGAAATTTAATTGCATCTTCTTGCTCATACAGATAAGAAAGTCATATGCTACGCTTCAGGAATTGCAACAGATCAATTACTGACAAGTGATGGAATCCAGTATCAACTGAGATAAGGATGCTTAGAAATCACCTTCATCAGAAGGCTTTCCTAATGCTGTCTGGACCACCCAAGCCTCCTTTGCACTTAAGTTTTGCTTCCTTCTTTCCAGTTGGATATGACTGCATGACAAGGAACAGATAAAATTTCCGTCGATCGTATGTCAGCATCAGATTACGTAGCATCACCAGTTCTGCTGGTTATATTTCACACAGATTCACCAAATTACTGGCCTGTAGGAACTCACTCCATAAGATAACCTTGTACTGGAAAGTCATGCAACCTAGTGTTTTGCACTTGTGTAGAAACTTACTTGTTAAGAATTTATGATATGCAAAATCTCTACTATGCATAGTACAATAGATTATCCCCTGTCTGTTAACAAAATCACTCATAAAAAGTCAGTATTATGAGTTTCCACACCTATAAATCAGGATAATAACAATTTCTAAAAATATATACCAGGCTGCCTTAGCTTTATGACAGATGGGAGGAAAGATAGACGTGTTTGACTATTTACTAGGTGTTAGACACTCATGCTTTTATTTTATTTATTTATTTTGAAAATTCTATGAAATTAATATCATTACTCCCCACTTTACAAATTTTGAGGGTCAGATTACTTTCCTACTTACCCACAATTAATGTAACAGAATTGATGTTTGAACCTAGCTCTGGCTAGTTCCCAAGGTTATTTCTATTGCATCATATTGACAATTTTTAATATGTTATGCCAATTACAAAAATACCATTATATGTATTCAACGATATATTTGAATAAACAAGATGTGACATATCCATATAATAGAATACTAATGAATAATAAAGGAAATAAAAACCTCCATAATATGGATAAATCTCAAAGACAATATACTGAAGGAAGGAAGCCAGTCTCAAAAGGTTATATTCGATACTGTTCTGTTTTTATATCATTCTTAAAAAGACTCATCTGGGCTGGATGCGGTGGCTCACACGTATATCCCAGCACTTTGGGAGGCCGAGGCAGGCAGATCATGAGGTCAAGAGACTGAGACCAACATGGTGAAACCCCGTCTCTATTAAAAACACAAAAATTAGCTGGATGTGGTGGCCCGCACCTGTAGTCACAGCTACTCAGGAGGCTGTGGCAGGAGAATTGCTTGAATCTGGGAGGTGGATGTTGCAGTGAGCTGAGATGGCGCCATTGCACTCCAGCCTGGCAACAGAGCAAGACTCCGTCTTAAAAAAAAAAAAAAAAAAGACATATCTGTAGCGACAGAAAGTAAATCGGTGTTTCCCAGGGCCTTGGGGAAGGAATGTGGTGTGACTATGAAAATATCACGAGGAAGTTCTTTGGGCTGATGGAACTGTCTTGCATCCTGGTTGTTGTTATGGTGATCTGAACTATGTATATATTATAATTCATAGACTTGTACACAACAAAAACATAAAGGAAAAAGAAATATCTGAAACATGGAAAAAGAAGAAAGGATGACAATATACTAAGACTTCTAATATTTTTATAGTTTTATTTTTACACAGAAGGTGACATGTCTTGTGAGAGTCTTTAGTTCCATATGGACAGACACATATTCTGAGATATCTGCCTTTGAGAGATGATAAAACATGGTGCTTAGGAATAATGGTGACTGACATGTAACAGTCTTTTGAAGTTGGTATATATAGTGTTTATCCTAAGGAGTATTGTGGACATCTCAGACAAATCAATGCATTAAGAGCAGATCTCATCCAGTAGCTGGAGAGAACTTAACTCCAATAGCTCCTTTTCAGGATAGCCAGTGGGTGGCAGGAATCGGCACCCTGTCCCAGTGATTAGGAAGACTGTACCAATGCCTATGGAGAACTAGGGGACTAGGAAGGAGGCATTGGAGGGGAACAAAACACATTTGTGTCAATCAAACCTAGAAAGTGGGGTTTGGCAAGAGGCTGGGAAGGGGAGAGTGCCAGAATTCAATGTGGCCATATCAGATAGTAGGTCACCCTCTGACCACATCCCCTGACCATGTCCACTACCTGAATCTAACAGCTTATTCAGCATTAGCTTCAGAACTTGCATCCTTGAAGCTTAATGATGGAGGCTTGGGGGGAAGAGCTGGCTCATTAGTTTACTTGTGGCTTCATAGGGTTATTGAAACTTCCCAAGGGTTTGGGGATGCTATCAAATGAGTTCAAGTATGTAAAGAGTACTATAAACTTTAGGGTACCACACAGGCATTAGTTATTATTAACCTTGAAATTGGGAGACTAACTCAATGGAATACATTAAGCTAAAGGAGTAACATCTGTAAGGTAACCAAAATACCAAATGCTCAGTGTTTCAAATTTTTAAACATGCCTTTCACGTAAACAAAATCCATATGTGCTTGCACATTATGTAAATATTCATACTGCATATTAACAAACACATATAAATGAACTGAAAATTGTGAATTACTCAGTAAAACCATAGCAGCTCATCTTGATTAGAAGATTACCCTTTCAGAAAAACCATTAAAATGCAAATATATTAAATAAATCAAATTTGGGGGGGTTCAAATTTTCTGGAGACATACAATCTTTTAGCAATATTGCATCTCTACAAAATTTCCATCTGAATTGTACTAATGATGTTCAGACTGCGAGTGCAATGAAAGAAAAATGCCTAAGACTGTGGGCTTTAGCTATAGCAGATGTTGTATGTTCTGACAACTGAATCAAAAGGAGATGGATAAAAAAAACTTTGCATACACTTTATATGTATTTGCTAGGAGAGATATACTCTGTAATAAGTGGTTCACTGGGGAAATAAAAAGGTATATATTATTTTTAACAAACAATTCACATATATCAAAATATTAAGATATTTACAGCATTATGCTAATATTTTTTACAAGGCATACTGGGTAAAGGCCTGAGTTCTGTTCTGTTTTAACAGTGACTTTTTCAGGCAAAGCTCCTTTCTACCCAACTGATTCACAAGCATTACATTCAGAGACGTATGTTCCAACAACTAAATTAAAAGGAGGTGGATAAAAAAATCTTTGCAAAAGAAAAAAAAATCTTTGCACACACATTTTATATATTTGCTAGGAGAGATATACTGTATAATAAGTAATTCACAAGGAATATACAAAAGTATACATTATTTTAAACTAACACAATTCACATATATCAAAATATTAAATACATTTACAGCATTATGCTACTATTTTTTACGAGGCATCCTGTCTTAACAATGGCTTTCTCAGGCAAAGCTCCACTCCACCCAACGGGTTCACAAGGGATACTGAAGAGGTCACCTTTGATGTATCTGTGGCTACCAGGCTTCTCAAACGAAAACTAAGATTTAGGCTGAGATAGTAAACAGCTATTTGGTCATCATCAGTGTCTCGTTCTGCTGAATGCTTACGCTTATCCTTTTGAAGTCATCCAAGCAAGGCTGTTCAAAGCCACTGTCTGACATAACCCACTGGAGAGGAAGTCTGACAGACTCTTAAAACACTGCTTGTCTTGTATTCTGCGACTTCACCTTTTTTCACCCTAACAGGGCTCCCAAACTATGCTGCTCACTGAAATCGCCTGGGGAAACTTAAAACTCTTGCAGCCCAGGTCACACCCTATTCCAATTAAATCAGGATGTCTGTGGGTGGGAGTTACGTATAGACACAGTTTTTAATAATCCCCAAGTGATTTCAATATGTAGCAAAATTTGGGAACCACTGCTTTATGGCCAATCTGATATAGAATATAGTGCCTGACACATACCCAGCACAGCACATGTATTTGCAGCATAAATTGAAGAATCTAGCCTCAGGATAAAGAGCCTTCTAGCTATTGCAACCTTCTAGTCTTGCGCCCATTTTTGCTGTAATTTCCCCAACATTCACTCTCTCAGATAATGAATATTCACTCTCTCAGATAATGTATTTAAGCCTCATTAAATAGACATTCAAATCAAAATAACACTTATTTTTTTAAATATTGAATTACTAAAGATATATGCAATGATAACCCATGTGAGTGAGAATGTGCTGAGATGAATATTTTCATGCACTATTTGTAGTACAGCCTTGTTAAAAAACTATTGGGTGATAAGTGACGAAAACTGGTTTCTTGACACAGTAAGTCAATATTTTAAAATCTGTCCTAAGAACAGAATTGAGACCTATGAAAAGAAATTATGATTTAACTACCTTATTTACATCATGATGAAATGGAAAGTTTTTGATGTCGAGAAACAGAGCATGGTTGAGTAAATTGTGGAACAGCAACTCAATAGCATATCATGCAGCAACTAAAAATATTGCTAAAAAAATTTAAGAATGCTGAAAATCTTTTATAAGAAGTAGAATTAGACTTTTATTCTCTTTTTCTCTAGTTTCCAAAACTTTCTTTAGGAAACAATATCACATTCATAATGGAAAAACATAACAAAATGATATTGCTAAGATGGTCATAATCTAGATCTAAATTGACATACGAAGCCAACATGATGTTGCCTAAAATAGGAAATAAATGGCATTTCGCGAGGGAAATCTGCCTGTGAAAGGCCTATTCTTGTTTAGCTCTGTCACAATTATGCAAGTACTGTCAGGGTTTAGGGGCAGTGCGCTCACACAATGATCTGGAATTGGTTAGGGAACATTTCACAGAGAAGGGAGGGTTTGAGTGGAATCTTGAATATGTTTGAATTTTGGTAAGAGGACAGATTTTGGCAGGAGTTTCAAAACCTCAAAACTTTGAACAAAGAAACGGAAGGCAGGCGTGAGATAGGTGTGATGGCAAAGAAAGTGGAAAATTGGCTTAGGCAAATCAATCAGTGTTGGGAAGAAGTGGGAAATTATTTTTGACAGGGAGACTGAACCCAGATGGTAGCCAAGCTTTAGCAGAACAGATCTAATAGTTTGGGCTGTATCCTAAAAATAATGGGAAGCCATCTAAACTATTTGATCAGGAAACAGATAAGATTAAAACAGCACACTGTGACGATTATGTGGACATTGGTATGTATGATAATTCACAAGGTGAAGGGAAGGAGGCACGCATACAATCAGTTGGGAAGCAAAGGCAGTGATCCAAAAATGCGAAAGTGATCTTTTGAAAATTAAATCTGATCAGGTTGCTCCTTTGTTTAATCCTGTCAATAGCTTTCTTTCATCTCAAAATAAAGAAAATATTCCCTAATATTGTCTATAAGGCTCTACATGGCCTCTCCCAACCTCTCTAGCTTTGTGACTCTGGACCATGTTCTCCCAACTCAGCACTTAGCTTCTTGCAACCTCTCTTCACCACGCTACATCTAAGTATAAGGTATCTGCACATGCAGAGTGTGACCTAGAGTGTTCCTCTGCTTTCTTTGTCTAATTAACTCCTACTCATACTTTACATTTCAACTTGAGTGTCACTTCCCAGAGAAGTCATTTCCCACCTCCCTAATCTTCCGATTATAGGCTCACATAGCACTAAGTGCCTTTGAGGCATTGCAGTTGTCTATGTTGAGACTGTATGTTTGTTTGGGCTACTATTGATAACTCGTCACTCACTTTTCTAAGCCTCCTGAAGGATGAATTGAGGTAGCTTTCTTTTGTATCTCCACTGCCTTAATCAACAGTTAAGTGAATATATGAAAAATAAAAAGTGGAATAGGTTGGCAGAAGTACAAATTGAAGAGAAAGAATGAACACAAGAGATGCTTTAAAAGAAGAACCAATAGAACAAAGTTGATGCGAATGATGATTACTGGAGAGTCACAGTGCTGCTGACCAAAACAGAGGGGAGCACGGGGCAGGGGATGGAGAGAGAGTAGGTCATTTTAATATTGGAAAGTTTTGATACACATAATGACTTGGAGGTACAGCCTTGGAAATGATTTACATAAAGATGATGATCAAAACAATAAAAATGGAGAATATCCCACACTGTGTATGTACACACAGCTTCATATTTCCTTAGGGAGAGACCTCTACTATAGTAATACTCATGGTGTGTCTTCCTCATTTTTGCCCAAGTGGGAACAGTGATTTACCTGACTGGGAGTGACAGTGGTATGCATTGGTTCACGTTTTTCCACTAGACAAATCTTACCTACTTAAAAGATGAAAGATCCAGAGACATGCTCCCTTTTTGTGGGGAGGCAGCAGTTCTCGGTCCATATGTCTGACCCACAGATCTGTTTTGTTTCCTTGAGTAGTTTCTTTCAATCTTGGAGCTTGGACTAAGTGGGGAAGCAAAGGATATTAACATTTCTTTTTAGTTACAGATCTAAAGAAATAGTTAATATACCTTTGCTGATCTGCTATGTCTAACTTTGTAATTAGTTTTAAATTATTTAGTAGGCCAGTAGAGCGGCTCATGCCTGTAATCCCAGCACTTTGAAAGGCCCTAGTGAGAGGCTTTCTTGAGGCCAAGAGTTCAAGACCAGCCTAGGTAACATAATGAGACCCTGTCTCTACAAAAAGTATTTTTGAAAAATTAATTGGGCCTGGTGGTGCACACCTGTAACTCAGTCCTGAAGATGAAAGGCAGGCCTAAAGTGTTTCACCTCCAGGAAATGTGTCCTGCACTCCATTGCCTCTATCTACTCCCCATACCAGCCCTTTTATTCTCTTTTCCTTTGGAAAAAATAGCAAGAATAAACACACTTTTATTTTTATTTCTTAGCAGCTAAAATATCTTATGAAAATGGCTCCTTTTAGAAGAATCTTATATCAGAGCAACTAAAGTTTTGCCAACTTCATTGATTGATCCAATGCCATGTTTTGTGACTAAACCAAGTCATGTGGCACATCAAATCAGCATAGCATGGGAAAAAGGCAAAGGAGAAAGTTAATTTCACAGGGTTTTTCATGTGGCCTAGCACTTGCCCGGTGAAAATCAAGAATCTGTTATGCCTTCTACCTTTTTTGTTTTTGGTGAGAAAATGTTAAAATGTTTCAAATATGCAATAAACAAAAGGCAAAAGCAATGTAATCATTCACAAGATTTGTTACATATAAAAGCATTTTATTTATTAATGGTAAAGTTATATGTAACTTCATCTGAAAACAAACACTATTTCCTCTTTAATTTAGCTCTGGTATCAAAATCTTTCTCATATCATAAAGTATGTTACAAATTGGTTACATATAAAATCTTTATATTGAATAATGATTTTTTTTCAAGTAATTTGAAGCATAGAAAAATAAACTTAACAATGAACTTTCATTTGTTCTTATTTTTTAAAAAAAGAAAATGAAGTTATAAAAGGAGTAAGATAATTCTATAAATTCCCCTGAATCAGTGAGTTAGTCTCAGTTGAAAAGTAGCTTCTTAAAACTCACAAAAAAGAATGAAATCCATGAAATAATGAATAAACTGAGTTATAGAGGGGTGCTGGTTGCTTTCAGGATGTGATAATAAGAGCTATAAATTATCATATGTCTCTTACATGGGAGGTACTGTACTAATCACCCTATTTTTCTTTGTACTATTATTGGAAAACATTTCAAATATTCAGAAAAATACAGAAATAATATTTGAAAAGAATCCCAGTGACATCCCATAGCTAAGTGATGTTAGTTCAGATGTTTATCCCTTCCAAATCTCATATTGCAATGTGACGTTCAACGTTGGAGGTATGACCTTGTGGGAGGAGATTGAATCATGGGGGGAGCTTCTTTGTTAATGGTTTAGCACCATCCCCTTGGTGATAAGTGAATTCTCCTTCAGCTAATTCACTCAAGTTCTGATTGTTTAAAAGAGTCAAGGACCTCCCTCCATCATGTTCTTGCCCCTTCTCTTGCCATGTGATATGCTGGTGCCCCTTTGCCTTCCACCATAATTGTAAGCTTCTTAAGGCCCTCACCTGAAGAAGATGCTCGCACCATGCTTTATTTACAGCCTCAGAGCTGCGAGCCAAAATAAGCCTTTTATCCTTATACATTACCCAACCTCAGGTATTTCTTTATAGCAACCTAGAAATAGATTAATACAGTATTTTTAACCACTCTGCTAAAAAATCATGGAAAATTTCAAAACTGTAAATAATTAGAGAATAGTAAAATAAGCCCTCGAGTTCTTATTGCCCACCTTTGATAATCATCATGTTATGATCAATCCTGCTTTATCTTTACTCTCACTCTTCATTTCCCTCAGATTATATGGAAGCATGCCCCAAATCTTTCATTTCATCCATAAATAGTTCAGCATATATTATGTATATATATTCACTTTTAAAAAATAAAACAATGATTAATGTTAACTATTAAAATTAAATATCCAGTCAATATTCACATTTCCCCATTGTCTCTTTTCTTAACAGTTTCTTCAAATAAAGAATCAAATAAGGTTTGGATTTTGCAATTTCTATATTAATTTATAAGTTCCTCTTCCATATGTTTTTCCCTTGCAATTTATTTAAACCATAGAGTTGCCTGTAATCTCAGCACTTTTCGAGGCCAAGGAAAGCAGATGACTTGAGCCCAGGAGCTTTAAGACCAGCCTGGGCAACATGGTGAAATTTCATCTCTACAAAGAAAAAAAAATACAAAAATTAGCCAGGTATGATGGCGAGTGCCTGTACTCCCAGCTACTCGGAAGGTTGAGATGGGAGGATTGATTGAGTCTGGGAGGTCAAGTCTGCAGTGAGCTGTGATCATGCTATTTGCATTCCAGCCTAGGCAGCAGAGAAAGACCCTGTCACAGAAAGAAACAAAAATTTTTAAAAAGCCAAAGAGTCCCCATAGGCTAGATTTTGATAATTGCAAGCCTATAGGGTCGATTGACATGTTCCTTTGTCCCATATATTTTTGTGTATTAGAAGATCAATCTAGTTTTGTATGCTTTTGCAAAAATACCTCATAGGTATTGGTATGTACTTTCATTAGGAAATAAATACCATTTGTTTTGTTTTGTTTTTCTGTATTACTGATATTATCCACCATTGATGATTATATCCTAGATCTGTTTATTCTTTTAGGGGTTAAAAATGCTGAGATTTTTCAATAGATATTAATTCTACTTTAGTTGGTGCTAAAATTATTTGCTGCTCATTCTATTTCAGCTGCTGATAATATTGTTCTCATTGTTAATACACATTTTGCGACTCACCTATTTTTTCATTAAACCTATGGATAAAACTAAACTATAGTTTGCTGATCACTAACCAAGCCCAAACTTTCATAAAGTTTGTATGCTTCTGGGAACTTTGTGTAAGCTTCTAAGAATGCCATCCTTTGAAAATTAAGATTATAATGGCCCTTTTGTACTCAAACGCAAGCTATCTGAAGGCAAAGTGTGTGAGTCAGTGTGTGTGTGTGTGTGTGTGTGTGTGTGTGTGTGTGTGTGTGTGTGTGAAAGATAGAGAGAGAGAATGAGAGAGCTGTCTTCAACTCCATGACTGTAATCAAAATAGTTCTAAGGGAGTTTTCAGGTGTTCCCCAGCTGTCTTCTTAATTCATTTATTCCTTTAATATCTGGGTTTTTTCTTTGTTTTTCCTTTTCTGTGAGAAGAATGGATGACATCTACCAAATTGAATTTCTTGTATCTTGTTCTCATTTTAGTTCATGGTAATCTGGCTTCTGATCTCACTGCTCCTTGAGACTGATCTTTGTAAATTCACCTAAATGCCCAATTTTTAAAAACACATTATTTTCTTTATAGTACTTGACCTCTATGAGTTAGAAGTTTGGCATTATGAATTGCTCCTTCCTTCTCAAGTTTCTTCACTTCCTGATTTTCATGAAGCCGCTGTGTACTGGCTTTTCTTCCATTTCTCAGATTTCTTCATGGACTTCCCTTCCTCCATTAATCCCTTAAATGTTGGTATCTCCGTACCTCAGAAATTATTACCCCTCATTTTCACGTGGGACTCCAGCATCTTATGCTCATGATTCTGAAATCCATCTTCCTTAGCTTCCTTTATTTCTCTCCATAGTGCTTATCACCATCTGGCATTTTTGCTATCCTCAACTAGAAAGTAAACTTTATGATGGCAGATATGTGATCTGTTTTGTTATTTCCAAGAATCTAGAACAATTGGAACAATATTCAAGAAATAATTACTGAATGAATGAGCAGATTTTCCTATTCATTCGTTTATTTACAAATGTTTATTCCATGCCTACTTTGCGCCAGGCACTCATCTAGACACTGCGGATAGAGCAACAAGCAGACAAAAGCTTTGTGCTTCAGGGAGCTTGCATTTGAGCACAAAAACAAGGCATGTAAGTAAAAAGTAGTGTCAGTTAAATAGTGATGAATACAAAGCAAAGAAAAATAAAGCTGAAAATGAAGAGATGAAATGCCAAATGAGAGTTGAAATTTTAGATACAATTACACAATTTTAGATACAATGCTCACAGTGAGAAAGAAGATGGCTTTCGAGTAAAGATCTATAGGAAATGAAAGAACCCGTCACAGGTATACTTGTAAGGAAGATGTTCCAGGAAGAAGGAACTTCAAATGTAGTTGTAGGAACTTGCCTGGCTTGAAAAATAACAAAGAACTTGCCTGGCTGAAGTAGGAAGTTTCCTGACTTGAAAAAGAACAAAGGTACCTGTGTGGCTAGAGTGGAGTACATGAGAGGGAGAGTACTAAGAAATAAGATCAGAAGTGGTCAGAGGGCAGCAGATTATATCTGACCTAGTAGGTCACAGTCAAGACTTAGGTTTTCACTTTGAATGAGATGGGAATCTATTGTTGGGAAATACGGAAGGGACAAAATCTGACTTACCGCGTAGGGGGAACAGGTTGCAGAGGGATGTGAGGAACAGACAGAAAAAAGATCATTTAGGAGGTAATTCTAATGATTCCCTGACCTCTGGGACCATACATCTGCCTGCCTAATAAACTTCTCCACTTACATGACTTACAGTACCTCAACTTTAACATATTCAGAATTAAATCCATTGTTGCCCTCACTTTATCTACACCTGGTATTTCTTCTTGTGCCCTATTGCAAGTAAGTAGCATCACTGTATATCCAGGAATCATACTAGAATCTTGGACATTATTTCAC
Source organism: Sapajus apella (assembly GCF_009761245.1). Classification (NCBI taxonomy): domain Eukaryota; kingdom Metazoa; phylum Chordata; class Mammalia; order Primates; family Cebidae; genus Sapajus; species Sapajus apella. Next base: position 12,090,332 of record NW_022437004.1, read on the forward strand.
TGTTTTTCCTCTTTTTTGATGGGAACACTAAATCAGTCCCAAGTGCAATAATATACCTTCTTTCTCTTTGAAATCTTCTCCCTCCTCTTCATTCCCTCTGCCACCATCTTAACTCAAGCTCCGTCATTTCTTGCCTATGTCAGGCAATAGCCTCTGAAAATGCCCTATCTCTTGATTTATATCCCTCTAATCTCCTCTTATTATTGTTTTAGACTGAATTTTCCAACATATGAACAGATGATGTCATTTTCCTTGCTTAAATAAGAATTGTTAATATGATCTTCTCTTGGTATAATTTCCATTCCTCTGTAGTATAATTTCCATTCCTCTATCATCTTTAAGATTTCAAACTATTGTATACTATTCAGGCTCTTCCTGATCTCTCCATGATCTATCTGTCTCTGCCCACAGCACGCACTTCCACACATGCATGATGAATCGCAATCTTTTGAAAGCCTTTCCTGATAATTCCCATTAGGATTAGGACCCTTTTTTGGGTATTCACATAGTTTTCTATGTTTACCTCTTAGTGTAATCATTTTACTTTCTTCAGTTATTGTGTTTATAGACTTCTTTCCCCATAAACCATGCACCCTCTTAGAGCAGAGACTATATAGTTAAGAAGCAAGGTTCATACTCTGGTTTCTCTTCAGATTGTATAAATCTTTTGCCTTTTACTATATAGTTAAGAAGCAAACTTTGATATTAAATATACTTAGGTTTACATTCTGGTGTTGTCTGCTCCTAGCTGTGCAATTTGGGACAATGTAAGCTCTTTGAACCTTCAGCTTTCTCATCTGTGAAATGGTCAATTTACCATAAAGGACTGTTGTAAGAATTAAATAAGGCAATACCTATAGAGCGTTAGTATTTGGAATAACTCCTAAGAATTTTTCATAAATGTGAGCTCTTAATACTACCCTTTATGCAATGGAGAATTAGTGAAGGTAAAATGAGGACAAGGGCAGCCTCCAAGGGAGGCAGTCATATCACTAGAGAGGCAGGTACTAAAACAAGAAAAGCAGAACTGGGGCCCTACTGGGGACAGAGGCTGTAGGTCAGCCAGTGGCTCCCCTAATTAGACCAGGAGTGACAGCTAAACAGACCCAAGAGGCAACTCTCAATTGAAGCTGTCAGGAGCTAGCTGAGAAGAAAAGTAGGACACACAAGGGACACTTCTCAGAAAAGTGCTTTTCACAAAGCTTTTTTGGGTTGGGTGATTTGAAGTTACGTGGCTCCCCTAAGCAGCAGTACTTTTAGTAGATGTTCAGTGTTACAGGTTGAATTGTGTCCTCCCAAATGTGTGTGTGTGTGTATATACATATATATATATATATATATATATATATATATATATATATATATATATAAATCCTAACTCCTGGTACCTCCAAATGTGACCTTAATTTAGAAATAGGGTCTTTAAAGAAAAATCACTTTAAGTGCTTTTCACATCACTTTTTTGGGGTGGGTGATTTGAAGTTACGTGGCTCTTCTAAGCAGCAGTATTAAAAGCAGATGCTTGGTGTTATAGGTTGAATTATACCCTCTCAAATATATATATATATTGAAATCCTAACTCTGGTTACCTCTGAATATGACCTTATTTGGAAATATGGTCTTTAAAGAAATAATCGCTTTAAGTACTTTTCGCATCACTTTTTTTGGGGTGGGTGATTTGAAGTTACATGGCTCTTCTAAGCAGCAGTATTAAAAGCAGATGCTGGGTGTTATAGGTTGAATTGTGTCCTCTCAAACATATATATTGAAATTGTAACCCTGGTTACCTCTGAATGGGACCTTATTTGGAAATAGGGTCTTTAAAGAGGTAACTAGTTTAAGGTGACATCAAAATGAGCTCTAATCCATATGACTAGTGTCATTATAAAAAAGGGAAATTTGGTTACAGAAACAGACCTGCATAGAAGGAAGATGATGTGAAGATGACCAGGGATAAGACAGACACGGAAAGCCAAGGTTACTGTCAAACACTAGAAGCTGGATGAGGCAAAGAAGGCTTCTCTCCACAGAACTGTCAAAGAGATTTCATGGCTTTGCGAACACCTTGATTTCAGACTTGTAACTCCCAGAACTGTGAGACAATAGACTTCTGCTGTTTGAAGCCAACCATCTTTTCGTGCTTTGTTATGGCAGCCATGAGAAACTAACATACCTGATGACATAAACTAACAGCCAGTTCTTTAAGACTAATATACGTTAAGCAATGTGCTAAGCACTTTTTAATTTAAAATTTTTAACTGACAAATAAAAATTTTATATATTCATGGCATATAACATGATATTTTGATATATGTGTACATTGTATAATCACTAAATCAATATCATCAACACACCTATTACTTCACATTCTTATATTTTGTGGTGAGGATATGTAAAATCTCTCTAGCAATTTTTATATATACAGTGCACACATAGTATAAATATATCTTCTGAATTTATTTCTCCCTCCTAACAAAAATTTTGTATCTTTGTCCGATATTTCCCAAATCCTCAGTTGATATGGTTTGGATTTGTGTCCCCTGCTCAAATCTCATGTTGAATTGTAATTCCCAAGGTAGGAGGAGGGGTCTGTAAAAGTTTATTGTATCATGGGAGTGGATTTCCCCTTTGCTGTTCTTGGGATGGTGAGTGAGTTCTCACGAGATCTGGTTGTTTAGTGTGTGGCAACTTGACCCTGCTCTCTTGTATTCCTCCCCTGGTCATGTAAGATGTGCCCATTTCCCCTTCACTTTCTGTTATGATTGTAAGTTTCCTGAGTCCTCCCCAGGCATGCTTCCTGTTCAGTCTGCAGAATGTGAGTCAATTAAACCTCTTTTCTTTATATGTTACCCAGTCTCAGGTATTTCATATAACAATGAGAGAGTGAACTAAACCACCACCCCATACCCTAGCCCCATGTAATCACCATTCTGCTTTCTGGCTTGGCACTTTTCATGGATTTTCATATTCAATCCTCACAGTTTTATGGATCATGTACTATTATGTCCATTTTATAAATGATAAAACCAAGGTTTAGCGAAATTAGGCAACTCGCTTGGGACTGCATAGCTAGTACAGGGGAGAGCCTAAATTTAAAACCAGTCTACCTGACTGAGAGTTCATGCTTTTAATCACTACCTACTGTTTTCCTGGTGCATTCAATAAGACATTGAAGCTTTATAGTAAATATGGAGCAAAACCCCAGTTTAAGAATGTTGTTATCTTGAAAGTGATGCCAGCAAGATGGTGGAATAGTAGGTCCCCAGCTTGCCTTTCTCCATAGAAGCAATGATGTGGCAGCCAATCACATGCAAACTGAGTTTGTGAGAGCTTTGAGATATAGTTAAGAAGTTGTGAAACCCTAGTGGAATGCATCACCAAGAATGGCTTTTTTTGAGAAGGAAAATACATACCCCAGTTTCAGGCTCACTGACCATGATCCCAGCTGTGAACCAGACACAGCCCTGTTCTCCTGTGGACTTTACTCCAGTTATGGTTTGCTGTGGTCTTGCCACTAACCCTGTCCATCAAGGGACCTGGGACACTAACCCCATCCATTAAGGGACCTGGGAGGAGCCATGACCATCTATGGCTTCAGTGATGGGTCTGACAACTTCTGTCCTGGCTCTGAACCGTGAAGCTGCCCTCTAACTCAGCTCCAGCCTCACTCTACCATGACCTGGGGGCATTCTTGCTCACCCAGGGATCTGGTGAGAGCCATGTCCATAAATAACCTCCCTAACAGGCCTGCTGAACTTGGACCTGGCTGTGGATCATGAAGCAGTCTTGTGACCCAGTTTCAGCCTCCCTCTACTTCATCCTAAGGACCTAGAGGGAGTCACATTCATCTATACCACGGGAATAAAGGCCTCCTATACTTTGACCTGGCTCCAACCCTGCTTGCCTATGCTTTCAGAGGCAGTCCCATTAGCCTATCATTTCAACAGAAGGAGGTGTTTGCCTTCCAAAATCAGCCTGTAAAGACTGAAAAATCTGTTTGCTCCTTCAAATACACAGACACCAAGGCCAAGTTACATAGACTATGAAGAATTATGCAAATATGACACTGCCAAAGAAAATTAAGCATCAGTAACCAATCCTAAAAATGGAGTTCTATGAGCAGCTTAATAGAAAACTCAATTATCTTAAAGAATATCAGTGAACTAAAATTTGATAGACAATTAAGTGAATTAGGTAAACAAGATGTGAACAAAATGAGAAATTTCATTTTAAAAATAGAAGCTGTAAAAAGGAATCAAAAATAAATCCTAGAAGTGAAAAATACAGTGACTGAGCAGCAAAATTTAATAGAGAACTTCTCTTAACAGACTCAATTATGCAGAAAAAAGAATCAATAAACCTGAAGACAGATCATTTGAAATTACCTAGTTAGTGGAACAAAAACAAAAAGGTATGAAGAAGATTGAAGAAAGCATACAATATGGTACACCATCCAATTAACCAACATATGTATTGTGGGAAAATTGGAAGAAGAAGAGAGCAAACTGAATTCAAAAGCATATTAAAAGGATCACACACCATGACTAAGTGGAATTTATCTCTGTGATGTAAGAATGATTTCACACATGCAAATCAATCAATCAATATGATACACCACATTAACAGAATGAAAATTTAAACTGCAGGATCATCTTAATAGACATAGAAAAAGCATTTGACAACATTTAACATCCATTCATAATGACAACTCTCAACAAACAAGGCATCAAAGGAACTTAACACAATAGAGACCATATATAAAAAGCACACAGCTAACTTCATAATCAATGGAGGAAAACTCAGTTCTTTTCCTCTAAGATCCAGTAAAATGCATGGATGCTCATTCTCACCACTTCTATTCAACACAGTACTGGAAGTCCTAGCAGAGCAATTAGACAAGAAAAATAAATAAAAAGTATACCAATTGAAAAGGGAGAAGTAAAATTATATTTTTTTGCAGATGACACAATCATATATTTAGAAAATTCTAAAGATTCAACCAAAACACTGTTATAATAAACAAGTTCAATAAAGTTTCAGGATACAAATCAACATACAAAAACCGGTTGGATTTCTATACACATACAATGAGCTATCTGAAAAGAAAAGGATTCCATTTACAAAAGCTGGAAGCAGCACACTTCCTGGTTTCAAAATATATTACAAAGCTACATGATCAAAATTGTATGGTACTGGTATAAAAATAGACATATAGGCCAACAGAGCAAAAGGGAGATCCCAGAAATAAAATCTAAGCATTTACAATCCATTGATCCTAAGCAAAGTTTCCAAGACACACAATAGGGAAATGATGGTCTCCTCAATAAATAGTGTTGGAGAAACCATATATCTACATAAAGAAAAATGAAACTGGACCTTTATCTCACATCATATATAAAAATCAGCTCAAAATAAAGATATAAATGCAAGACCTGAAATGTAAAAATTCCAGAAGAAAACACAGGGGAAAACTCCATGACATTGGTCTGGGCTTTGATTTTGTGGATGTGACCCCAAAAGCACAGGTAACAAAAGCAAAATTAGACAGGTGAGACTGCAGCAAAGTAAAAACCTGTACAGCAAGGAAAACAATCAACTGAGTGAAAAGACAATCTACAAAATAGGATAAAATATTTGTAAGCCACATATATGATAAGTGGCTAATATCCAAAATATATAAGAAAATCAAACAGTTCAATAGCAAGAAAACAAATATCCTTTCTTATGGGCTAAGAACTTGAATAGACATTTCTAAAGAAAAGACACAGAAATAGCCAACAGGTTCATGAAAAGTTCTCAACATCATTAATTATCAGGGAAAAGCAAATTGATTGGGGTGCATCTTCACCCCAAGGAGATATCACATCACACCTGTTGGAATGTTTGTTATCAAAAAGACAAAAGATACAAAGCAATGGTAAGGATGGGGAGAGAAGAGAGCCCTTGTACACTGTTGGTGAAAATGTCAAAACCATCATGGAAGCAGTATTATTTATATAATGGAATATTATTTGGCCTTTAGAAATAATAAAATCCTACCATTTGCAATAGCGTAGATGAACCTAGACGACATCATGCTAAGTGAATTGAGCCAGACACAGAAAGACAAATACTGCCTTATTTTGTTAATATTTGGAATCCAAAACAGTTAAATTTATAGAAACACAGAGTAGAATGATGGTTGCAGAGGGTTGTGGGGTGGCAGAAATGAGAAGATGGTCAAACATAAAAAGATTCAGTTGTGGAAGATGAATAAGTCCTAGAGAGCTAATGTACAGCATGTTGACTATAATTAATAATGCTGAATTATAAACTTGAAATTTACTAAAAGGGTTGTATTAGTCTATTTTTATGCTGCTGATAAAGACATACTTGAGATTAAAAAGAAAAATCGGTTTAATGGACTTACAGCTACACGTGACTGGGAAAGCCTCACAATCCTGGCAAAAGGAAAGGAGGAGAAAATCTCATCTTACATGGATGGCAACAGGCAAACAAAGAGGTGTAATAGGAAAACTCCTGTTTTCAAAACTATCAGATCTCGTGAGACCTACTCACTATCACAAGAACAGCACAGGAAAGACCCGCCCCTATGATTCAATTACCTCCCACCAGATTCCTACCACGACATGTGGGAATTGTGGGAGTTACAATTCAAGATGAGATTTAGGTAGGGACACAGCCAAACCATATCGTTCTGCCCCGACCCCTCTCAAATGCCATGCCCTCATATTTCCAAACCAATCATTACTTCCCAATAGTCCCCCAAAGTTTTAACTCACTTTAGAATTAACTCAAAAATCCACAGTCCAAAGTCTCATCCGAGACAAGGTAAGTCCCTTCCACCTATGAGCCTGTAAAATCAAAAGCAAGTTGGTTACTTCCTCGATACAGTGGCGATACAACTATTGGGTAAATACAGCCATTTGAAATGGGAGATGTTGGCCAAAATGAAGGAATTACAGCCCCCATGCAAGTCCAAAATCCAGTGGGGCAATCACATCTTAAAGCTTCAAAATGATCTCCTTTGACTCCATGTCTCACATCCAGGTCACTCTAATGCAAGAGGAGGATTCCCATGGTCTTGGGCAGCCCCATCCCTGTGGCTTTGCAGGATACAGTCTCACTCCTGGCTGCTTTCACAGACTGGCATTGTTTGTGACTTTTCCAGGTACACAGTGAATACTGTCAATGGATTTATCATTTTAGGGTGTGGAGGATGGTGGTCATCTTCTCACAGCTCCACCAGGTGGTGCCCCAGTGGAGACTCTGTGTGAGGGCTCCAACTCCACATTTTCCTTTTTCACTGCCCTAGCAGAAGTTCTCCATGAAATCCCTGCTCCTGCAGGACACTTCTGCCTGGGCATCCAGGCATTTCCATACATCTTCTGATATCTAGGTGGAGGTCCCCAAACGCCAATTCATGACTTCTGTACACTCACAGGAAGCTGCCAAGACTTGCAGCTTGCATCCTTTGAAGCCATGACCTGAGCTCTACATTGGCCCCTTTCAGCCATGGGTGAAGCAGCTGGGATGCAAGGCACCAAGTTCCTAGGCTGCACACTGCACAAGGACCCTGGGCCTATCCCACAAAACCATCTTTTCCTGCTAGGCCTCTCAGTCTGTGATGGAAGGGTCTGCCATGAAGACTTCTGACATGCTCTGGAGACATTTTCCCCATTGTCTTGGGGATTAATACCCAGGTACTCCTTACTTATGCAAATTTCTGCAGCTATCTTGAATTTATCCAGAGAATATGGGATTTTCTTTTTTATTGCATAGTCAGGCTGCAATTTTCCAAACTTTTATGCTGTTTTTCTTTAAAAATGAATGCTTTTAACAGTATCTGAGCCACTTTTGAATGCTTTGCTGCTTAGAAATATCTTCTGCCAGATAACCTAAATCATCTTTCTCAAGCTCAAAGTTCCACAAATCTCTAGAGTGGGGACAAAATGCCACCAGTCTCTTTGCTAAAACATAAGAAACATCACCTTTGCTCTGGTGCCCAAGAAGTTTCTCATCTCAATCTGAGGCCAGTGAAATCTCAGCCTGGATTTCATTGTCCATATCATTATCAGCATTTTGGTCAAAGCCACTGAACAAGTCTCTAGGAAGTTCCACACTTCCCCACATTTTTCTCTTCCTCTGAGCCCTCCAAACTGTTCCAACCTCTGCTGTTATCCAGTTCCAAAGTCATTTCCATGCTTTCGAATATCATTTCAGCAGCATCCATTCTCGATACCAGTTTATAGTATTAGTCCATTTGCATGCTGCTGATAAAGACATACCTGAGACTGAGAAGAAAAATAGTTTTAATGGACTTACAGTTTCACGTGGCTGGCAAAGCCTCACAATCATGACAGAAAACAAGGAGGAGCACACCACGTCTTACATAGATAGCAGCAGTCAAAAAGAGCAAGCTTGAGAAGAGAAACTCCTGTTTTCAAACCCAACAGATCTCGTGAGACCTATTCACTATCATGAGAACAGCATTGAAATTACCCATCCCATGATTTAATTATCTCCCAGCAGATTTCTGACACAATATGAGGAATTGTGGGAGTTGCAATTCAAGATGATATTTGGGTGGGGACACAGCTAAACCATATCAAGAGTAGATCTTAAGTGTTCTTACCACACACATACACACAGATACACAAATGTTAACTATGTGAAATGATGAGAATGTTAACTAGTTTGACAAGTTGTAGACCTTACTATACCATTTTTGTTTGTCAATTATACACCAATAAAGCTGAAACAATTTAAAGAGCCAAAAAACAAACAAACAAAATTTATAAACAACAGATGCTGGCAAGGATATGGAAGAATAGGAACACTTTTACACTGTTGGTGGGAGTGTAAATTAGTTCAACCATTTTGGAAGACAGTGTGGCAATTCCTCAAGGATCTAGAACCAGAAATACCATTTGACCCAGCAATTCCACTACTGGGTATATACCCAAAGGAAATAGTAGAAAGAAATCATTCTACTATAAAGACACATGAATGAGAACATGTGGTGTTTGGTTTTCTGTTCTTATGTCAGTTTACTGAGAATGATGGTTTCTAGTTTCATCTATGTCCCTGCAAAAGACATGAACTCATCTTGTTTTATGGCTACATAGTACTCCATGGTGCATATGTGCCACAATGGTTGAATTAATTTACACTCTGACCAACAGTATAAAAGTGTTCCTGTTTCTCTATATCCTCTCCAGCATCTGTTATCTCCTGATTTTTTAATGTTCACCATTCTAACTGGCATGAGGTGATATCTCAATATGGTTTTGATTTGCATTTCTTTAATGACCAGTGATGATGAGCTTTTTTTCATATGTTTGTTGGCTGCAAAAATGTCTTCTTTTGAAAAGTGTCTGTTCATATTCTTTGCCCACTTTTTGATGGGGTTGTTTGTTTTCTTGTAAATTTGTTTAAGTTCTTTGTAGATTCTGGATATTAGCCCTTTGTCTGATGGGTAGATTGCAAAACACTTTTTCCATTCTGTTGTTTGCCAGCTCACTCCATTGATAATTTCTTTTGCTGTGCAGAACCTTAAGTTTAATTAGATCCCATTTGTCTATTTTGGCTTTTGTTGCCATTGCTTTTGGTGTTTTAGTTATGAAGTCCTTGCCCATGCCTATGTCCTGGATGGTATTGCCTAGGTTTCTTCTTGAGTTTTTATGGTATTAGGCTTCATGTTTAAATTTTTAATCCATCTAGAGTTCATTTTTGTATAAGGTGTAAGGAAGGGATCCAATTTCAACTTTCTGCATTTGGCTAGCCAGTTTCCCAACACCATTTATTAAATATGGAACCTTTCCCCATTGCTTGTTTTTGTAAGGTTTGTCAAAGATCAGATAATTCTATTTGTGTGGCATTCCTTATGAGGCCTCTGTTCTCTTCCATTGGTCTATATATCTGTTTTGGTACCAGTACCATGCTTTTTTCATTATATTAGCTTTGTAATATAGTTGAACAATGAGAACATACAGACACAGAGAGGGGAACATCACACACTGGGGCCTGGGGGGGTAGGGGAGGAATAGCAGAGGGTGGGGGGATTAGGGAGTGATAGCACTAGAAGAAATACCTAATGTAGATGATGGGGCAATGGATGCACCAAACCACCTCCATGGCACATGTACACCTATCTAACAAACCTGCACGATCTGCATGTGTACCCCAGAACTTAAAGTATAATAAATAAATATATCAATTAATTTTTTAAAAGACACATGCCACGTGTATTTATTGCAGCACTGTGTATGACAGCAAAGACTTGGAACCAACCCAAATGCCCATCAATGATAGACTGGATAAAGAAAATTGGCATATATGTACCATGGAATGCTATGCATCCATGAAAATGAATGAGTTCATATCCTTTGCAGGGACATGGATGAAGCTGGAAACCATTATCCTCAGCAAACTGACACAGGAACAGAAAACCAAACACTGCACGTTCTCACTTATAAGTGGGAGCTGAACAATGAGAGCACATGGACACAGGGAGGGGAACATCATACACTGGGACCTGTCCGGAGTTGCAGGGCTAGGGCAGGGAGAGCATTAGGACAAATACCTAATACATTCACAGCTTAAAACCTAGTTGAAGGGGTAGAGAGGTGCAGCAAATCACCATGGCACATGTATACCTATGTAACACACCTGCACATTCAGCACATGTATCCCAGAACTTAAAGTCAAATTTAAAATAAAATATAATATAATATAATATAATAATAATGTCAAAAAAGTAGTCTGGCATAATATTGACAGATTAAAGTATGCAGTAGCCAAAAAAAACAAATAATTTGAAGTAGGCATTGCTGCCTACTTTATTTGCTTCTATCTTGACTACTCATCTAAAGTTGGGCCCAAATGATATGTATTCCAGAAGCTACATTTATAACTGCCAGCCTAAAGTAAACTTCAATTTCTGTTTCTCTTACTCTTCTCACCACAGACCATGTAGTATTAATTATTTGAATATTGGTCTTATTTTTTCTATTGGGATTTAGATTTCTTGTTGGAACAAAATGTATTATCATTGCTTCCCATGACACTTTATATGGTACTTTGCATAGAAGAAATATCTGTCACAGGAATGAACTAAAGAAAAAGTTAGTGAATGAATAAATGAACCGTTGCTTTTATGAATTGCTTTGTTATTTAGAAACATTCACTGTAAACATTACCAACAACTTGCAAGTATGCTATTTCTAAATTTTTGAAGAAAATTTTTAATGTATTATACTCAGGCAATCTCCCTTGATCCCTATATGCCACCATTCACTCACTCATTCATTCAACATTGCTTTTTGAATGCCTATTATATACAGTTATCCCTTAGTAACTTCAGTGGAATGGTTCCAAGACCTCTCTCAGAGACCAAAATCTATGGATGCTCAAGCTTCTGATATAAAATGGGATAATGTTTGCATAATACCTACGCACATTCACCTGTATACTTTGTCATCTCTAGATTACTTACAATACTTAATACAATGTAAATGTTATGCAAATAGTTGTTATACTGCATTCTTTATGAAATAGTGACAAGAAAAACATCTGTACGTGTTCAATACAGACACAATATTTTTGCCATATGTTTTCTTTCTGTGGTTGATTGAATCCATGAATGTGGAACTCACAGATACAATGGGCCAACTGTATCAGGTACTTTACAAAGCAATGAACATTGTTTTTTGCTTGCCGAAAATCTCCTGTGTTTCACTATTATCTTCCAGATAAAGTTAAAACTTTTTAGCATGGTACATGTATATCTGCCTACATCTCACTCATGTTGCTAATATTTTTATCTGCTTTTACAGAAGACAGAAAAAAGAGTAACTATATCACTATGTAATCCAATAAATCTGATTATTTTCAGGCGGGGCATTATTTATTCATTGAGTACTAACTGGGTAGCTTTAATAAATTCTCTGGGAATCTAAAACGGAGGATTTGACAGGCTTTCTGCTCTCCAGGTTTCTCCTTCTGAAATTTGGTCACAAATTTCAGAACTTACTGAGTCATATTCAAAATTTATTTGAAATCTGTTTTCATATAGATGAAAACATGTATTTTCATGTAAATGGTATAAAAATATTTTTTGAAAATAATTAGCTCAAGTGGATTTGAAGTGTGTACTATAGGTTTCTTAAAGAAAAAAATGTATACATTGATTAATCACTTATGTGTATGTATACATGATATACAGATGACACAGCTACCCCCGCCATAGAGTTGAAGTATCTCTATCGTAAAAATATTAAGCCTGATTTAAGACCAGAGAGAATGACATAGAAGAAAATTGGTAGCATTTCCAAGTTTTCATATCCAATCCCTATTCTTGGAAAATTTCAAATACAGAGATCTTAATAGCTGACTACATTTTCATACTAGTTAAAAATATCATATATCTTATTTTTAGTCTTAAATGAACTAATTTGTATCAACATTTGCTGTTTTAAATAATGATTTTCACATATTTCATACTGTTTTTCTTTTTAAGACAGAGTCTTGCTCCGTTGCCCATGCTGGAGTGCAGTGGTGCCATCTCTGCCCACTGCAGCCTCCACCTCCTGTGTTCAAGCAATTCTCCTGCCTCAGCCTCCTGAGTAGTTGGGATTACAGATGTGTGCCACCATATCAAGCTAATTTTTGTATGTTTAGTAGAGTCAGGGTTCTGTCATGTTGGCCAGGCTGATCTTGAACTCCTGACCTCAAGTGATCTACCCACATCGGCCTGCCAAAGTGCTGGCATTACAGCCTGAGCCACCGCACCTGGCCATCTATGCTTTCTTTATAAATTGATTATACCAAAAGTCTTCTGAGATTTAATGATACATGATCCTTGCTCTTTAGACAACTAAATATATAGAAATATGATTTTCTCATATAAGTGAAGCATTCATTACAGACAGCCTTTAAATAAACAGCTCCTGATGAATTTAAATGCTGACAATTCATCAACTAATTGACAGAATATCCTGAAGGGCAGAGAAATGGCAAAGGTGTTATGAAGGATTGTCAATTGCAAATAATGAGAAATGCAGATAAAATAAATTGTTCTACTATAAGTCAATGTAAGTAGATTTGTCCTTATCGAATTTGCAGATAACTTTTTAGAAATTTCCTAATGAATAAAAGACACATTTTCATAATATTAATTCAAAGCTTTAGCATTTCTATGCTTTTGCCTCCAGGTTGCAAATTTCTCAAATTAATCTCTAATACATTTTTTAAAACATGATTTTGGCCCAGTGAGGCTAGCCTTTCTTATGCAAAATTAATTACACGAATACAGTAAATGCTTTATACATTCCCAAGCTCTGAAAACTCCTCTGCCACACCAGATTGTCCAGCTTTTATGCAAAGCTTAAATCTGCTTTTCTTGTCAAGCCTTTTTTTTCCTGACCTTCAGTCCTACTTTTCTTTTTTTTTCTGCATTTTAGGTTTTGGGGTACATGTGAAGAACATGCAAGATTGTTGCATAGGTACACGCATGGCAGCGTGATTTGTTGCCTTCCTCCCCTTCACCTATATCTGGCATTTCTCCCCACAGTATCTATCCCCAACTCCCCACCCCCTGCTGTCCCTCACCTATTTCCCCCCAACAGAACCCAGTGTGTGATGCTCCCCTCCCTGTGTCCATGTGTTCTCATTGTTCAACACCCTCCTATGAGTGAGAACATGCGGTGTTTTATTTTCTATTCTTGTGTCAGTTTGCTGAGAATGATGGCTTCCAGTTTCATCCATGTCCCTACAAAGGACACAAACTCATTGTTTTTGATGGCTGCGTAATATTCCATGGTGTATATGTGCCACATTTTCCCTGTCCAGTCTATCACTGATGGGCATTTGGGTTGGTTCCAGGTCTTCACTATTGTAAACAGTGCTGCAATGAACATTCGTATGCATGTATCCTTATAGTAGAATGATTTATAATCCTTTGGATATATACCCAGTAATTGGATTGCTTTTCAAACTCCAAACAAAAAACACATTTACTAATACTCAAACCCAGTAGAGTATGTATTCTTTCAAAACCTCTTTATGTAACACCAGCCTTGTGCTAGGTAACATGCTAAGTTCTGGTGACACGGTGTTAACCAAATAATGCTTTCCCAATATTATTTAGGCTCCAATCTAAAACCATCTCCAAACTCCCTTCATTAGATAAAAGCTTCCAATTGTTCTTCCCATTTAAAATCACACTTTAAGCTGTGTTCTCTGAAATCATTATTTTAGTTTTTCTTTTTCTCTTCTCATTCTTTATATTCAGTTTGCTACATAGTACTACCTTCTGCAAAATTTTGGTGACATTTATTTATTAATTTATAAAAAATTTATTGAGACCAGAGAGAGATCCAAGATACCTGAACAGGAACAGCTCTGGAGTGCATTTCCCAGTGAGAAGAATGCAGAGGGTGAGTGATTACCGCATTTCCAAATGAGTTATTCCTGCCCACAGACCAGAGAAGTCCCAGGCTGAAAAGTGCCACAAGTTTCCAGCATGGCTGTTTCAGCTGATGCTGTGGGTCTCCACACAAAAACTCACACAAATCCGGGTGGCTGTTTCAACAGGCACCTGGAATGCCTGGGATACAGAGCCACCCATTCAACTGAAAAAAAAGGGGGCTGAAACAGGGAAACAGGTGATCTGGCTCAGCGGGTCCCACCAGTACAAAGACCAGCAATTTGAAATGCTCTGGATTGAGAGTTTCACCGCAAGCACAGCTGGACCCGGGATAGTCCAGCTTGGTGGAGGGAAGGGCGTCAGCCATTATCGAGGCAGTCCACCACTACCAAGACAGTCCACCACTACCAAGGCAGTCTGCCATTATTGAGGCAGTCCACCCTTACTGAGGCAATCAGCCATTACTGAGGTAGTCCACATTTACTGAGGCAGTCTACCATTACTGAGGCAGACTGTCATTACCAAGGCAGTTCTAACTGTACTGCTGTAAACAAAACTGCAAGGAAGTTCACACACCAGATGGGCAGAGCCCACAGGAGCTCAGCAATGCCTCTGCTGGCAGATTGTGGCTAGACTACCACCTTGCTGGACAGGGCATCTCTGAAAAATGGCAGTAGCGTGTCAGGACTTATAAATAAAGCCCCACCTTCCCAGGACAGAGCACCTGGGTAAAAAAGGCATTTATGAGTTCCACTGTGTCAGACTTAAGCATATCTGCCCAGAAACTCTGAACAGAACAACAGAACTCCCAGCTCAGCACTTGAGCTCCTATAAGGGACAGACTATCTCCTTAAGCAGCTCCCTGACCCCTGTATATCCAAAGAGACAACAATAAGTAGAGATCATGCTGACATCTGGTGGGTACCTTTCTGGGATGAAGCTAACAGAAGAAGAAATCAGCAGCAAATCTTACTGTTCTGCAACCTCCACAGGTGATCCCCAGGCAAGCAGGGTCTGGAGTGGACCTCCAGCGGTCCTACAGTAGGGGGGCCTGAGTGTTAGAAGGAAAACTAAAAAACAGAAATAACTTCAGCATCAACAAAAAGGATGTCCACTCAGAGACCCCATACAAAAGTCACCAACTATAAAGACCACAGGTAGATAAATCCACAAAGATGGGAAGAAACCAGTGCAAAAAGGATGAAGACACCAAAAGCCAGAATGCCTTTCCTCCTCCAAGGGATCACAACTACTCACCAGCAAGGGAACAAAACTGGATGGGGAATGAGTCTGAAGAATTGACAGAAACAGGCTTCAGAAGGTGGGTAATAACAAACTTCTCTGAGCTAAAATAACATTATCTAACCCAATGCAAAGAAACTAAGAATCTTTAAAAAAGGTGAGATTGAATGCCAACAAGAATAAACACCTTACAGAAGAATATAAATGACATGATGGAGCTGAAAAACACAACAAGAGAACTTTGCAAAGCATATACAAGTTTCAATAGCCAAATCGACCAAGCAGAAGAAAGGATATCAGAGATTGAAGATCAAATCAATGAAATAAAAAGAGAAGGCAAGATTAGAGAAAAAAAGAGTGAAAAGAAATGAACAAAGCCTCCAAGAAATATGGGATTATGTGAAAAGACCTAATCTATGTTTGATAGGTGTACCTGAATATAATGGGGAGAATGAATCCAAGCTGGAAAACACTCTTCAGGATATTATCCAGGAGAACTTCCCCAACCTAGCAAGCCAGGCCAATATTTAAGTCCAGGAAATTCAGAGAACACCACAAAGATATTCCTCAAGAAGAGCAACCCCAAGTCACATAATCATCAGATTCACCAGGGTTGAAATTAAGGAAAAAATGCTAAGGGCAGCCAGAGAGAAAGTTATCCACAAAGGGAAGTCCATGAGACTCACAGTGGATATCTTGGCAGAAACCCTTCAAGCCAGAAGACAGTGGAGGCAAATATTCAACATCCTTAAAGAAAAGAACTTTCCACCTAGAATTTCATATCCAGCCAAACTAAGCTTCATAAGTGAAGAAGAAGCGCACAATCATTACTGAGAGATTTCACCACCACCAGGCCTGCTTTATAAGATCTCCTGAAAGAAGCACTAAACATTGAAAGGAACAACCAGTACCAGCCACTCCAAAAATGTACCAAATGGTAAACAGCATCAATACAATGAAGAAACTGCATCAACTAATGGGCAAAACAACCAGGTAGCATGAAAATGGCAGGATCAAATTCACACATAACAATATTAACCTTACATGTAAATGCGCTAAATGCCCAATCAAAAGACACAGACTGGCAAATTGGATAAAAAGGCAAAACCCATTGGCATGCTGTATTCAGGAAACCCATCTCACATGCAAGGACACACATAGGCTCAAAATAAAGGGATGGAAGAATATTTACCAAGCATATGGAAAGCAAAAAAAAAAAAAAATGGTCTCTGATAAAATAGACTTTAAACCAATGAAGATCAAAAGAGACAAAGAAGGGCATTACATAATGGTAAAAGGATCAATGCAACAAGAAGAGCTAACGATTCTAAATACCTATGCACCCAATAAAGTAGCACTCAGATACATAGAGCAAGTTCTTAATGACCTGCAAAGAGACTTAGACTCCCACACAAGAATAGTGGGAGACTTTAACACTCCACTGTCAATATTAGACAGATCAACAAAACAGAAAATTAATAAGGATATCCAGGAATTGAACTCACTCTGCACCCCAAATCCACAGAATATACATTCTTCTCAGCAGCACATCACACCTACCCTAAAATTTACCACATAATTGGAAGTAAAATACTCCTCAGCAAATGCAAAAGAACAGAAATCATAACAAACAGTTTCGCAGACCACAGTGCAATCAAATTAGAACTCAGGATTAAGAAACCAACTTAGAATCACACAATTTCATGGAAATTGAGCAACTGGCTCCTGAATGTGGACTGGATAAACAATGAAATGAAGGCATAAATAAAGATATTATTCAAAACCAACAAGAATAAAGACACAATGTACCAGAATCTCTGGGACACATTTAAATCAGTGTCTAAAGGGAAATTTATAGCAATAAGTGCACACATGAGAAGCACAGAAGGATCTAAAATCAACACTCTATCATCAAAATGGAAAGAGCTAGAGGAGCAAGTTCAAAAAAACTTAAAAGAACTGAAAGAGATAGACACACACACAGAAAAACCTTCCAAAAATCAATAAATCCAGGAGCTGGTGTTTTGAAAAGATCAACAAAATAGACAGGCCGCTAGTGAGATTAATAAAAAAGAAAACAGAAAAGAATCAAATAGATGCAATGAAAAACGATAAAGGGGATATCACCACCAATGCCACAGAAATACAAGCTACCAGCAGAGATTACTACAAACAGCTCTACACATATAAATCAGTAAACCTGGAAGAAATGGATAAATTCCTGGACACTTGCATCCTCCCAAGCCTAAACCAGGAAGAAGTTGAAACCCTGAAAGACCAATAACAAGGGCTGAAGTTGAGGCAGCAATTAATAACCTACCAACCAAAAAAAGCTCAGGTCCAGATGGGTTCACAGCCAAATTCTACCAGAAGTACAAAGAGGAACTGGTACCACTCCTTCTGAAATTATTACAAACAATACAAAAAGAAGGAATCATTCCCAAATAATTTTATGAGACCAACATCAACCTGACACCAAAACCCGGCAGAGACTCAACAAAAAAAGAAGACTACAGACCAATATCCATGATAAACATAGATGCAAAAATCTTCAATAAAATACTGGCAAACCGATTGCAACAGCACATCAAAAAGCCTATCCATCATGATCAAACAGGCTTCATCCCAGGGAGGCAAGGCTGGCTCAACGTATGCAAGTCTATAAACGTTAATCCACCACATAAACAGAACCAAAGACAAAAACCACATGATTATCTCAATAGATGCAGAGAAGGCCTTTGACAAAATTCAACAGCCTTTATGCTAAAAACCTTCAATAAAGTAGGTATCAATGGAATGTATCTCAAAATAGTGAAAGCTATTTACAACACTCCCACAGCCAATATCATACTGAATGGGCAAAAACTGGAAGCATTCACTTTGAAATCTGGCACCAGACAAGGATGCCCTCTCTCACCACCCCTATTCAATATAGTATTGGAAGTTCTAGCCGGAGCAATCAGGCAAGAAAAAGAAACAATGGGTATTTAATTAGGAAAGGAGGAAGCCAAATTGTCTCTATTTGCAGACGACATGATTGTATATTTAGAAGACCCCATCATCTCAGCCCCAAATCTCCTTAAACTGATACACAACTTCAGCAAAGTCTTAGGATACAAAATCAATGTGCAGAAACACACCAATAATAGACTAAAGGAGAGCCAAATCGAGAGTGATCTGGCTTCCTTTCACAATTGCTACAAAGAGAGTAAAATACCTAGGAATACAACTAACAAAGGATATGAAGGACCTCTTCAAGGAGAACTACAAACCACTGCTCAAGGAAATAAGAGAGGACACAAACAGATTGAAAAATATCTCATGCTCATGGTTGGGAAGAATCAATATTGTGAAAATGGCCATACTGCCCAAAGTAATATACAGATTATACACTATCCCCATCAAGCTACCAATGACCTTCTTCACAGAACTGGAAAAAAACACCTTAAACTTCATATGGAACCAAAAGAGAGCCTGCATAGCCAAGACAATCCTAAGCAAAAGGAACAAAGCTGGAGGCATCATGCTACCTGATTTCAAACTATACTACAAGGCTACAGTAATCAAAACAGCACGGTACTTGTACTAAAACAGAGATATAGACCAATGGAACAGAACAGAGGCCTCATATGGAACGCCACACATCTAAAACCATCTGATCTTTGACAAACCTGACAAAAACAAGCAATGGGGAAAGGATTCCCTGTTTAATAAATGGTGTTGGGATAACTGGATAGCCACGTGCAGAAAACAGAAACTAGACCCCTTCCTGACACCTTACACTAAAATTAATGCCAGATGGATCAAAGACTTAAACATAAGACCTAACACCATAAAAACCCTAGAAGAAAACCTAGGCAAAACCATTCAGGACATAGGCATAGGCAAGGACTCCATGACTAAAACACCAAAAGCGTTGGTAACAAAAGCCAAAATAGACAAATGGGATCTAATTAAACTCCAGAGCTTCTGAACAGCAAAAGAAACAATCATTAGAGTGAACCAGCAACCAACAAAATGGGAAAAACTTTTTCCAATCTACCCATCTGACAAAGGGCTAATATCCAGATTCTACAAAGAGCTACAACAGTTTACAAGAAAAAAACAAACAAACCCATTCAAAAGTGGGCAAAGGACATGAACAGACACTTTTCAAAAGAAGACATATATGAGGAGGTCAACAAACATATGGAAAAATGCTCATCATCGCTGGTCATTAGGGAAATGCAAATCAAAACCATATTGAGATACCATCTCATGCCAGTTAGAATGGTGATCATTAAAAAATCTGGAGACAACAGATGCTCAAGAGGATGTGGAGAAATAGGAACACTTTTACACTGTTGGTGGGAGTGTAAATTAGTTAAACCATTGTGAAAGACAGTGTGGTGACTTCTCAAGGACCTAGAAATAGAAATTCCATTTGACCCAGAAATCCCATTACTGGGTATATATCCAAAGGATTATAAATCATTCTATTATAAAGACACATGCACACGTATGTTCATTGTGGCACTGTTTACAATAGCAAAGACCTGGAACCAAGCCAAATGCCCATCAATGATAGAATGGACAAGGAAAATGTGGCACATATATACCATGGAATACTATGCAGCCATAAAAAACGATGAATTTGTGTCCTTTGTAGGGACATGGATGAATCTGGAAACCATCATTCTCAGCAAACTGACACAAGAACAGAAAATCAAACATCACATGTTCTCACTCATAGGCGGGCATTGAACAATGAGAACACATGGACACAGGGAGGGGAGCATCTCACACTGGGGTCTGTTGGGGTGGTTACTAGGGGAGGAACATTTGGCGATAGGAAGGTTGGGGAGGGATAACATGGGGAGAAATGCCAGATATAGGTGACAGGGGGATGGAGACAGCAAACCACTGTGACATGTATGTACCTATGCAACAATCCTGCATGATCTGCATATGTACCCCAGAATCTAAAGTACAATAAAAATATTTTTAAAAAATTATCGAATAACTACCATGTGTCAGTCACTATTCTAGATTGTGGAAATATAGCAATGAAAACCAGACAAAAATGCTACATGTTACAGGGGAGATATAGATAATAAATAAAAATAAAGTGGTAAGAAAAGCTGTGAAAAAGCAGTTCCTGGAAAGGATTAGGAAGCGTCATTGTGAGCAGATTAATTTTAGTAGTCAAAGAAAACCATCTTTTGCTCTGTATATGACATAGAGTATCCCTGGCCTCTTATCATCTCTTACCTATAATCTGCAGTTTCCCTGGTTCCACATCTCACCCTCCCATTCACCCCTTTTCAGTCATTCCAGACTACTCTTCAGATGAGATAATAACACATTTTATAATAATTTCTAATGGAATTTATGTTAAACAATGACTGTATTCTAATTAACTCTAATCTAAACATAGATTCAATTCTAAAATCATTTGTTTGCTCTGAACCTCCTGACGTCACCTTAAAATGACTTCCTGCTCCTCCCTGATGCTGACTCCAAAGTTTCATTATCTTCTTTCCATATCTCTGTTCATGCGGTCCCCCTGTCTTGGAATTCTCTAACTTTTCTTTCATTATTCTACCCTTCACTTAAGCTTCACTTCAAGCCTCACTTTTCTTTCGAAATTCTTCTGTCTAATCTGGTATTTATACACAGTCTCTTTCCCCAAGCTTCCATATGAAGATTGAAAACCAACAATTTAGTTCTTCATTCTGTCCCAAGTTACATCACTCTGATTAGTGTGTTAGGCTCCACCCTCCTTCGACTCGCCATACTGACATCAGCACTATTCATCACGTGGTATCTTTATCTTCTGGGAGCAGGTACAAAGTTCTTGAATGTTCCTTTAAATATCTCCCATTTTCTACAGCAAGCGCTCCATGTGTGCTTTATGTCCACGTGTACTCAATGTTTAGCTCACATTTATAAGAAAATGGTATTTGGTTTCCTGTTTCTGTGTTAATTCAGTTAGGATAATGGTCTCCAGCTGCATCCATGTTGCTGTAAAGGGCAAAATTACTGACTGTGAATATTTTTTGTTTGATTTTTGTTTTTTGGGTTTTTTTGAGACAGAGTCTTGCTCTGTCGCCAGGCACCAGGCTGGAGTGCAGTGGTGCAATCTCAGCTCACTGCAACCTCCACCTCCCAGATTCAAGCAATTCTCCTGCCTCAGCCTCCCGAGTAGCTGGGACTACAGGCCCGCGCCACCACGCCCAGCTAATTTTTTTGTATTTTGTAGTAGAGACAGGGTTTCACCATGTTGGCCAGGATGGTTTTGATCTCTTGACCTCGTGATCTGCCCTCCTGGGCCTCCCAAACTGCTGGGATTACAGGCGTGAGCCACCATGCCTGGCCTGTTTTTGTTTGTTTCTTAAGGCAGACAACAGACAACCTGGAAACACTTTCTTTCTTCGGTTTTTTAGGTGGCTAACCTCCCGTTCCAAAAAAACCTCGAAGCCCTGCTTGACCTATTCAATCTTTTGTAGATTTATTTGTCACTACCTATCTCCAGTAAATAATTTGATTTTCTACATCAAAAGTTTTCACTAACCAATGAAAATCTCATGTTGAGGTGTAATTCCCAATTACACTGCAGATGGATACTTATTTACTGATGGATTTTTGCCCTGGATTTCACAGGCCATGTATATGGGTAGAATATTTTTGATGTTGTAATTTGTGATGCGAACCAGTAGTTGGTGGTTAAGAGTAATGACTGGCAGATAGGCTGTTACTCAACCATGCATCTCCTTTGTATTTCAGTGCATTTGCAGCAGTTCTTTGTGATGTGGGAGGGGGAGAAAGATGATCCCCTCACCATGTCTGCTCCTCAGGCTTGGAGGAGCTCCCTCCAATCATTGGCACAAAGCCCGCATTTCCTTTACTAGGTATTCTGAGCCTTGTGGTTCCATCAGGCAGAGGCCACAGCTGGCAGACAGGACACAGCCCTCCAGAACCAGCCCTGGAAAGGAAGGCACATCCTGCTCTGGTGCTGGCCCACTAGCCCAAGCATCACACCTCTCCCAGTGTTCTGAGAGTGGGGCTCCTCCCCCACAGGAGCACCAGCTGTGAATCTTGGTTCAGCACTCACGAGCTGCACTGCAGCCCTGAAGCATTGAGACCAGCCCATGGTTCCATCTCCAGCCCCTTGGGGCTGGGCACCAGTGGCACTGGAGGATCCAAAGTACACCCAGGCTTCCAGGAAGGTACCCAGCCTGGGCCTCTGCAAAACATGCAAGTTGGGCAGCAGAGGCTGCACTGTGTACGCACTCCTGTGGGAGCGGCCAAGTATGGGCTTTGGGAGGGGCTGACAGCAGGTAGACCTGCAGAACAGCTGTGCCCCAGTCCCAGGGGAAAGTCTGCTGTGCTCTCTCTTGGCCCTGTGGTCAGCTTGGACTTGAGCTACTCAGAGAGGGATGGGAGCCTTGGGAGTTAAGCACCTATTAATATGTCCACATTGCACTGCAGCTGCCCTGTGTGCACAAACTCCCTGGGCTCTGTTCAGGCTGGAGCCCTGTCTCTGCCTACTTTTAGTGTATATCCCCCTGTTAGTTCAAATGTCTATGGAGGTCATGGGCTCTCTTTTAGGATCCCAGGAGTGTGCAGCAAGAGTTGGCTGCCCCTCTGTCTCTTCAGTCACCCCTCCCTTAGTAGCTACTGAGTGGTGGGAACTAACCCTGACATTCAGCAACTCCTCACAGGACTCATAGCTTCCTCCCCCTTCAGCCTTGGTGTCTGAGCCATGGCTCCATTGACTCAGTGTTTTCTCTCTAAAGATCTTTGCAAAGTTTCTTAATTTACTGAATAATCTGGTCTCTCTCTATGGGAGTAGCACTTCTGGCTGCATCTAATGGGCCATCGTATATCTCCACAATTGTTTTCCTTTATTCTCTGCCAAAACTTCCTTTAATCCTAGACTGCATTCTAGAATATATAGTTGGTTTTAAATTATAACGCTTTGTAATTTATACCAAAATGCATCATCTTTGTATACCAAAAATCCTAAAATAAATTTGTCTCTTCGACTTTGTATGAAAATTGTGATGATAGTTTGTCATCCCTTGATAGTCTACTGTTTCTGATACCTCTGGGCATGCTAAAATTGTGGCCAAAATTTGCTTATCACTCTTCAATTTACAAGACAGATGAAGGTAAGGTAATCTTAGTCTTGCCCAGTTTTCTGTAACCAAAGAGACAAAAAAATGTAAACATGAAAGGGCCCTCTAACAGAGCACATGTGTCATGTTTTATATAGCTATCTGTCCTTGAGCGCATCCTCTTTGCCTAAGTTGTAAGAGGTACACAGATAGAAATCTGGATTATTTATGTCATTTTCTGTGCTCTTGGATGCTTCCTCTTGGTAATACCACATATAGCATGCCTTATAGAAATAAAAAGTTTAAATCTTGTTGGAACTTCGCCTAGGGAGATTTTGCTTCTTTTTTTCAACTTCATTCCTATAACCTCAGTCTCCCTAGGATAATATACATACAAAGAGAGAAAATGAAGATTCTTTGCTTTACTTAAATGCTTCTGGGTGTGATAAAATAACATTCTGTTCCTTTGTATATCAGTATAATTTTACCCGACTTTACTTTCTATTGCTAGTTTAAAATTTGAGTTATTTTAAAAGGGGAAAAATACATGTACATATAACACATATTTTTATTACTGCAAACCCTGTTCATTCTAGCTCTATGCTGAATGCATTAGCCTATGCTTGTAAAAAGAACGAGAGTGATCCATCCCAATCATGTCTAATCTACATCTAGCACCTTACCTGAAACTTAACAAATCCTTGAAAGGGAAATATCAGATGTGTAAATAAATAAATAAATGCAAGTTCATTCTTTTCAATTTACTATTTCTATATTGAGGGCCTTTCTGATAATTTTTAAGCAGCTATCAATTTTTAATCATTAATGATCATATAGGGAATTGGAAGAATATTTTGTAGTATTTCAACCTTAGCAAACTTTAAATAAATCATGTGAGCTTTCAGGCATCATTTAGAAACTAGTATAAAAATGAAAGAAAACAAACTGATCAAATTATGAAAAAATAAGTTGTCTTAATGTTTGTATCAATTCAGCAATTTGATTTTTATATCCATTAAATAGAAGTGAATTCTTCTACTCGGGCAGGATAATCATCCTGATTTGGTCAGACTGAGCTATTTCCTACTTCCTGTATATACTCTCTCACTTTGCCTGGGTTTCCCTTTCCCTGTCTCTCCATACACAAATTCCATCTGTCCTTCAATAACAATTTAAGTGGCACCTCTTCCATTAGTTCTCCTCATAATTTCAAACTGAAAATAGTATTTTCTTTATAAAATTATAGCTATTTGGTTATGAAACTTGTCACAATGATCATTAATTAATTGCAAATACAGAAAGCCTGTTTAAAGTTCTCGCTCTGCATTTACTAACTGAATGGTCAAGAGCCTATCAGCCTCTACATACCTCATTATATTAAAGTGACAATGACAATGCTTGTGGCAGAGACAATGCTTTTTCTTTATTATACATTTCTTTTTACAGGCCCATTGGAAAACACGATTTTCTAACTTCTTTTTGGATTTTCCTTCAGATCATATGACTGATTCTGACCAGGAAAATAAGAGTAGACATGACTAGACTAGGGGAGTTATCACGTGGTCTGCCTCTTTCACTGCACACTATCGCTTTATCCAGTATCCCTGTGTTGAGATGGATGGGCTAAGACTAAGGCTTGTAAATGGTAACCCCTGTGAAGGATTTTAGTCTCTCTGATCTATGCCTGAAGGTGGATGCATGCTGACCCACACAGCACTTGGCTTGAGTGAGAAATAAACTTGTGTTGAATTATGTCAGGTTAATTTATTATCACAGACAGTTTATCTTACCTGACATCTATACTCTCCTATTTCATAGAGTCGAGGTGAGAATCTAGTGAAGAGTACCACTTTTTGAGCAGGTTGTGTGTACCAATTATTGTGTTAATTATTTTATCTATATGAACTAATGTAATAGTATAGTGAAAGTATTTTGGAAACTACAACTATTAATTATATGAAACAATTAATACCTTGTCCCTGTACATATTTTCACATTTTCCTCATCTGTAAGTTTTTTAAAAGTGAATTGGAATATAATTTGTGTATTGAGGGCAGTATAGCATGAGGTTTAAGGATGTGGGCTTTAAATCTGAATCTCATCCTTGCCTTATAGCAGCTCTGTGACTTTGTAAAAGTTGCTTAATATCTCTATATCATAGTTACTCATCTGTAAAACAGGATTGATAAATGCACCTACCTAATAGAAAGTTTGTGGACCATAAATTATTTAATGCACATGAAGTGCTTAGAAAAATACCTCTCATAAACCAATGGTTCAAAAAAGTTTAACTGTTTTTATTTTTACAAGTTCTTCCCAAAATTTAGTAGTGTTTTAGAAAGGGAATAAGTGGTAATGCTAAAATGTTTTCTTGTCTCTGCAGTAATGAATTTAACCTAGATTATAATGTGACTGCTTATTATGTCTATAGTCAAATTTACTATAATTTATTTTCCATATTTAGTTTTTCCTTTTCCTTTTAGCTTAACTTTTTACATTAAGAATTTTCCTTAAAAAATAAAGAAACAATTTTGAATTTTGCCTCATGCAGGTGTATAGATGATGTGGGACCTAGCTGACCCCAAACAAAGATATACATACATCTGCTGAGTCTGCAGAGGCAATCACTGTTAGACATTTATTTGCACAAGTTTCCTTGAAAATGGAAGAGTATGAAGGCAATGAAGATGGACAATGTGATTTCTTTTCCCAGATCAATGCTTAAACCTCAATTAATCTCAGACTTGTACAGCAAAGGGCAAGAGGCATAAACTGAAGGAGATGTTTTCATGAGGAACTTTGTAAGAAGAAGAGCATCCATAGTGCAGAATCACATGAGCCTTCGCTTTTAATTAGGGAACCTCAACATATATGCTCTAATAATTAATGCTTTGTTAATAAAATTGATGTTCCAGAATTAAAAATTTGCTCATTTAACATAAAAAAGTAAGACTGTACAGTAAAATATGACTATACATATTTTTGTTTTGTCTATAATTTTAGCATATTTAAGCTTAAATTGGCTTAAACATCTTGTAAAATGATCTAAACCAAAGAATTGTGAAAATGAAAGTACGATTTTTCAACAAAATGGAATATACAATCTGTACTAAATAATCAAGCAATTCATTGAATTGTTTGTTCATCCATTCATTCAACAGTTATTTATTGAGAAACAACCATATGCCGGGCATCGAGGTAGACCCTGGGTGTCCACTGGAGAGCAACGTAGACATTGTCTCTGTCCCGTGAAGCTTAGTCTAATGAAAGACACACAGAATAAGCAAATATGTAATTGTGAGGCAAAAATATTATGAAGAAAATTCAAAAACTATTATGAATAAAACTCTGACAAAGAATATGATGAGAACAATTACCTTGGATTGTCAAAGCGAGCCTCTCTAAGGAAAAGTCATTTAAACTGAGACCTGAACTTGAAAAGAAGCCAACTCTGCAGAATCTGGAAAAGAGCATTCTAGGCACAGGGATGTTCACCTGCAAAACTTCCAGCAGTATTTCATGCACAGAATAGTAGACAGTGACAGAAGGTGGTTTTAGCCAGACTGAACACAGGATCCTATAACTCACAGTAAGGAGTTGAACTTTTTTCTTTAACACTTGGGAAGACATTGAAGTGTTTTTGCATAGACACAGATTGATTTGTCTTTAAAATAAATCACACCAGTTGTTTATTTAAAAGGCTTGACAGCTGGAAGGCGTATGTGAAAGTTGTTGCTATAATGCAGGAGCTTGGGCCAGGGTTGCAGCAATAGACAGAGAAGTTCATACATTGGAGGTTTATTTAGAAGGTAAAGTAAACAGGACTCAGCGATTGATTTGACTTAAGGGACAGAAAGCATAGTGAGAGAAAAGAAGTGCCTAGGATTATTTCCAGGCATAGTGGCAATAGATACGGTGCCCCTGGACAAATGACAACCATGCATGGAGATGAGGAAGACAGAGAGGGGACAGCAGTGAATGGTTCTCTCTGTCCATTCCAGCTTCTTTCAAGTTTCTAGATCTTCACAGATTCGTTCTGGAACTTTAATATCATTGCTTACTTAACTGGGACTTACATGGGAGTGAGAGAGGCACATCTAGAAAATTACAGAGAGAATTTGGGAGAGCAAATTTCTACTTTTTTTTTTTCTTTAGTTTGCTCTAGCCTATATTGCATCTGTAGGAATTAGAACTATTAAGGCCTGGGAGATGGGATATGGGAGTGTGGTTAGAAAGTAATAGAAAATTAGTAGCATAAAAATAAAGCCTGCAAAAAATTTAAAGGTTGGGCTATGGAAAATTTAAATTGATGAATAAAACATTTAAATTAGAGTTTCAAATACTTCATTAAAACTTACTGTTTCCAAAAAATATTCCTAAAAATAAAAATTTTCATCACTCACTGAGCTGAAATAGCATGTTTTTCCAGCCTTTCATGGTCAATACTTTAGGCAACTCCATTATCTTGCAGAACTCTAAGTGTGTTTTCATTAATGATTATAGAAGTAAATAAAGGCAAATGAGAAAATAGTTCTTTCTAAGTAGTCAATTCCACTGCAATTTCTATAGATCAAAGTTTCAAAAGTACATATGTGATACATTTAGTTAACCTGATACTTAATTTAATGAAATTTTCCTAAAATAGCACAGGTTAAACTAAATGTTAGAAAATTTAACTAAAATGTAAAAACCTTCCCTTAGATGTTTAGGAATGAGATTATTGAAAAGTAACCATGTTGCCGTTTTAATCTCTCTGAATGTGTTTCTGCATCTGTAAAATATTAATAATATCCTTATGTCAGAGTTGTAAGAGATAAAACAGATAATATATATAGAATGCAGGTCTAGTGTTTGGCATCATTGGTTGCTCTAAAGAAAATAATGCATTTGTACATGAAACTACATGCATAGTAAAAACAAGTTACAATACACTATAAAATGGAAGATCGAACATGTTATATTATTATTTAGCTGACAAATATCCTTTGGATTTCAGAGAGTGAAAGAACAAGTGGAAAGTGTGAGGATGGATAACTTATTGAGAGATTTTGCTGTAAAGATAGGCAGAAGAAGAAAATAGTAGCTGGAAAAAGATGTGGGGTAAAGAAAGGCTTTTTCTTAAGATGGGAGATATTGTGGCATGCCTTTATGCTAGTAAAAATTATCTACAAAGAGGGGAAAATAAGGATAGAAGAGAGAAAGGACCAATTACAGGAGAATACCTTAGAAAAAGTGAGAAAAATGTAACTCTATGCACAAAGATATGGTGTGTTCTTAGATAGAACAATCAATTAATCATTATCCTAGGAAAAAAGACTAGTTATGTGTATATAATTTGGTAAATTTGGTAGTAAGAGCATGGGGACATTGTATTCTTGTTTCTTATATTTTATCAATGACATAAGAATCAAGGCCATCTCATAAGGATAAGGGTATTGGAGTTTTATGAAAGAGGAGAAAATGTAGAATATTTTACCTAGGAGATTGAAAAATTGAATTAGCAGAGGAAATGTGGTAGAATGACTTGCAACTTAAGGCCTGTGCTGATTAATTTAAAATTACAATGGTTATTATGACTCTTTTCTCTAGCCATGTTCAGCTGCTTCAGGCAGGAGAAGAAATGAAGAAAAAAAAAAAGAATTTAACCAGGGTTGGTGTTTTGATAAGTTATTACAATGGAGAGACACTAATTCCAAATGGAGAAGTCAAAGATTTGTGTAGACCTTGAGTGGCCAAGATATTTGGATGGTCTTTCCAAAGAAAAGGATAGTTTTGGAAAACTAAATGTCTAAGTGAGCCATGGAATCATGGAGATCGTCAGATAGATGGGTCTAATTAGCCTCTGCATTATATGTATCTTAAATGTTTTAATGGAGTGAGCTGAAGTGGGAGGTGAGGAAAAAGAGGAAGTGGGGAAAGCCCTACCTGTTGGAAGGGACCAAATGTTGGTGACTTTTGACTGATGTATTTTGTTAACATACACAAAGAAAATTATGAACTTAGAATTTGACAAAATACCGTATTGGATACAGCCTTTTTATCCACATAACTGAGATATTTTTCTGGGTTTGGAAACCTGTACCAAATTTAAGAACTAAAGTGAAATTTTAAAAGGTAATAAACAAACAAAAAATCTTTGTCCTTTGGACAAGATTTTAACTTTTAAAATTAACTGAAGATAATAACATAAATCAGTAAAAAACAGGATTGTTCAGGCAACCATGTGATCAAACATGCATTTCAGTATGTTTACTTTTCTTCTATTTCATTTTTGAAAGTAAGTCATTTTTTATGCCTTCTCCATTCGATATTGTGGTGGACAAAAAATACCAGTTATGCCTTATAATAAACCAAATGTTATTTCCCTGTTCATCTCTTCTTTTCACATTTTTATTTCATTTTAAATTTATTTTAGAGACAAGGGCTTGCTATGTTACTCAGAATAGACTTGAACTCCTGGGCTAAAGTAATGGTCCTGCCTCAGACTTGAGAGTATGTGGCACTGAAGGTTCACTATCATGCCCTGCTAAGGATTCATCTCTTTGTGTCCCACCCACCACACTCACCATTCCACCAGTGGAATCAAAGAAATATCAAAAACAAAAGGCTTTACCCTTAAATTTGTGAAACTCCTGTAATGTTCATATCACTAAATGACTCAACAGAGAAAAGCACATTTATTTTTTTATTTATTGAGATTTATAACCCCTTTAAAAAGATTAATAATGCTCTCAAGTACAGAAAATTAAATGATCAGGATTTCACTTGATGCCTTCTAATTTTTTAATTCTAAAATTTTATAACTCTGTGTAATTAAATCAGTATTATCAATAACCCATTAATAAGTTCCCATTAATAGCTTCATTTTTATTTTCTTTGCATATTTTTCTATTAGATGCATAATGCATAATTTCTTTGTCATTAAATTGAAAAATAATTTAAATTGTATTTCTTTATAGTGATTTTCTCTAAATAACTCTTCTAAATGATGGGAAGAATGTTCTGGCTAATGTATATAAGAATTATTGCCAAAATTATCTCCACATTGTTAGTGTAATAGCATAGTAATACACAATTTAGAAGGAATATGTGTTTAGCGTTTAAATGTTTGTTCCTTTATTTTTTAAGAGAAATCTAAGACATACAGGGTATGTACCATTAATTAGGAGTTTTGTTGAAAATTTATGTTGTTATCTTACTTAATCTTTGTAATATCAATATAAGTGTTATTATCTCAACATTATCTATGAAGTTTTGCAAAAAGTATTTTTTAAATAAATGATTTTACATCTTAAAAATATATATCATACACTGTAGCTAGATATTTACCATTTATTTATGTAGTACATTATGAAGTGACTTTCTACATCAGAGACTTAAGTACCTGGATGCCAGGTCCTTTATATGGAAGAGTCTATCATCTCTGTTGTTTGTATAATAACTTTGATTTTGGAATCTCACCTTAATTGAGTAAAAGAAATTTTATCATATGAAAACTTGCCTTCCAGATGTTTGTGCATTGTATGGAGGTTGTAAAGGGAAGCACCAGGGAAGGAGACTGGGGCCAGGTGATAGTAGGGGAAGCGGAAATAGCAGTCTGCACCAGTGAAGGCAGCAGTCAGCTGTATGTGAAATATATATGGGATACTGGGAAACTCCTTGAGGAATTTGTGTGTTGATAATGATTTGCAGCCCTATAGTGCATTATCCCCTTGGCTCATTGGCAAGAGTTCAAGTCAGAGGAGAGCCAGAAGTCCTAAAATTACAGCTGGGAGGTCTCAGAACAAGCCAGGATCCTGACTGGATTGAAGGAATTCATTCCCAGCACCTCCACTGACCTTGTGACACCAGGATCCATAAGAAGTTCTATATATTCTTAGAAACAAGGAATGCAGATAAGGAGAGGTGCTTATTTTGACTGAATTCAAATAGAAGGATTTTTTAAATTAAGCTAGATTTTAAGACTGCTTGACTTAATCACTCTCACAGAGGTTACAGAGGAAATTATGAATTAATTACTTTACTAAAGACTATTTGTGACATAGAAGTCATCATACTTTTGAAATCCATACTATCCACTTTAATTTTTAAATTTACTTTATATTCCTTGACGTTTTTTTGTTGTTACTCGTTTTTAAATTCTTGAGCTGATTGATTTGTTTATACCTTGTTTAGTAATGAGGACATCCATGATTAAAATATTTTCCTGAGAAATGCCTTTTTTTTCCTTTCCCAGAACTTTAAGTCTTGAATTTTAGGAAAGTCTGAACATACTCAGAAGCAGAACAGTGACACGATCCCCTGTGTGCATCAGTTACCCAGTTGGAGCCATATCAATTGATGGCCAATCTTCTTTCACGTATAGATTCTCCAGATATATCTCCCACCATTTGATTATTTTGAAGTGAGACATTCATTTTAGCTAATGATTCTTATCTTCTTATGTAAGTTGGTATGTCTTTTAAATATTCTCTACAGCTCTTTCTCTCACTTGTCTCTCTCCCCGCATTTCCCCTCTGTGTCTCTTTCCCTCCCTCCTCCCTATTTTTATTGAAGAAAAATTTACACTATTATTCAGTTGAGTTTCCCACAGTACAGATTTTGGTGATTTTCTTTTGGTGTCAATTTATTCTATTATTCAGTAGAGTTCCCCACAGTATGGATTCTGATTTTTTTTTTTTTTTGGTGTCATTTGCTAGGTTCTCTCTGTCTCTTATTTCACTGTAAATTGGTTTGTATGTTGAGAAGCGTGAGCATATTCATTCCATAGGTGGAGTTCTATGCTTTCATCAAGAGAAACATAATATGTTGATGATATTTTTACCATATTAGCAGCCATTAATGATTACTGCCTAGATTGTTTACATTAGATTTATATTAGAGTTGCAGAATGGCCATTTGCACTTTTATCATTCTTCATTTATTAGCTGCAAAATTTCCACAAAAGACAAACTTTCACTCATCAATTATTTAGTTGTTCTGAGATATAGTTCCTTTGGGACTAGCAGGTTGAATGATTTCTTTTGTTTATATTTTTCAAAATATTGAGTTGGTTCCTTAGCGTCTTCATAGATATTTGAAGAATATTTTGGGAGTTGGAGAGTTATTTACCCCTCTAGATTCAGGGGTTCAATTATATCTGATTTGTTTCTATCCAGAGCAGATATTATTATTATTGCTCAAAATGCCAATCTTTGTCCGATGGAAACCTCGTCATGTTTACTCATGAGTCATTCTGATATGAAATTTGCATACTATGAGAAATTTCTTACTTTCTGTTATGACAAATGTTCCGGACCTATATTATGAATTTTCTTACCCAGACCTGAAATTAGTTTTATTCAGTGAGCCTTGGTCCTAAAAGTGGAAAATGACATTGAAATACCATAATCACAGTACTGGGGTCACACCTTACAAGTTTTAATGGACGCTCCTTATCATTTTTTTCTAAATAATCTGTAATTACAACTTTAAATTTTTCTTTGACCCAAGAGGAATATTTAAAAATTTTCAGTTTTTTTCAATTATCATTTTCTATTTTGTAGTTTTCTTTTTCAGAGAAAACCATTTCTATACATTTTTGCTTTTGTGGTTTAATGAGTTTCTTGTGACCTAACGTTTTAAAATATTTTATCAGATGTTGAAGAAGAGAATGTATTGTAACTGTTGTAGGATGCTTAAGTTTGTTTTATATCAGTTAAACAAATTTACACCCATAGTATTGAAAGGCTGATTCTTTGCAGTTTATCTATATGGAAACCTATGTGATAGTAAGACCCTAAAATAAAAGTAGCTCAAACAAGTTCAACATTTCTTTCTCTCTGTCTTTCTTTCTTTCTTTCTGTAATAACCCCAGAATTGGCAATTAAGGGTAAAGATGGAGTTCCTTTGATCTTATTGCTCTGACATTTCCAGAATGTTGCCTTATCCACATCGGAGAGGGCTCCCCACCATGCTCATGTCTCAGCCAGCTGGAAGGGAAAAGGAAACAAACGGGTGGATACCTTCCTATTAAGGGAATGAGCACGGACCAGAAACCGTGTACGAATTCTGCTTATATCATTGGGACCAGAACTTGATTACATGGCCGTATTTGTTAAGGTATTTGATTATTTTTGTTTATTTTATTCTTGCACTTTAGGTTCTGAGGCACATGTGCAGATCATGCAGGATTGTTGCATAGGTACATATACAGTAACGTGGTTTGCTGCCTCCAACTGCCCATCGCCTATATCTGGTATTTCTCCCCACGTTATCCCTCCCTACATTCCCCACACCCCACTGTCCCTCCCCTTACCCCCTCTGAACTGACCTCAGTGGGTGATGGTCCCCTTCTTGTGTCCACATGTTCATTGTTCAACACCTGCCTATGAGTGAGAACATGTGGTGTTTGACTTTCTGTTCTTGTGTCAGTTTGCTGAGAATGATGGTTTCCAGATTCATTCATGTCCCTACAAAGGACACAAACTCATTGTTTTTTGTGGCTGCATAGTATTCCATGGTGTATATGTGCAACATTTTCTTTATCCAGTCTATCGTTGATGGACATTTGGGTTGGCTCCAAGTCTTTGCCATTGTAAACAGTGCCACAATGAACATATGTGTGCATGTGTCTTTATAATAGAATGATTTATAATCCTTTCGATATATACCCAGTAATGGGATTTCTGGGTCAAATGGAATTTCTATTTCTAGATCCTTGAGGAATCGCCACACTGTCTTCCACAATGGTTTAACTAATTTACACTCCCACCAACAGTGTAAAAGCATTCCTATTTCTCCACACCCTCTCCAGCAACTGTTGTGTCCAGGTTTTTAATGATCACCATTCTAACTGGCATGAGGTGGTATCTCAATGTAGTTTTGATTTGCATTTCTCTAATGACCAGTGATGATGAGCATTTTTTCATATGTTTGTTGGCCTCATATGTGTCTTCTTTTGAAAAGTGTCTGTTCATATTCTTTTTGCCCACTTTTGAATGGGTTTGTTTGCTTTTTTCTTGTAAATCTGTTTTAGTTCTTTGTAGATTCTGAATATTAGCCCGTTGTCAGATGGGTAGATTGCAAAAATTCTTTCCCATTCTGTTGGTTTCCAGTTCACTCTAATGATTGTTTCTTTTGCTGTACAGAAGCTCTGAAGTTTAATTAGATCCCATTTGTCTATTTTGGCTTTTGTTGCCAATGCTTTTGGTGTTTTAGTCATGAAGTCCTTGCCTTTGCCTGTGTCCTGAATGGTTTTGCCTAGGTTTTCTTCCAGGGTTTTTATGGTCTTAGACTGAGAAAGAGAATCCTTATTTTAGATATCTCTGTTAAAATATTCTTACCACAAAAGGAGATGAGAAGAGACATTTGGGGCAGGGGGCTGAGGAGAAGGGGAAGTTGTCCATTAGCAGTCTCTAATATGACAGAAATGCTGCTTTGTCCTTGAAATTAAAATTTTTCTAACATTTGTAGAAAGGATTTGGTCTCTTTCATTAATTTTGTCTTCTGAAGCATAATGATTTTCTTTCATGTAGATATAGGTTTTATTCCATTAGGTAAATTTTCTTCTCTCTCACATGTACAGTTCTTTTGTTCAGGCTCATTCATTTCTCTAAGATCTGGACCTCTCCAGTTTGTGTGACAAGCATCTAAGTATATAGCTACAAAGAATATCATTTCTATCAGTGGAGGCATTCAAGCTCGATGATTTTTATGGGTGAAGAGGAATCTCTAATTTTTGGTAGAAGCTTTGACTTATGGTTTCTGAGATTCTTCTCAACTTTAGGATTCTCTGATACTATAAAATGTTTATATGATGTTGAAATTATTTTCTCTCTTGTGTGCTTCATATGGGTCTTATTGACCATGTGAAACCTATAAGGGGTTCTAAAAGAAGTCAAAGCTGCAATGACCAAATCAAGATGCAGATATATTATTTTCAGGGAAATATTTGCCTACATAGAGTATTTTATCTTGAATGAGTTTCCTCCTGACTGAAGTACTTATGAGTTCTCTGGAGCATCATAGGACAAAGTTCCTTAGCCTCGTATCCCTTTTCTTTCCCAAGGTGGTATCTCACAAACTGATGTTTGGGTGTCTTTTAGTGCAGAGGGATTTGAACCAGATATATACTCATCCCTATTTGGTTGTGCCCTTACCACATCCAGACTCTGTGTTGTAAAACAGAGCTATAAAAGACTTGCCTGTGTCCTTGTGGATCTTATGGCCTAGATACCATGGTATAGGGATCTGATTAGAAAATTTATCTTGAAAACTGTTTCAGCTCTGATTGTATATGTACTACAAATAGCTGTGAACAGTAGAAAAGGATTAATTCTGATTAAAGTATTTAAAGTTAGCTATCACTAGATGTGGTGGCTCATGCCTATAATCTCAGCACTTTGGGAAGCTGAGATAAGTGGATTTTTTGAGTCCAGAAGTTCGAGACCAGCCTGAGCAATATACTAAAATCCCATCTCTACCAAAAAAAAAAAAAAAAAAAAAAAAGAAAGAAAAAAAAAGGAAGTTACCCAAGCATCGTGGTGTGTACCTGTAGTCGCAGCCACTAAACTGATGGAGGCTGTCAGTTCAGTTGACCAGGGGAGGTTGAGGCTGCAATGAGCCTTGATTATGCCACTGCAATCCAGCCTGGGGGACAGAGTGAGATCCTGCCTCAAAAAAAAAGTTAGCTATTGGTGAAGCACCAAAGTAATATTTACATAGACCGGTATTAATGTTCAGCTTAACCGAGGAAGCAAAGTATTTTAAGGTCATCTTGAGTTACTGATTAAATAGGTGAATCACCAATAAATCAGCCTACCAAATTTTGGAAGAAAATAATACAGTATAATTTTTAAAAATTATCTTTATGTAGATAATGTAGATATGGAATTATAGGAATACAATAGTTGAACATCTATCTAATATATACAGGTCACTAGAATATTTTTCCTTTACTGTTTTGGAAGAAATTATATAAAAGTTACAATGCTCTTTCTTATCAAAAAATATCAGAGGCCAATTTTCAAACTGAGTGAAAGTACTAGTTCCATAAATCCTGTGATTTCATTTTTGCAATATTTAAATGGTTATTTGAGTACCGCTTTGTGAGATTTAGTACAAAAGACATTTATTGAGAGATAAAAATGCCCTAGGTCTTAAAGAAAAACTTCGTAATGTACTCACAGTCCATGCCCAGTGGGCATGCAACCTAATTAGACTGATAGACCTAATGTAATCCTAGGAACTCACACTACATTAACAAGTCAGTTTAAAACTGGGCCGATAATGTTAAAATCACACGAGGTTCATTATGCCTTAATGCAAACTGGGTGTACCTAAAATTGTAAATAACTTGAGAAAATAAAGACTACTGATAACAATTTGTATACTACAGTGAGGATCCAGACACCTTTTCATCTGCCAAAGGATGTATCTCTATTATGTTTGTTTGTATCAATTGCTCAGTCAGCCTCAATCAAAAGCTTTTGTAGCCACTTAGTCGTGGTTCTGCTTTATGAGCTGTGACTTAAGCTCATCTAATCCTATGTATATCACTAAGTTAGGTCAATTCTTAAATGGAAAATCCCAGGGGAAATTAAAGATCTTTTTTGCCACAAGCTAGGAATATAGGACTTGTATCACACCTGACATGTACACACAGCTATCACATCAAACACCAATTGTGATATGGAGAGATAAATCAGCTGCACTGAGCCCTTGGTCAAGTACTATCTAAACAACTCTACTTCAAAGAGGACATAACCTCAGAGCTTGTTTCTTCTGACCTTCTCTTGGAATCTTAGGCAGAATAAGAGCGTTAGCTAAAACTCCCAAATCACTCTTAACTCCCACATGCCATGAAAAAGTCTTGAAAATGCCACATGCTCTCAGAGTGGGATGAATGTGGGGATGTGGAGATAGTTAGGAGTCCAGTTATGGTAACTACTGGAGGTTCCACAGTGGCCTGGCAGGCATCGAGTGACCTAGGAGTCAAGTACAGCCATGTATAGTGTCCTGCAGTCACACCCAAGCCCTCTCAGCACCAGTAAGTAAAGGTAAGCTTGAGTCAGGAGATCGGGGGGGTGGTCTCTGGGCCTTGATCAGATCCAGGAAGATGCAATACATCCCCCAGGCCCAAACATCAGCATGGTACATCAGCAGATACCAAGACCTGTCAGTGGAGCCAACATTTTCTCAACCACTATGGTTTATGTAACCCTCCACATTTTGCAATTTGAGACCCTCTTGGACATACCAGAGGGAAAGATGGGAACCCTGAAAGATGCAGAATTTACCCAAATAAGATACTCATCTATAAAACAAAGTTTGAATTGTTGGATCAATGTAAGTTACTGAATTAAACTAAATTATATTTTCTCTGCTCCACAGCATTGTTGGTGAGGGTGGCAGGGAGGTGCTGTTAAAGAAAGATTACATCAGTTATTGCAAGTAAGCTATATTTTCTGTGGATGTAAATCTGTGACTCCTTCACAAGCATAAACACTGATTTTGTGTACAATCAAGTTGCTATGTCTTTGTTACCAATTGCCATGTACAGTTTATCGATGTTAGGACAGTCAAAAGTCAAATATAAAAATCAAACTATTGAGACCAAATTGGAGATGACAGGCTCAGGTCCCCAATAGGATGTGTTCTTCCAGGCCTTTGGTCCCTCACTCACCCAAGAATGGGGGAGAGGACCCCACTGGGCATGGTAGGCTCATTTTAAGTAAATATCAGACCCCAAAGAGTTTTGCAAAAGGGATTTGTTTAGGCAGACAGAGAGAGAGAAAGGAGAAAGAAAAGCAGCTCCTACAATGTTGTGGAAGGGGTTCCAGAGAAGCAGTCCACCCATATGAGAGAGAAGGGGACTTTTAACCTGGGAGTAATTTCCGCCCTATTCAAGTTTTCTGTTCTATGAAAAGAGTTCCTTTAAACTTACCGCTAGAGTGATTGATCTTTGATTCTGACCTTTGATTTGTTGTTTGGTCCAGAGTCCTCCCATAGCTTCTGGCGGGCTTTTTAGACAAAAGAAACTTACCTGGGCAGTCTATCTTCCCACAGGCGCAAAAGTTAAACAAAGACCTCTATGCTCCCTGTTAGAGACGTAGGAAGATGTACGATGCTGGGAAGTTCTTGCCTTTGAAACCAGGCCACCTTTTGGACCCAGGAAGGGAATACATTCCCTCATTACCAGGTATGAAAAGGTGTCAGGAAACTCTATGTTCAAAAGTTCCAAAGATCTGAATTTGATATTAAATATGTAGGTATATCTGAAACAGTTGCTGAATCATTTAATAGTCATTCATTAATTACGAGAGCAACAATTTCTGTTTTGTCTACTAATGCATCTTCAGAACCTACAATATAACCTGTAATATAATAAATGCTCAATAAATGAATGTTGAATAAATGACTGAAGAATGAAATATGGATGTTGAAATTATAGTCATGATACCTAGTAGTAGGCCAATCATTAACTTGAAGTAAAGTTATGAAAGTTTAAATATCGGCTACTCATACCTGTTTTTCTTCTACTTGTTTTTACTGGGAGGTCAATCCCTGAGTTTGGTTTACTGACTTTTTTTCTGGTCCTAATTGGTGGTCTAAAAACATTCCATAGCAAAACTAGGGTAAAGCTGTGATCGTGAGTTGACTCAGAAGTGTGAGGATCCACCTCTATTGTCCCATGGGTATGAGCTACTTCTCTCCATACCTAGACTAGATATTACTACCCTTTAAAACAGTCTAGAGTTCTTCTTCATTGTGACATAATCCAGCAGAGAATTTCTATTTGACCTTGTTGTTTTAGCTAGTGGTTGAATAACTTAGAGATAAACAAAGTTTCCCACAAAACAGAAAAACGTTGTTGAAAATAACAGAATTTTCTTGCAAAATTAAAGACTGTGTCTTAAAAAGTGTTGTATATGTTTTCTTATTTGCAATTCTTTATATTTAAAAACATACAATTTAATGAAAAATATTAACAAAATAGTTATGAATGCACAGAATAATGGAAAAGTTTACAACAACAATGGAAACTAAATTTATAGTCAAGCTAGTTTCAAATTCTTGCAAGAATTTTTAATTTCAAGATCAGCAAAACTGAATTGAGGGACAAATCATGATTTAGGCTTGCTTTGCCTTCAGAAACAAAATACATTTCTCCGTATATGCTCCCTCTCTCAGACATATTCTGGTTTGTATGTGCCAGCAAATGTCCCTGATTTTTAATACATCTTCTGCGAAACACTAAAAAATGATTCATTTGTTCATCTTTTGGATTATAATGGGATAAATGCACAAATATATGTGTAAAATAATATTCATCTTAGCACATATTTTAATAGTGAAATACTGGACCTAATTTAAATGCTGATTATAGGAAGTGGACATATAAATGAAGATACAACGATACAATGGACTACCTCAAAGCATTAAAAATGTTGATGTCTCTATGTGTTAACATAGTTGTCTTTTTTATTTTTTTGACAGACAAGACAAGACAAGAGTGAGATAGTCTCACTCTTGTCACTGAGGCTGGAGTGCAGTTGCGTAACCTTGACTCACTGCAACTTCTGCCTCCTGGGCTCAAGCGATTCTCCTGCCTCAGCCTCCTGTGTAGTGGGGATTAAAATTAGCCCACCACCATGCCTGGCTAATTTTGTATTTTTAGCAGAGACGGGGTTTCAGCATGCTGGCCATGCTGGTCTCAAACTCTTGACCTCAGGTGATCCTCATGCCTCAGCCTTCCAAAGTGCTGGGTTTACAGGTGTGAGTCGCCACACCCAGTCTAGATTTTTTCAAACAATATATTAAAAAAAAAATGCTTAAAAATTAGTAAATGCTTTAAAAGTGGTTGTGACCCTTTACCTTTTCTAAGGTATGTGTAATTATAACAGAAAAAGCCCTAATTGATTACCACCAAAATATTTAAGGAATTGCCTCTTGGAAGTAGAATCACCAATGACCTTCATTTTCTTTTCTTGTTTAAGCATTTTATCATTTATTGCAATGACTTGCCTTATATTATGTTAAAATCAAGTCAATTTCTTAGGAAAAACTTCTTAATGTTTGTTTATAACTGTGAATAAATGATCAAGCTCTACTATCATAAAAGGGAAGTAGTCACATAGTCACACATTAAATAGTAATCAACACACAGAGCTCTTCCTCCACACTGTAGGAAAGAGAGAAATATGATGTGAATTAATCAACAGGCTCTCCTTCCAGTATAATGTGAATAGTCACATCCTCGTCTGAATGTGTTGGATTTGGCTATTGGAGAGCACGGTAATTCCCTCTCTCCTCACATGGCTATAGCAGATTGGAGGCTTTTGCAATATTCTTGAGAAAAGAGCAGCAATTATTTCAGTAATGAGAGCTAATTTATATGAAATCATTTAGTCTCCATCACAATTCAGTTAGAAACTTTGGGCCACTGACCACAAATAAATGCTACCTTTAGATCTTGATATAGATCAAACCAAATAGATCCTGATATCTCCATCTCTTCATTTACTCATCTTTATTGCAGTAGTGACTGGTAAAGTGAGGAACTTTGTGTACATGTGTTAGGGATAGAGATGTTCTATTAAAGTGTGGATAATAGGTAATTCAACTCTTTCCTCTAACTTTATCTTTTAGTTTCACCTAAATTTTGTAAACTTCAAAAAATACTTTAACTTCATTAATCATCAATACCCTCATCTGTAACTTGGAAATAAGCATGCCTGCCTTTAAATCTCTAGGCATAAGATCTGAATGCTCAATAAATGTTAGTTGTTATAATTAATACTATTGTTGCTCCTTTAGACAAGAGAAGAGGAGAAAATTTTGAGAAATTAGTAAAATTTTAAAAGCTCAGCTGGACCTAGCTGACAGAAGTAGAGGAACAAAGAGAAACAGAACACTATGGGGAAGAGACAGAAAGGTGACAAAGAGCAAAACTTGGGGTGACATGGAAGGAACCTAGGGATTAAAGCTCTACCAACTCCAAAGTTCTGGAAAGGCATTATTGGGCAAAATGCACAAAGATAGGAAATGTGTGTCATCTCTTAATCCACTAAGGGCACAAGCTTCTAAAAATCAGCAGCTGCTTCAGTTCAAGAATCAACTGAAGGAAAATCTCCAACTAAGGCAATTGTAATGTGGAGACAAGGGAAGGATCCCTCTAAGGCGCAGGATCCGTAAGCCCAAGGCATTCTAGAGGGGGAGGCAGTAGCAGCAGACAAATGGCTCGCTGCTAAAAATGCCTTTAGATATTTTTGTTGTTGGAGAAATCCAGAAAAAAAAAGCAGAAGATTGACATTGTGCAGAATACAATGCAATTAATTCTGGAGGACGGACTCTAAATGTGGGGAACTCTGCCCTCCAGAGGAGGAAGAGGTTGTATCCTAGGCAGCATGCTCACCCTTCAGCATCCACATGCCAGAATCCTATGGCTCCCAGGAGATATGGAAATGAAAAGATGTGAAATGCATATAAAATGAAAGAAAAGAGCTTCAAATAAGGCCTGAAGGCTGGTGAGGCCATCACAGAAAATTTGTCTATATATATGTATGCACACACATATATATATATGACAAAATGTAAGAATGTATTAAATGTGGAAGCGATACCATTAACTTCTTAATTAAAATATTCTTATACTTGAATTTAATTTCACAGGTTAAACACTTGACAAACTAGCCTAGGTTATTGGGCATTCTGGCAAGGCTGAATTCAAATCTACTCTCTTCTTTTCTGGTTTTCTATGGTTCAATGCTGGCAATTGCATTTTGCATTATATTATGAACAGGAAAAACTGCTTTTGAGGAATTGAAATTATTTAGTCTATTCTAAATTGCATGGGTGAGAGCCACAGCTGAGATCTTTACATGTATCCTATTGACTTTATGGATTCTTTGTCTGATGGCATGTCACACATGATGTGGCTTGAAATTGAGTGACTTGAAATGGAGCAATTAAATTTTGAAGTTGGTACCCTTATTCTCATGGAAAAGGGCCAATCTGCTTCTGAAAAAGCCAAGATTCTACAGGAGTGAAATTGTTCTGACCGAAAATAGAAAACCATTGAATAGGAAAGATTTTTGATTTTAATTTCTTTAAAATTTAATGAACTTTAATTGGATTTTGTTTTGGGTCCCTAATTTCTCTCTCAGAATATAATAATACAGGGAATTCCATATTATTTAAGTTTGAATTATTATTGGAGGTATTTTTGTTTGAACTTTTTTATATACTCTCTAATAAGAACTATGTGACAATATAGCTGGTCATAATTTGAAGTTGGAAATTAAATAGAGGATGAGCTGTTGGCTAAAAGTGCATTGTACCCTGTGAGTTACATCAGTTAATGGCTTACTCTGAGCAATACTTGAAATTCCTGGGAACAGAAATCAAACTATTCACTGTTGTGTCTGAAGGAGATCCAGGGGACAGTGACAGGGTGTGGAAAGGGAGTGGGGCTCTTCTCATACTTTGCTAGTCACTTCTCTGAAGACATACAGCCACAACCTTGGTTATTAACCATATGCTTGGTTGTGGTCAAAGGTTAAGGGAACAAACTGTTTGAAAGTGTTCAGAAAGAAAGCTCATTCCCTGATTTCTTTTTCCATCATTCCTTGTAGAGAGGGGAATTTGAAAATAGTCACGTAGGAGCAGAGGTAAAATATCTACTTGATGAGTTCTTGGAGAGCTTAATGTCTGTGAGCCACACTGAGAGGCAGGGAGTCACTAGTTGAAATGCTGCATTGCTAAGGGATTCCTTTTTCCCTCCCCCATTCCAAAAATTCACTTACTCTCAAGCACTAAGGGCCTGTCTTGCATTTCCATCATCCTCTGTAATCAAACCAAAAAGGCCCCTGGCAAGCCCAGCTTGTCCTCTGCTCTCTCTGATCCAATGTCTCTGCCTAAGAGTAGATGAATACATTCCTAAAACCCAGGTAGCCTTAGTTCAGGAGAAGATATAGGAAGTGCCAACCTGGCCTCAAATCTATGTGGGGCTCTCTATCTAGCTTTACCAATAATAAAATTGGCATGGAAATTTGTTCTTTATTTAGTCTCTTGATTCTATTTTCAATTAGCTAGAACTAGGAGTTATACAACACATATGCCCATTTTAATTGAAATATTGCTATTTTAGGTCTCAAAGAACCATTTTCAAAATTAAACCGAAGAGAGAAAGGGGTTTAAGAAAGAACTTTAAAATTAAGATTATTAAAACAAGACAAAGAACTTTAAAATATAGGAAATTATATAACAAGCACAACCACGTGGGCAAATAATTCTGTTTCTGTCTTCAGAGGGAAGAAATAAAGGCAGCCTCTGAATATGTATAAAATGAATACATTGATGTTTATATAGCTGGATGATTGGACATATGCAGAGAAAGCCTTTAATTTTAAGGAGAATTTAAACTTTTTATCCTATGATAAGTCAAATTACCCTGGCTACACAGAAAAATCCAACCTTTGAAAAAAAATCTTCTATCACAGCATCCCACCCTAACTCCACATACCTGGCTATGAAAGGTTCTGAAAGTCTCCAATAAATGTCTCATATAACAAGACCTAATT
Organism: Sapajus apella; assembly: GCF_009761245.1. Lineage (NCBI taxonomy): Eukaryota > Metazoa > Chordata > Mammalia > Primates > Cebidae > Sapajus > Sapajus apella. Next base: position 12,134,665 of record NW_022437004.1, read on the forward strand.
GAGCGTCTATGCTGCTCCTCTAACTATATGCTCTGTATGGTGCTTCACTGATGCAGCAGCTTCTCTACCAGTGGTGTTTGCAGTTCCAGGGTGTGTCAGAGGCTGCTTGCTGATCACCACACAACTTGATGGTTATGAGATACTCTCCTCTTGCTTGTGTGGGCACCTAAGGTGTCTGAATGCCCACACTAAGGTCTCAATTACCACAAAGGTGGGTGTGACCTGTGAAAGGATTTGAGAGTTGTCCTGTTTCCCTTCAAATATTTTTTAAATAGATCTTTGTTACAGTAGTGAAAATTAGTGTTGCCTGTGCCACAAAGTATTTAAACACAGCAAGCAGCCTCTGACATACCCTGGAACTGCAAAGCCCCCTAGCAGAGAAGCTGCTGCATCAAGGAAGCACCATGTAGTGCTTTACAGTGTTTAGTAAAAAAAAAACCAAAAATCTTCCTGTTTTAACTTTTAGATCCATGAAGCTGAGCCTAGAAGAAAATCATGCAACACCCAAGACATTGTACTCAGAGTTTCACCTCCTCTGATGGCTTTGTTGTCAGGTCAGGACCATTTGCCTGGTTCCTTGGAATGAGTTCCCTGGAGCTCTTAATCTCTTGCTCACAATCAGACTTTTTTGGGGCCAACTCACCAGTTCATCAGATAGGATCAGATAGATTGAAACTCAGCAGTGGACACAGCTTATGTTCTTTTGTAGAAAGCTTCCTAGTCATGAGAAAATTTCTAATAAATCTGTTCTGCAACTTATCTAACCATAACTGAACCCTAGCAGTGGACAATGAGAAAACAATAGTTCATTCTGAGATTTCTCCAACATTATTTATAATTATTTAAAAGCAGAATATGGAATAATGTGGCTAAAGGGACTCGGTAGCAGCACCCATATACCTCATTAACTGCCAGCAGTGTCAACAAGGCATGTTTTTATAAGTACTTGTGCAAGGGAATTCAATTACCTGCTTGTAGATCCTTACTGTTCTTTATTTTCTGAATCAATGGTATTCCCACAAGCACAGCTGCAGGTACAGTCCTAAACTGTAGTGCCCGTAACTTTCAGCTGAAGTAATTAGTATTTGACAGAATGCTAGGATAGGCAAAATCCCAGAAGTATTAATCACTTTGATCATCCAAAGAATGTAAGGACTGTCAACTCAAGTTGATTTAGGAACAAGTTGGATAATTCTATATCTATGAAAATGATCTTGAATTACTTTGATTATTAAAGACTCTCTATTTTAAAGCATTTAAAAATGGTGTTGCTCCATGACCCTTTTCTCTAGGGAAAATAACTTTTAAATTTCTGGAAAATTAAACTCATGTATAAAATAGAACTGTCTATCAAAGTGGGATAATTATATCTAAGAGTTGCTTCGGGACCTTAGACTGGGTGAAAACGCGTGGTAAGAGGGGAAATACCATTGATGCAGAAACAAGTAGAGCCTGATACAATGGAAGAGAATTCACAAAAAGAATGATGAAAATTACTCAAATAAAATAAAAGTTGAAGATGTAAAGGACTTTGAAATGAGCTACTGATAAAACTCCCATGAATCCACAGAATCATGCTTAGAGCCTACGGTGAATGTGAGACGATGTAGGATTGTTGAAAGTTTAATACATCTGTATTTCAACAATAGGAAGGCTTATGAAAGCAATAACTGTGAAAGCAAGTGCTCTTCTTTTACTTGGCAGCAAAGACTAACAGAGGATTGTGAACATACTGATGAAATGAAAAGATATTTGAACTTGGAAGTTGGTGTCTAAAAGTAAAAGAAGCAAAAAAAGAGAATGTAGGTCAAAGGCTTAAAAAAATAGACAGTAAATATAAGAAATAAACATATCAAAAAATAGAAATTTATACCTCTTAAACCTACCAGAATGGCTATCATGAAAATTAAAAAAAAAAAAAAATGCCAAGCAACTGGAATTGTCATTAATTGCTGGTGGGAATGAAAATCTGTGCAATTACTTTGGAAAATGGTTTGGCAGTATCTTCTAAAGTTGAACATATGCGTGTCTTATGGCCTAGCAATCTTACTTCATATCTCCAAATAGCATGCAGTAGAATGTTCATAGCAGCACTATCGGTAATAGTTCCAAACTGGAAATTACCCAGATGTCCATCAACAGCAAAATGTGTAGGAAGAAAGAGTAATTTTTCCTCTACCCTTCTGAGTTCTTGACAGGGATATCTGCAACAAAAGACAGATTAACAAAGGAAAAGCAAATCGAAGTTTATTAACATGTATATTTCACATATACATGAGACGTATCCAAGAAATGAGTAATTCTCAAAGAGATTAGCTAGAATTTCAGTTTATATAACATCTTTAGCTCAAAGAAGGAAGGCAGCAAGTTATGGGAGACTAATGGTAAGTAAAGTCTAGTTAATAAAGTTTGTTTTGTTGATTCCACTAGTTCTATTTCCTGGCTTATAAAAGTCTAAATGTATCTCTGGTGATCAATCTTTGTCCTTCCTGGTAGAGGCAGAAGGGGAGACATCTTTATAAATGTAGGCCTTGCTTTTACGCACATGTGGGAGGACAGAAAACTTTTCTTGTATCTGCTTCTTCTCAATTGCCTTCAATTCAAAATAACCTTATGTCAAAGTGGAATATTTTGGGGTTACATACTTTGCTACCCTCCAAATGGGTACATTTTTATAGAATCACTAATGGAATGGTATAACAGCAATGAGACTTAACAAATTATAGCAGCCTGCAACATGATGGAAAAATCTTAAAATATGGAAAGATGGGAGTGAAAGACAAAAAATTATGATGCCAATTACACAAAGTATAGAACAAGACAAGAGGAAATACCCCAACAAAACATATCCACCTATGCTGTTATAAGAAGAGAGGGTGATCATGCCTGGAGGAGAAGTGAGGGGGATTCAAGAGTACTGGCAATACTTTCAAACTGTAATGACCCTCTCCTCTTCTCTCCTCTCCTTCAGGCTGCCATTACCTTTTACCTAGACCATGAAGACAGCATCTTAAGCAGTTTCCTTCTGTTCTTTGCCTACTCACAAACTATTCTCCACTTCATGACCAGAGTGATCTTTTTACATATAAATAAAATTGTGTCACTATCTTGTTTTAAACCCCTTCTGTGGCTTCTGTTTATACTCCAATATTTCCCAAAGCTCATCACGAGATGAATGGTCCTGCATGATCTCGTCTCTGCCCACCTCTTCAAGATCACTGCCTGCCATCAAAGCCTCACCATACTGGCGTTTCATCTGCTTACTAAGAACACCCATTTTTCTTCTCTCTTTGCGCTAGTTATTTGCTCTACCTAAAGTCTTCTTCCTCCCTAGATCTTTACATGATTGATTCCTTCATACTATTCATACTCGGCTCAAATACTATCTCCTCAAAGAGACTATCTCTAATGTATTGTTCCAAAATCAGTCCCATTCTACCCATACCACCAGCGTATTTCCATCATATCATATGGTATTTGTCTTTTTCAGAGCACTTATTATTGTCTGAAATTTTGCTAATTTCTGTGTTTTCATATACATTGTCTGTCTTCACTCATATAATATGAGGTCCACAAAAGCTAAGATTCTGTCTTTTTGTCTTGTCTACTGCTTTATCTCCAGCTTCAGTAATTTTAGAAGAAACGGAAAGCCTTAAGAAACTTCAAGGGCTTAAGAGCTCAAAATGTTGAACAGAAATTTTCTGGGAAAGGGGTGTTGGAATGAATGTTAAGTCTGAGAAAACTGCACAGGCGGAGAACTCAGGCTAGAAAAAAGGTTGAGGTTTGAGCAACTGGGAGAAGTATAAAGCTGAAAGAGAGATAGTAGAGTCATATAAGGTGGATTGGAAGCATAGACAAACTATTAAGATCCATTATGAATAATTTGGATTTTATCATTCATCTCAAGGAAAACTATGGGAGGGCTTTTAAGGTGGGCACTAACATGTTCCTACTGATATTTTTAACAGGTTACTTGGCTGCTGGTTGGGAGAGGGAGATCAGTTTGAAAGGTGAGCTTTAATGAAAGATGATAGGAGCTTGAATTAGATGCTCATAAGAAATATGGAGACACCTGGATGGATTTATGACTTGGATTAGAGGGGACATAAATTTACTGATAAATTTTATGTAGAGTGCATGGTTAATGGAGAGGAAGAAGTCAATTATTTTTAAATTTTTCATTTGGGCTATTGCGTAAATGCAGCAAAACTGGAGTAAAAATATATATTAATCTTTATATTCCTGGAGTTTTGTGGCTTGAATAAATGAGTAAACAAACATAGATCAAAGGAGTAAGTGAATAAATAAGTGAATGAATGAAAAGTGCAATGCAGTGAAGACAGACCAAGATTTAATCACTCTCCTATATTGTTTAAGGGAAACATATCACTATATAGCAGGGTCCTCTGGCAGGTATTATATTTTACTACATTTTCACATATTTAACACATACACACCTAGGTAATGTAATGGTTATACTTTTGAACTCAAATAGTTTTAATACATGAAAAAAGTTAGCCTGGGAGGTCTCCAGATTCCATCAAGATTAGTAGTACTATTCCTCCCAGATCCTTCTCACAACAAAAGAACTTTGGATATATGTAGCAAACAAACAAACATAGGAAGCCCAAAATGTAAAAGAAAATGTTCTGCCTAGGGATCTCAAAACTTGAGGAAAGACAGAGCAGTAGGTCCACTGGATTTCTCAGTGCCTTCCATATATTCTGGACAAGGAGATCCAGAAGCCTCCAACCCCAAACCCCCAAATGACATGGACACAAAGCTCTAAAGAAAACCTGTTCCTTTAGCCAAGAGACATGAAAAAAGATTGCCTGACAGCAGAAAACTTTTTTTTTTTTTTTTTTTGACAGTATCCTCCCTATTCCAGCTAAACACCAGTGAAAAAAATCTCATTCATCCCAAGGAAACAAGGTGGTGGTGGAGTGTAAACACAGTCTGACAGAACAAGAGGGTGCCCTGATTCCCTTTTGGGGTAGTGTTAGCACTGAGCAGGACCATGTGTCTCTTTTTCATGCTAGAACCATACTGTTTTGATTAATATAGCTTTGCGATGAAGTATTTTTTTTTAATTTTTATTTTTTATTTTACTTTAGGTGCATACTATATCTGGCACTTCTGCAATGAAGTCTTAAATCAGGAAATGTGATGCTTCCAACTTTGTTTTTTATTTTAAGAATCGTTTTGGCTATTTGGGGTATTTTTGGTTCCATATTAATTTTAGGATGAATTTTGTTACTTATATAAAGAATGTCATTGAGATATTGATCGAGATTGCATGAATCTGTATACTGCTTTGCATTATGGACATTTTAATAATATTCATTCTTCCTGTCCATGAGTACAGGATATTTTTCTATTTATTTGTGTCTTCTCCAATTCCTTTCATCAATGCTTTATAGTTTTCAGTCTATAAATCTTTTGTTAAATTTACTCCTCAGTATTTTATAGTTCTTCATATTTTATCATGAAATATAATGGGATTGATTTTTTTTGTTTCTTTTTTAAGTAGGTTATTTCTGTATACAAATGATCCTGATTTTTGTATGTTAATTTCGTAACCTGTAATTTTACTGAATTTAATTATTAGTTCAGTTTTTTGTGTCATCTTTAGGGTTTTTTTTTTTTAACATATAGGATTATATCATCTGAAGATAGAGATAATTTTACTTCTTCCTTTCTGATTTGGACAGTTTCTTTCCTACATATACTAAAAATGAATATGTGTAAACTGAAATTAGAGGATCAATATGATCTCTCTAAGGAAAATGAGACACTTAGGTATAAATTTAACAAAACATGTACAGGAACTATATGCTGAAAATTCCAAAATGCTGATGAAAGAAATCAAAGAAGACTTAAATAGATGGAGAGACATACCACCTTTATGGATTGGGAGACTTAGCATAATAAAAACGTCCATTATCTCCAAACTCATCTATAGGTTTATGCAATTTCTATAAAATTTCCAGCAAGGTTTTCATAGCCACAATCAAACATATTCTAATATGTATAAGGCAAAGCACCCTAGAATAGCTAAAACAATTTTGAAAGGGAAGAATAAAGTAGAAAGAACCACTTCACTTAATACTGAGTTCTACTATGCAGCTATAGCAATCATGACAGTGTGTGCTATCAGCAGAGGGATAGATACACTGATCAATAGAACATAATAGAGAATTCAGAAATAGACTCACAAAAAATATGCCAGCATTCTTCTGTTTTGTGTTGCTGTAACAGAATACCACAAACTGGATAACTTATAAAGAAAATATGTATGTTTCTTACAGTTGTAGAGTCTGGAAGTCTAAGGTTGAGGAGATCACATCTGTTGAGGGTGTTCTTGCTATGTTATTTCATGCTAGAAGGTGGAGGGACTAGTAGGCACAAAACTGTGAGGGTTCCAAACTCACTTGGAACAAACTCTTGTGACAACTAACCCAGTCTTGTGATTCTGGTATTAATCTATTCATGAAGGCAGAACCCTTATGATCTAATCACCCCTTATTGGGCCCCACCTCCCAATACTGTTGCATGGAAGATTCAGTTTCCAACATTTGGAATTTGGGGGACACATTCAAATCATAGCAATGCCAAACTTACTTTTGACAAGGGTGCAAGCACAATTTAACAAAAGAAAAGTAGCCTTTCGAACAAATCATGCTGCAGGCCAATGGACATCCATAGACAAAAAACTTAAACCTTGGCCTAAACTTCACACCTTTCACAAAAATTAACTCAAATTAGATTGTGAACTTAAATGTACGACATAAAACTATAAAGCTATTTGAAAAAATAGGAGAAAGTATTTGGATCTAGGACTAGACATAAACTTACTAACCTTTACACCAAGACTAGGGCCCATAAAAGAAAAACCTGAACTAAACCTCATTAAAATTAAAAACTTTGATCCTGCAAAGACACTAAACATGTTGAAAATGTCACTACAGACTGACAGAAAAATCGCTTCAAACCATATTATCAACAAAGGACTAATATTTATTACAAATTGTCATTAACATAAATATATTAACTCACATGTGTTCATTCATATATTAATGAACATTAATATAGAGAACTCTCAAAACTCAACAGTTGTAAGAAACCCAATTAGAAAATGGACAAAGGTATGAAGAGACATTTCGCTAAAGAGGATATGCAAGTGTCACATAAGCACATGATAAAATGTTTAACATCATAATGATTAAGAATGCAAATTAAAACCTCAAAGAGATATAACGATACATCTATTAAAAGCACTAGAATCAGAAATAGTGACAACACCGAATGCTGATGAGGTATGGAAAAACTGGATTTCTCAAGCATTGCTGGAGGGAATGTAAATGTTGAGCTGTTTTGGAAAACTGATAGTTTTTTTAAAATTAAACATTCAACTACAATGTGGCCCAATCATTGTACTCCTAAGCATTTATTTCAGAGAAATGCACCCTTATGTTCACATAAAATCCTGTAGATAAATGTTTATAGCTGGTTTATTTGAAACAGACAAAAACTGGAAACAACCCATATGTCTTTCAGTGGGTAAAGGGTTAAATAAACTGCAGTGCGTCCAAACCATGAAATACTATTCAGCAATAGAAAAGAACGAACTACTGTATTGATACATGCAACAACTCTGATGGATCTCCAGGAATTATGCTGAGTGAAAAAAGCTAATTCTAGTAGGTCATATACTATATGATCCCATTTCTATGATATACATAAAATGTCAAAATTATAGAAATGAAGAAAAGATTAGTTGTTGCCACCTGTTAGGGACAGCGCTGGGGAGTTGGAAGTGACTGTGGTTTAAAAGGCAACACAGGGAATCGTTGCAATGATGGAACTGTTCTGGTGTTCTGGAGTTGTGATAGATGTTACCCTTGGGGAAAACAAAGTAAAGGGTATTTGGCATCTCTCTGTACTATTTCTTACAGCTAGATGTGTATCTATACTTACACAAAATAAAAAGCTTAATTTTAAAAAAGGTAGCATTGGAGTTAAAAAAGAAAAAAAAAAGCTATCCTAAAGAATATTTCAGAATTCTGAAGTGAAAGAGAGTCTATCTACTTAAAGGAGAAAGGTTTACACTAGTTCCTGAGGGCACATCAAGAAAAAAACTGGATGACAATTGACAATGTTTGGGCAGAAGATTGTGAAGATATGGTTTTAAGAGCTATATGTGAATTTGGTATGAGTAAAATAGGATGGTAAATAAAAATATTTGGGGTATATTCTGAGAAAACGAATATACTATCATGTATAAATACACAAAAAATGACAAGACATCTTATTGAAACGGAAAGAGACGATGTAAGGGGAAATAAAAAAATACTTACTGTGATTATATGAAATGCATTAGCTGAGGCTTAAAGGATAAGAAGTTAGCTAGATTGACAAGGGGACAGAGATGAAGAGGGGATACATTCTAGTTAGAGGAGTAACAAATGCAAAACCCAGGACTGTGACTGAATATTAGAGGAAATGCCCATAATTGGGTGTGACTGAAGCTGAACATGAGATGTATTTAAAGAGGTTACAGAGGTTCTCAGAGCAAAGAATTGTCTTGTAAACCATGCTAAATAGTTGGAGGTCAGTCTATACTGAAAGTGGTAGGAAATTATTGGAGAAATATGTCTCTTTTCTGTTTGCTATCCCTTACTCTCACCCTTCCTTTTTTGTTTCCTTTTTTCCTTCCTTCCCTCCCTCCCTCCCTCCCTCCCTCCGTCCCTCCCTCCCTCCCTCCCTCCCTCCCTTCCTTCCTTCCTTCCATTTCCCTCTCTTCTCCCACCCTATCCTCTCTTCTTCAGCATTCTTCTCAAATTATTTTCTAGTATTCAGTAATACGCTAAACTAGGCACCAAGAATGCAGAAAAAAAATAATAGTGGCTGCCCTAAGTGCTTATAGTCTGGTAGAAAAAAGTACACATGCAACTAGCTTACTGTCTTTGGAATTTCTTTTGTGTTTACTTTTGGTGACATAGAAATGAAATATATTAAACCCTGTAATTGTTTCAGACTCTGTGCTTAACATTTTGCCTTTGGTATCGCATTTTATCCTCATTACTACTATACATAGTAGGAAAAATCATGTGTAAGCATATTAACATATCATATAAATGCTTTTTATAATTAAAACTCTGTGGACTTTTGTTCATGAGATCTTCAAAACAGTCTAGACATCATTCTGTTATGAGTACTCCAGTGAAACCTTAAATGATGCTGTAGTCATTGACTCAAAGAAATTCTCAGTTTCCATTTATTTCAAAAATTCTATAATCAGATGGAAGTGGTAGTTAACTCTTGCACTATTCTTAGATGATTTAAATATGATATATGTATTTTGAAGACAGAAACCATGATGATGGCTATGCTCATACCAGGGCCAACATCCATGAGAATCATTTTATGTGGCTTGCCTAAGTTCCCCAGGAATTTCAGAGGCTTAAGACATTCTTTTGTTCTGGTTTCAGTAGTTGAATAGTTGCATTGGTCATAATTACACTGAAGTCTAAATAGTGTTAAAAGCCCATATGTATATATATTTACATATAAAATTGAATCATTCTATGCCCACAACAGTCATATCTAACAAAATGATAGAATTTGAAGAAATCCAAGAATCCTGCAAATGACTGCTGGTGCCCTGGCACATGGAATTCAGAAAGAAAAGAGCAATGTTATTAAAGGATTCTTGAACATTTCTAGGACCAAGAAATGTTTGTAGGTGTGAAATGTCATGTTTCTGTTTCCTGAAAACTGTATCCTCAAGGGGAAATTTTTGATTCATTTTGCTACAAAATTCTTTACTAAACCAAGGATATTATCTCTAAGCAAAATTCTATTGAATCATGATTTACGATTAATTGACTTTGATGATAATACATCATAGAATATATCATTAATATAGAGCAGTGAAAATGAACGTTGCAAATCTTGATGTTCTAGTATAACTTTTATCTCTACTGAACTATATGGCCTGAAGCAAGTAGATTTATGTTTGTGGGTCTCTGCTTTCTTCTCTAGAAAATGAGGAAATTGGAAACAGTGACTTTCAAATTGTGTTTGATGTCCCAAGAATCTCTGTGTTCAATGGATCCCACTTTCTGAGGTCTCTAGGCTCGAAAGACCAGAGCCCACTGAGTGGTCAAATGCGAAAGGAAAGTCTGAAGAGTAATCCCATTCAGCCTTTATGATTGTGTCATCAATGATGAGGGGTTCATACCAGGCATAATTTCTAATTTATAAAGAAGCATCTCTAGACAACATGTTTCTAAAAATCAAATCATCCACCCTTTTGCAGAAGAAGAAAAAGGACTAAACAAAGGACGGTCAAAGTTATGCTCGTGCATAGTGATAATAAAGGCAGAGCTTTTTTTTATGAAGCTCCTGAACTGTCTCATTTTGGGGAAGTCTTCAGAAACTACTTTGTTATAAGAGGTTGAGAAACCAGATCCCTTATGCATTTGTGAGATCACCTGATCTGAAAGCATGTTTCAGTCTGGGTGGCTGGTACCTCCAAAATTCAAATACCATATAAACCAGAACTTTTTGTTAAGAAAATCTGAAAGAAGCTGCCAATCAATCTAGTTTCTCTAAATCTCAAAATAGAATTTCAAAAGTCTAGTCAGATTCTTAGGGCAGTGAAACTATTCTGTGTGATACTTTAATGGCAGATACATAATCATTATTTATTTGTCAAAACCCAAAGAATGTATGACACCAAGTTTACCACAATGTTAACTATGGACTTGGAGTAATATGACGTGTCAACATGGGTTTGTTAACTGTAGCGAAGTTCCACTCTGGTGCATGTTAATGGCAGGGAAGCTGTGTGGGGGGCGAAGGGTTATAGGCGAACTCTGCTTTCTGCTCAATTTTGCTGTGAACCAAAACCTGCTTTAAAAACTAAAGTTTAGTTTTAAAAAAATTCTACCATGACTGTGTCTTTATTTATGAGCAAAGAAAATGTTTTCACTAACTGAACAAATATTTATAGGGCACCAACCATGCATAGGACTGTAAGCTCCATGGAGCAGAAACCGATTTCCTCAATGTTACTTCCCTGTCTTTAGAGCAGTGTCAGATACAGAGAAAGCATGCATGTATTCAGCTGAATGGTGAATAAATAAATGCATGCCTGCGTACATGTGTAAATACAAAGGAAGTGTAGTTGGTGTTTGAGATACAATGGTGAATGTGAGATCTACAAGATCTCTGTCCACAGTGTCTTGGCAGAGCAGATAAAGGCAAGTTCACTTTCGGTCGTGACCAACAATTTGAATGGAATCAGGTTGTGTGTGTGTGTGTGTGTGTGTGTGTGTGTGTGTATGTGTGTGCACGTGAGTACATTTGAGTGACAGATAATCATATTGAGGGCAAGAGTACATCACTGATGAGCTTCTAATTTTTCAGACAACATCACAGAAACAAGGATTGGACACCATGAATTTAGGAAGGCTGTCTATAGTTTAAAAATAGCAAATGGAGATTACTGAGATGAAGACCCAAGTTATTCTTAAAACCAAGGCAACTAAATTTCTTTCCCTTATTTCTGTGTGTTGGAACAACTTATACTGCTGCCCTGGAAATGAGTAATATCTGTCTAATGGTGCCAAATGGGAAAACTGTATCTAAATTAGTGGGAGAGGCCATAAAACTGTTAGACTCTGCTTAAAAGCATTTGTATCTGTGACAAATTTCTAAGAGGTAAGTCTTAGAGATGTCAAACTCCATTTAAGCAATACCCAGGTGCATAGTTCCAGTTTTAACAAGTTTGTTTGCTTATGCTTCCGCTTAAAATTTCATTTAACATAATTCACAAAAAAAATTTAAAACCACTGGGCTGTTATATATTCTAGTTCTAATAGATATCCCAGCTGTAATCAAAATTAAAACAGACTCATTTCTTTATTGATTCACACAAGCAAAACAGTCTAGAATGTATTAGTTTGTAACTTATTAAGTTCCAACTGTAAACATTACCTTACCATTCTCTACTATTTTTTTCTTAACAGTGATATTATTAGCTTTATTTTTCAGCTGAGGAATCTAAGGGAAAGATTGACTCAGCTAGAAACAAACCAAGTGTCATATCCAGAAAGAAACCCAATTTATATTAATGTTAGAACTGACAGTCTCTTTGAGGCAGGAAATATGTCATTTTCTCCAAAGAATCCCTTCATTTCCTAGCAGCATGCTCTGAATTTAATTGACTTGAACCGAGCACCAGATAACACCATATTCTCAGAATGAAGTAAACAATATTGACCTGGACACTCACGATAAATGATGATAAATGAATTGCTTAGCTGCATTTCTATAAAAGCCATAAATACCAACCAAACAATAACCATGACTTAAAAAATAATTTACATATTTCATGCTGTTTTAACATAAAGATCCAAGAAAATTTATCAAACCAGTGATACGAATACAGATTATAGAAGATGGGAAAAATTATAGAATTTAAGAACGAGGCCACCAAAGACATTTCCTAATGCTTGTGAGGGTTCCAGGCCCATGTGTGATTATTATTCTATCTGGTATTTAATCATTTGATCATTATTTAAATAAATTGTGTTTATTGAATATTTTTGTCACTAATTAATGGTTTATAGTCAGTCACTAATGCATGTTTGACTTTGTCAGGTGCTAAGCTGACAAACTGGCAGCCTAGTTTGTTAGTGCTTATATCAAAGATGATCCGTTTGAGTCCGGCTTCAATAAAATAGCTTGTTAGTAGTAGGAAAGAAAGTCTGAGATTCTATTCGACACTTTTCTTTACTTATCCAAAACCCAACTCTGAACCATTGTGGTTCATTCCTTCATTTAATACTATGTCCTAGGCACTCTTCAGGGCACTGGAATTAGAGCAGTAAAAAAAAAATAGTCTCTGCCTTTCCGTGAAGCTCACAGTTGCTTGGGGAGAAAATAAATAAATAAATCAGAACAAATATCTATATAATGTCGGATGATAATAAATATTACAAGGGAAAAATAAAGTAGGATAGAGATCAAAGAATGACAAACATGGTTGTTCAGAAAGGACAGTGAGGAACTTGCTATTGTGAAGTAAGTATTGGAACAGACATCTGGATTAAGTGAGTAAATGAGTTATGTGAATATCTGGGAAAAAAATTCTCAAGTTAGAGAATGGCAAATCAAAGGCCTTGAAATGGGAACTTTCTCAGCATGATAAAGCAACTGCAAAAAGGACCAGTGCGGCAAGACAAGAAGTGGTAAAAAATGAAATCAGATAGAGGCCAGGTGTTATGGTTTGGATTTGTGTCTATACCCAGATCTATGTTGAGCTGTAATCCCCAGTGTTGGAGGTGTGGCCTGGTGGGAGGCTATTGTATCAAAGGGTAGTTTCTCATGAATGGTTTAGCACTGATCCCTTGGTGTAAGTTCTTATGAGATCTGTTTGTTTCAAAGAGTGTAGCACTTTTTTCTTCTCTCTATTCCTCTTGCTTTAGCCATATAAGATGTGCCTGCTTCCCCTTTGCCTTCCACCCTGATTGAAAGTTTCCTGAAGTCTCCCAGAAGCTGTCATATTTCTTGAACAACCTGTGAAATGTTGAGCCAATTAAATATTTTTATAAATTATCCATTCTCAGGTATTTCTCTATAGCAGTGCAAGAACAGACTAGTATACCAGGCGTAGTTGCTCACACCTGTAATCCCAGCATTTTGGAAGGCCAAGTAAGAGGATTACTCGAGACCAGGAGTTTAAGACCAGCCTGGGCAACATAGTGAGACCTGTCTCAAAAAAAAAAAAAAGAAAGAAGAAAGAAAGAAAGAAAGAAAAGAAAAAGAAAAAAGAAGTCAGAATAGTAACCAAGAGCAAAACAACGTAGAGTCTTGTAAACTATTGTAAAGATTCTGGATTTATTTTTTCTAAGTTACCTGGCAATGCCATTAAAGATTATTATTTGACAGACAAACTATACATGTAGGATGGACAAATGAGGAACTGATATGGTGTGGATGTGTCCCCACCAAAATGTCATCTTGAATTCCCACATGTTGTAGGAGGGACCCAGTGGGAAGTAACTGATACATGGGGGCAAGTCTTCCCTGTGCTGTTCTCATGATAGTGAATAAGTCTCATGAGATCTGATGGCTTTAAAAGGAGCAGTTTCCCTGTACAAGCTCTCTTCTCTTGTCTGCCACCATGTGAGACGTGCCTTTAACCTCACATCTGATTGTGAGTATTCCCCAGCCACGTGGAGCTGTAAGTCCATTAAACCTCTTTCTTTTATAAATTTCCCAGGGTTGGGTATGTCTTTAACAGCAGCATGAGAATGGACTAATATAGTAAACTGGTACTAGTAGAGTAGGGCATTGCTGAAAAGATATCAGAAAATGTGGAAATGATTTTGGAACTGGGTAACAGGCAGAGAGGTTGAAACAGTTTGGAGGGCTCAGAAGAATACAGGAAAATGTGGGAAAGTTTGGAACTTCCTAGAGATTTGTTGAACGACTTTGACAAAAATGCTGACAGTGATATGAACAATAAGGTCCAGGCTGAGATGGTCTCAGATGGAGATAAGGAACTTGTTGGGAACTGGAGCAAAGATGGATCTAATTATATTTTAGCAAAAATGCTGGCAGCATTTTATCTCTGCCCTAGAGATTTATGGAATATTGAACTTGAGAGAGATTATTTAGGGTACCTGGTAGAAGAAATTGCTATGCAGCAAAGCATTCAAGAGGTAATTTGGGTGCTATTAACAGCATTCAGTTGTATAAGGGAAGCAAAGCATAAAAGTTCTGAAAATTTGCAGCCTGACAATGTGATAGAAAAGAAAATCTGATTTTCTGAGGAAAATTTCATTCCAGCTGTAGAAATTTGTATAAGTAACTAGGAGCCAAATGTTAATCCCAAAGACGATGGAGAAAATGTCTCTGGGGCATGTCAGAGGTCTTCACAGCAGCCCCTCCCATCATAGGCCAGGAGGTCTAAGAGGAAAAAATGGCTCTGTGGGCCAGGCCCAGGGTCCCTGTGCTGTGTGAAGTCTAGGGACTTTGTGCCCTATATCCTAGCTGCTCCAGCCCTGACTAAAAGAGACCAAAGTACAGCTCGAACCATGGCTTCAGAGGTTGCAAACACCAAGTCTTGACAGCTTCCATGTGATGTTGAATGTGTAAACACAGAAGTCAAGAACTGGGATTTGGGAACCTCTGCCTAGACTTCAGAGGATGTATGGAAATGCTTGGATGTCCAGAAATAAATTTGCTGCAGGAGCGGGGCTCTCATGAAGAACCTCTGCTAGGGCAGTGTGGAAGGAAAATGTGGGGTTGGAGCCCAACACAGAGTCTTTACTAGGGCACCACCTAGTGGAGTTGTGAGACGAGGGCCACCATCCTCCAGACCCGACAGCTTGCATTGTACACCTGGAAAGCTGCACTCAACACCAGCCCGTGAAAGCAGATGGGAGGGAGGCTGTACCCTGATAAGCCACAGGGGTAGAGTTTCCCAAGACCATAGGAACGCACCTTTTGCATCTGTGTGGGATGGACATGAGACATGGAGTCAAAGGAGATCATTTTAGAGCTTTAAGATTTGACTGCCCCACTGGATTATAAGCTTACATGGGACCTGTAGTCTTTTCATTTTAGCCAATTTCTCCCATTTGGAAAGGCTGTATTTACTCAATGCCTGTACCCCATGGTATCTAGGAAGTAACTACCTGTAACTTGCTTTTAATTTTACAGGCTCATAGGTGGAAGGGGCTTGCTTTGTGTCAAATGAAACTTTGGACTGTGGATTTTTTAGTTGAAGCTGAAATGAGTTAACACTTTTGGGGGACTGTTAGGAAGGCATGATTGGCTGTGAAATGTGAGGACATGAGATTTGGGAATGGCCAGGGCCAGAATGATATGGTTTGGCTGTGTCCTTACCCAAATATCATCTTGAATTCCTATGAGCTGTGAGAGGGACCTGGTGGGAGGTAATTGAATTTAAGACATGGAATCGCACTATGTTTCCCAGGGTGGTTTCAAATTCCTGACCTCAAATTATCTTCCCACTTCAGCCTCCCAAAGTACTGGGATTATAGGTGTGAGCCACGATGCCTGGATTTCCTTATGATTTTCTTAATAATATTTTCTTTTCTCTAGTTCACTTTATTGTAGGAATATAGTTTATAATACATACAATGTTTGTGCTAATTGACTATGTTTTTGAAAAACATAGTCATGTTATGTTATTTCAATTAAAAGTAGACTATAAGTATATAAGTTTGGGAGAATCAAGTCATTCAAGGATTTTTGGCTGCATAGTGTATTGGCGCTTGTAACCTCTACATTTTTTTAATGGTCAACTGTAGATATATCTATTTGTTTCTGTACTCTCCATTCTATTTCATGTGTTTATTTGTCAAGTAAAAATATCATAGTGTCTTGTCCTCATTTCACCTTCAGTCTTGAAATATATTTTTTATGGATATGAAATTCTAGGTTGGCAATTTGTTTTTCATTTCTTTGAAGATGTTACTCCATGGTTGCCTTCTTACATGACTTTCCACAAAAATTCTGTTGTCATTTTTTTTCCTTTGGACACAAAATTTTCCTTTTATGTCTCCTTTTCAGAAATTTGATTACAATATGTTTGAATGAATTTTTCTGCACGTTTTTGCTCTTGACATTTATTGAATTCTTGGATGTGCAGATTTCTAGTTTATGTAAAAATTAGAATTATTTTACCCAATCTTTTCTTTATATATTTTTCTGACTTCCTCCTCTACTTTTGGGCATTCCATCTGCATGTGTATCATGCTACATGTGTATCATTATGTTGCTCTATACTTTCCTGTTTATATTATCTATTACTGTGTCCTCAAGTTCACTAATTTTTCTTCTGCAGGGTCTAAAGTGCTATTAATCCCATTCAGTGTACACATACTTTTTAGCAATGTAGAAACATTTTAGTTTATATATCTAGGTTTTTATTTGGGTATTTTAAAATATGTTATTTCTACTTAATACATTTAACCTTTTGTTTATTTTTTTGAACCTATGAAATATAGCTAAATGATTGTATTACTGTTTTTATCCATGAATACAGTCATCTTTATAATTTCTGTGCTAGCTTTGATTAATTTTTATTTTCATTATGGGTCATATTTTCTGCTTTCTTGCATGCCTTGTAGTTTTTTACTATATGCTAGACATTGCAAATATTTCTCTTTTGGGTGCTGGATATTTTTGTATTTCATGTATAGAAATACTTGCATGAATGAATGTGATGTGATGTGATGTGATGAATTTGTTACTTGGTAATGGGAACAGTTGATAGTTTTGAGGCTTAAGTTTGTTATTCCAGACCAAAGCAGCATTTAGTTGATGGCTTTTTTTTCCAGCTACTGAGTCAATACACTTCTGAATAGATTGAATAAAATCTCTTGAATTGTGAGTTAATTTTTGTAAATTCTGCTGGTGAAAATGCAAACTACTTTCTGATGTGGGCATGTAGTGCTATAAATTTCCCTCTTAACACTGCTTTAGATGTGCCGCAGAGATTCTGGCACATTGTCTCTTTGTTCCCATTGGTTTCAAAGAACTTCATTATGTCTGCCTAAATTTTACTATTTACCTAGCAGTCATTCAGGATCAGGCTTTCAGCTTCCATGCAGTTGTAGTGAGTTTCTTAATCATGAGTTCTAATTTGATTGCACTGTGGTCTGAGAGGCTCTTTGTGATTATTTCAATTCCTTTGCATTTGCTAAGGAGTGTTTTACTTCCAATTATATGGTCACTTTTAGAATAAGTGCTATATGGTGCTGAGAAGAATGTATATTCTGTTGATTTGGGTGGAGGGTTTTGTAGATGTCTATTAGGTCTGCTTGGTCCAGAGCTGAGTTCAAGTCCTTGTTAATTTTCTGTCTCATTGATTTGTCTAATACTGACAGTCAGGTGTTAAAGTCTCCCACTATTATTGTGTGGGAGTATAAGTCTCTTTGTAGGTCTCTAAGAACTTGTTTCATGAATCAGGGTGTTACTGTATTGGATGCATATATATTTAGGATAGCTAGCTCTTCTTGCTGCATTTCTCTCTTTACCATTATCTAATGCTTTCTTTGCCTTTTTTGATCTTTGTTGGTTTAAAGTCAGTTTTATCAGAGACTAAATATTCCTCCTTCCCTTTATTTTGAAACTATGTGTGTCTTTGGACATGAGATGTGTCTCCTGAATACAGCACAGCGATGGGTCTTGACTCTTTAATATATCAGTTTGTGTCTTTTAATTGGAGCATTTAGCCTATTTACATTTCAGGTTAATATTTTTACGTGTGAATTTGATCCTGTCATTATGATGCTAGCAGGTTATTTTTCACATTAATTGACATAGTTTCTTCATAGTGCTATTGGTCTTTATATTTTGGTGTGTTTTTGCAGTGGCTGGTACTGGTTTTTCCTTTCCATATTTAGTGCTTCTTTCAGAAGCTCTTGTCTGTAAAGAACTTTATTTCTCCTTCACTTAGGAAGCTTCATTTGGCTGGATATGAAATTCTGGGTTGAAAATTCTTTTCTTTAAGAATGTTGAATATTGGCCCCGCTCTCTTCTGGCTTGTAGGCTTTCTGAAGAGAGATCCACTGTTAAGTCTTTTGGGCTGCGCTTTGTAGGTAACCTGACCTTTCTCTCTGGCTGTGCTTAACATTTTTCCCTTCGTTTCAACCTCAGAGAATCTGGCAATTATGTATCTTGGGGTTGCTCTTCCTGAGGAGTAGCTTAGTGGTGGTCTCTGTATTTCCTGAATTTGAATGTTAGTGTTTTTTGCTTTGTTGGGGAAGTTCTCCTGGATAATACCCTGGAGAGTGTTTTCCATCTTGGTTCCATTCTCCCTGTCACTTTCAGGGACCCCAAACAAATTAGGTTTGGTCTTTTCACATAGTCCCATATTTCTTGGAGGCTTTTTTGTTTGTTTGTTTCATTCTTTTTCCTATAATCTTGTCTTTCCACCTTATTTTAGTAAGTTGATTTTTAATCTCTGATATTCTTTACTATAAAGACACATGCACAGGTATATTTATTACAGCACTATTTACAGTAGCAAAGACCTGGAACCAACACAAATGTCCATCAATGATAGACTGGATAAAGAAAATGTGGCACATATACACCATGGAATACTATGCAGCCATAAAAAAGAATGAGTTCATGTTCTTTGCAGGAACATGGATAAAACTGGAAACCATCATCCTCAGAAAACTAACACAGGAACAGAAAACCAAACACCACACATTCTCACTCATAAGTGGGAGTTTAATGAGAACACATGGACACAGGGAAGAAAACACACACTGGGGCCTGTCACGGGGTGGGGAGAAGGGGGAAGGAGAGCATTAGGACAAACACTTAATGCATGTGGGGCTTAAACCTAGATAATGGGTATACAGGTGCAGCAAACCACCACGGCACATGTTCACCTATGTAGCAAACCTGTACATTCAGCATTCAGCACGTGTATCCCAGAACTTAAATTTAAAATAAATGCAAATTATTCCTGGTTTTATGTAATATCTAGCAATTGTTACCACTATTTCTTTTAAGTAGTGTTTTTTCTAGCTTTGAATACTTTTCTCAAATGCTTCTGCTGATCCATACTCAGCTAGATATTCCAAGAGGACCCTCTGTAGTTCTCTCTCTCTCTCTCTCTCTTTCTAGCTGTTTCTTTACTAATACCCTGCTCCTGGACTATCAACTTCAATGCTTCAACTCAGAAAGAACATTGGACTGTGCTTAGGTTCCCCCTCTGTTCTGTGGCTCCTATGGAACTGTTGGGACAGTCATTTGACTTATGATTTTATCTCTCTCATGTATAATTCTCTGGCACTGCCTGATTTCTAACATCTGAAAACTGTTGTTTTACATATTATGTCTGCTTCTTAAGCTGTTTCATATGGGAGTACAAATACAATTTTTGTTCCTCTATTTGATATGATGCAACATTCCATGTAAGCACTTTAAATAAAATGTGGTATATGTTTAAGTAAATGCATCACAAAATATTTTTAAAAGTAGAACATCTTTTCCTGGAAAAAGAATTCTTAGATGGTAAAGCATTTGACAACTTTCCACATTTGTAAGGTTTTAGCTAGAGATTTTTGTTATCTCATCATTCAACTTATAACTAGAGTACTATATTTGGATCTCTCTTCCTTTGGAGAGAATAACTTCTTTAATTTTTGAAATTATTTCTTTAATTTTTCAGAAATTATACCTCAATATGAGAAGTAAATGTTCCTTATATTCATCAATACATAAAGATTAGAATTAAGGTTGCATTTACATAAAAATTAATTTTACTACTGAGGAAAGCTCCTCTTTAAGTCTCAAAATAATCTATACATTATTCATTATTATAATTTTTTAATTAACTAAAATTAGAATCCCAAACAAGTGACATTAACTAATAACTGTAGAATTAGCAGAAGGTAATTTACCTATTTTATTTGTGTTCATTAATATATATCATTAGTATAAAAATTACCTTATATTCTCAAAAACATTTTCCAGGAACCCAGTAGATATTAGTTATATAAAATATAAATTTTAATAAACAATTAATATATATTCACTACTGTATTCCATGTAGAAAATACATTAGAATGTGAGCCAGGGCGTTCCTAAGGCATACAATTTTGACGCAGGGATTTTTATTATTTTGCTAGCAAACATTATTTGCAAGTTATAGTATCAGTGAGCTTTGACCATTACTATTACTAGAAGTCCCACAGTTTCATAGCATATATTTCCATAAGGAAATGGCTGAAAATTAAACTCTGCCGAGGAAGCAAAAATACGCTCAACACAATTTGGTTTGGGTCCTGGGCATGCACTCACTTTGCTACTCAGTTTTGATTCAATTGTTAGTCTTATGTTTCTATAGCTCCTCTTGTTAAGGCTAACAAGAAATCTTACATCAAATAGGACTTGATTTCTAGATTTTTAAATACTAGTTCACTGCCTCACATCAAATCGTGTGTCTTAGTTAAAGCACTTTGGTTTTAAGCAATAGAAATTAAATCACACAAACTGAAAAAAATTTATTATTAAGATACAGATTTTTAAATTTAACTCACAAATAAAAGCTACAGTTTGCTTTTACTTTCAATTTGTAATATCTAGAAAGGATTATAACATGAAAGTAGAACAGTAGATATTTCTTGAATAAATAAAAAAATCAACTAACACTAATGAGAATCAAATATGTATCAGACATGTTGATAAATACATTACATAAAATAATTTATTTATTCCTTACAACAATCCTCTGTGGTAGCCACTATAATTATTTCCATTTTACAGATGTGATAACTGAGTCTCAGAGAGAGATTACAGTAACCTCCTAAGCTTTCACTTCTATTGAGACGAATTTGAATCTAAGACTCTAACTCCCAAATTTTCCACAAATCAAAACTTATTCTGTACCAAGTGATCCCAGGTTTCCCAGGGATCCTGAGCATCTCAACTCAGCGGTCTTCCTCTCCAACACACTGCCCTTTTCATCGTTTGTATTAGTATTTAGTAGTCTCAGTTAATGTTACAGCTATTTTTCTTCTCTAAAAAATGAACTGAGTAAAAGCAAGCATTCAGCACTATACATATACCCAGCTACTTATACAGAACTTGACAGATTGCCTTTCTTTGGTGAAGTAGATTTTACAAGGTGTTCCACTATGCCTTTTCTGAGAATGAAGAAAAACTTTTGTTTGGAGGTTGTTCTTTTTAATAACTGTTTTTAGTTGGCCAATTTTTATAGAGAATAAAAACCAAATCTTCTAAACATTTCTGCTCTTACCATTCCTCTGGTGCTGCCTGATTATAACAGAAAACAAACTGAACCATACTCAGCTGATGCCCAGCCACACAGGGAGTATTTAAACCAGCCCTAGCCACAGGTGAATCACCAATCCCAGTAGTCCAAACTTGAGTTCCTGATCTTGAGTTACTGCAAGCCTCACCATCATAGGCTAAATTGCTCTGGGGATCTAAATAAATTTGAAAAACAGTCCAGCCCACAAGGACTGCAACTCCTAGGTGAGTCCTAGTGCTGAACTAGGCTCAGAGACAATGGACTATAGGGACACAAGACCTGCTGAGACACTAGCCAGGGCAGCTAATGGAGTGCTGCCATCACCCCTCCCCTAACCCCAGGCTGCATAGCTCACAGCTCCAAAAGAGACTTTCTTCTACTTGAAGAGAAAAGAGAGAAGAATAGGGAGGACTTTGTCATAAGTCTTGGATAACAGGTCAGCCACAGCAGGATAAGGCACTGACCAGAGTCATAAGACCCCTTTTGCAAGCCCTAGATCCTAGAAAACATTTCTAGACACACTCTGGGCTGAAAGTGAACCCAGTGCTTTAAAGGGAAAGACCAAGTCCTGATAGGATTCATCACCTGTTAACTGAAGAGCCTTTGTGCCCT
Source organism: Sapajus apella (assembly GCF_009761245.1). Taxonomy (NCBI): domain Eukaryota; kingdom Metazoa; phylum Chordata; class Mammalia; order Primates; family Cebidae; genus Sapajus; species Sapajus apella. The sequence continues at coordinate 12,157,118 of NW_022437004.1, forward strand.
GAATATCAGCCATGATACCCAGTTATTATGTCGAGGGCCTTGGGTGAGACTCTGAGATTTGCTGGCTTCAGGTGAGACTCAGCACATTTCCAACTGTGATGGCTAATGGGTGAGACTCTTGCTGGAGCAAAGCAGAGGAAAAAATAAAGAGGACTTTGTCTTGCACCTTAGGGAACCAGCTTGGCCACAGTGCGGGTAGAGCACCAACTGGGCTCTTTAAGTCCCTGATTCCAGGACCTGGCTCTTAGACAGCATTCCTGGACTTCCCCTGGCCAGAGAGATGCCTGCTGCACTGAAGAGTGAGCCCCAAGCCATACCACAAGCTGACTGAAGAGCCCTTGGACCTTCAGGGAACCTTGGTGGTAGTCTGGCAGTCTTCCCCATGCATCTGTTGTGGCAGTGGCCATGAGATGAGGCTCCTTTGCCTTTGGAAAGGGCTGGGAGAAGTGGGAAGGACTGCATCTTGGATTTGAGTGCCAGCTAAACTGCTGTATAATAGAACACCAGAAGACTTTTAAGGTTTATTACTCTAGTTCCTGGCCCCTGGATGATACCACTGACCCCAGCTGATGCCTGGAAGAACTCATCACCCTGAAAAGAAGGACACAGGCCTGAATGGATTTGCCAACTGCTGAGCCCCAGGGCCTTGAGAGAACATAGGACATAGCCAGGGTGTGGTTACAGCAGGCCTTGGATGAGACCAAAGCTGTGCTGGGTTCAGATTGGATCCAGTGCAGCCCTAGTGGTGGTGCCCATAGGGCTGCTTGTGTCACTTCACCCCCAGTTTCAGGTGGCTTAGAACAGAAAGACTCCATTTATTTGAAATAAAAGTAAGAAAAGAGAACAAGAGTTTTGCCTGGTAAGCCAGAGAATTTCTCTGGATCTTGTCCAAGACCATCAAGGTGGTGATTCTATGAGTCTGCAAGAACCACAGCATTACTGTGCTTGGCAGGGGGCGGGGGACCTAAAGCAGCTACTGCTTAGCTCACAGCACCCACATCCTTATGGATATCTCAAAAGCCTTCCCAAGAAGGATGGATACAAACAAGTCCAGACTGAGAAGACTACAATAAATACCTCTCTTCAATGCCTAGACACAAACATCTACAAGTATCAAAAACATCCAGGAAAACATGAACTCAATAAATGAACTGAATAGGCTACCAAGGGCCAACTCTGCAGAAACAGAGATATGTGACCTTTCAGACAGGCAATTTAAAATAGCTATTTTGAAGACACTCAAATATATTCAAGATAACACAGAAAGGGAATTCAGAATTCTGACAAATAAATTTAACAAAGAGATTGAAATAATTAAAAAGAATCAAGCAGAAATTTTGGAGCTGAGAAATAGAATTGGCCTGCTTAAGAGTGAATCAGAGTATTTTAATAGAATTGATAAAGCAGAAAAAAGAATTCGTGACCTTGAAGACCAGCTATTTGAAAATACACAGTCAGAGGAGACAAAAGAAAAAAGGATAATTGAAAATGAAATATGCCTACAGGATCTAGAAAACAGCCTACAACAGCAAATCTAAGAATTATCGGCCATAAAGAGGAGGTAGAAAAAGAGACAGGAGTAGAAAGTTTATTCAAAGGAATAATGAGAGAGAGCTTCCCAAACCTAGAGAAAGATGCCAATGTTCAAGTACAAGAACGTTATAGAACACCAAGGAAAGATAACCCAAGGAAGACTACCAGAAGGCATTTTATCATCGAATTCCCAAAGGTCAAAGATAAAGAAAAGAAAAGCAGCAAGGGAAAAGAAACATATAACATACAATGGAGCTCCAATATATCTAGCAGCAGACTTTTCTGCTGCTACAGGCCAGAAAAGAGTGGCATGACATATTTAAAATGCAGAAGAAAAGAAAATTACCCTAGAACAGTATATTTGGCAAAAATTCTCTTCAAACATGAAAAAGAAATAAAGACTTTCCGAGACAATAAAAAAAAAAGCTGAGGAATTGTATTAGCACATAACCTGTCCTACAAGAAATGCTAAAGGGAGTTCTTCAATCTGAAAGAAAAGAATGTTAATGAACAAGAAGAAATAACGTGGAAGTACAAACACACTGGTATTTTTAAGTACACAGAAAAACACAGAATGTTATAATACTATAACTGTGGTGTGTAAACTACTCAAGTAGAAAGACTAAACATTGAACCAATCAAAAACAATAACTACACAACTTTTCAAGACATAGGCAGTTCAATAAGATACAAATAGAAAAAAACAAAATGTTAAACAGCAGGGGGATAAAGTTAAGCATAGAATCTTTATTAGTTTTCTTTTTGCTTGGTTGTTTATGCAAACAGTGTTAACTTGTTATCAGGCTAAAATAATGGGTTATAAAATAGTATTTGCAAGCCTCATGATAATAAATCGAATCACAATGAATAAAGACTGAAATCTAAGACCTCAAACTACAAAACTACTACCAGAAAACATTGGGAGAACACTCCAGGACACTGGTCTGAGCAAAAATTTCTTGAGTAATACCCCACAAACATAGACTAATGGGATAACATCAAGTTAAAAAGCTTATGCACAGCAAAAAGAAAACACACACACACACACACACACACACACAAAACAAACAACAACAACAAAAACAAAAAAACAATCATCAAAGTGAAAAGACAACTCCCAGAATAGGAGAAAATATTTACAAATTACCAATCTGACAAGGTATTAATAACCAGAATATGTAAGAAGTTCAAAAAATTCTATAGAAAAAATAATCTAATAATCCAATTAAAAATAGGGAAAGGATTTGAATAGCTGTTTCCCACAAGAGGACATGCAAGTGAAAACCTGTGTAAGCTGTGAGATGTAGTAAAATTATTTCTTTTTGTCTTATAATGAAAATAAAGGTAGAATTATTTCCTCTTAAATAATGATTTCCACAACAGAGAAGTTAAAAAGTGCATTTTTTTACTGATAACTTTATTCTTCAATTGCTCCTTTTAAACATCTTAAATTAAGTATCTACAAAGTCATGAAATAGAATGAAAAGGAAATGATTAAGTCATGGGGGTGGACTTACCCTTTGCTGTTCTCACGATCGACTTCTTATGAGATCTGGTTGTTTGATAAGTGTGTGGCACTTCCCCCTTCACTCTCTCCTGCTCCACAGTGGGAAGACATGCCTTGCTTCCCCTTCACCTTCCACCAGATTTGTAACTTTCCTGAAGTCGCCTCAGCCACGAGGAACTGTGAGTCAGTTAAACCTCTTTTCTTCTTAAATTCCCCAGTCTCAGGAATTCACACTGTTAGTAGTTCTTGAACGTTCTCTCTTTTCTTGTTTCAAAGGTACAGAACTCCATTTTTTAAAACATTTTTGACAGTTACTTTGTATAATGTAAGGAATTTCTACAATATAGTAGTAAAATAAAATGGGGGAAATGTGACCTCTGGTCTTTATTTGTTGGTTATGAATCCAGTGGTTATTAGTGACTGTGGATTTAGCTCAGCCACAGAGTCATTTGCAATCAAGAATCTTCAAATGTTATTTCCTTACTTGTATCACACAATTATCAATAAATTTGACCCCCACACCCCAAATTTTCAATCAACTTGTGTCTTATTCTTTTATGTGATGGATATTTAAATATCACTAAATATTAAACAGAAAATGAAATAGTTAGGGAGACAAAATTAGCCAGGTGTGGTGTCACATACCTGTAATTCCAGCTACTTGAAAGGCTGAAGCAGGAAAATAGCTTGAACCTGGAAGGTGGAGGTTGCAGTGAGCCAAGATCATGCCACTGCACTCCAGCCTGGGCAACAGAGTAAGATTCTGTCAAGAAAGAAAGAAAAGAAAGAGAGAAAGAGAGAAAGGGGGGAAGGGAGGAAGGGAAAGAAAAAAAATCTAGAAATACATGGCATTAAGAGCAAGGGAAGATAGTGCAGGACACAGAAGAAAATTTTTAAAAAATCTTTTAAGAGACAAATTTGCAACTCTAAATCAAGAAAAAAATGAGACGAAAGAGGACAGATAAGGGACTAAGACAGTGCAATTCTTATAAATCACAAATTGTATAATTAATTTATATAAAATTCAGTGAGAATGTTGGAAGATAAAACTTAGGAAAATTTAGGAAATCTTCCAGAACATAAGGAGTTAATAATAAAACAACAGAGAGTGTTAAGTGTGTGTGTATAATTTTCCCCTTTTTATATATTTATACACATGTATATATGCATATGTGTATGTAATGTCTTTTGTATCTCATACATGTGTGATAGGGTTTGGCTCTGTGTCCCCACTCAAATCTCATGTCGAATTGTAGTCCTCATGTGTTGAAGAAGGGGCCAACCGGGAGGTGACTGAGTCATGGGGGTGGACTTCCCCCTTGCTGTTCTCCTGATAGAGTTCCCACAAGATCTGGTTGTTTGATATGTGTATGGCACTTCCCCCTTCACTCTCACGCTCTCGCTCCACAGTGAGAAGACATGCCTTGCTTCCCCTTCACCTTCCACCAGGATTGTAACTTTCCTGAGGCCTCTTCAGCCATGAGGAACTGTGAGTCAATTAAACCTCTTTTTTCATAAATTACCCATTATCAGGTAGTTAGTTATAGCAGTGTGAGAATGGAATAATACAATGTGTGATATTCAGGAAGTCCAACATCCAAACCATTAGAACTCTAGATTGAGAAAATGGAAAAATTATGATGAAGTCATCAATAATTGCAAACAATTAGAAAAAAATTCAGAACGGAAAAAATGTGGAAGAACTCAACCTAAGTGCCCAAAACGATAAATAAAAAACAGAAACCAAGACTAATGTTTGTAAAATTTTGTAATAACGATAATATCAAGTCCTTGAGATTTAAAACTGAAAGAGACTCAGAATGTCATCTTAGTTGAACAGCAATTTACAAGATACAAGAGATAAAGTAATGCTTTATAAATATTTAACGGAATTACTTTCGACCTAGAATTGTACAGCCAGCCAATCCATTAATTAGGTGTACATGTACAATGAAAATTTTAAGCCATATTTTCCAGACGCCTTGTGGTATGCAGAATAATGGACTTCCTGAACATGTCCATGTTCTCATCCCTGGAATCTGTCAATATGTCACTTTCAATGGCAAAGGAAAATTAAGGTTGCAGTTGGAGCAAAGTTTACTAAGGACAGCAAAGCTGTCCTCAAAATATGGAGATTATCCTAGATTATCCAGATAAATCACAAGGGTCCTTAAAAGTAGAAGAAGGGGTGCAGAAGAGGAGGTCAGATGCAATGTGAGAAGAATCTGACCCATCATTGTTGGCTTTGAAGATGGAGGAGAAGGTCACCAGTCAAGGAATGTGGGCAGCCTCTAGACACTAGGACAGAAAAAAAAAAAAAAAAAGTGATATTCCCCTTGATTTTAGCCCAAGGAGATCTAAGTCAGACTCCTAAACTACAGAACCACCTGGTAATACATCTATGTTGTTTTAAGCCACTAAATTTGCAGTAATTTGTTACAGAAAAAAATAGAAAACCAATACATATGCTTTTGTGAGAAGCTACAATAAGATTTCCTCCAGTAAAATGGCCCAATAAACCAAGAACAGGAGACTCAGGATACAGGTCAATACAGGCACTATAACACAGGAGGAGAAAGAAAAGGTAATTTCCAAGATGGCTACAAAAGAAAGTTTCAAGACAATTTTTGTGGACCAAACCTAGAGACTGAGTAGACCAATCTGAAACAAGGGGATAAAAAGCACTTGGTTGGAGCTGGGAGCCATTATCCTCAGCAAACATACATACAGAAAACCAAACACAGCATGTTCTCACTTATAAGTGGGAGTTGAACAAGGAGAACACATGGACACAGGGAGGGGAACAACACACACTGGGGCCTCTTGGGGTGAGAAAGAGAGCATCAGGATAAATAGCGAAAGTATGCTGAGATTAACTCCTAGGTGATGGGTTGATAGGTGCAGTGAACCATGATGGCACACAATTACCTATGTAACAAGCATGTACGTCCTGCACATGTATCCTGAAACTTAAAGCAAAACAAAAATTTTTTAAAAGCACTTGAAGGATTCAGAGGAAAAAAGTAGTTAATAGATTATTGTGTATATTTGATCATGCAGAAAATTGTAGCAAGATATTTTTAACAGAGTTATTAAATTGCGTGTCAAGAGTTAGCCAGATATTTAAAGAAAACTAAGCAAAAAGTTGTGAAAAAAGGAAATTCACTCACCCATAGTACAGTGCTTGAGTAGAATCTATGTAGTCGTAATAATAATGAAGACATTATATATATTTTGCCAAACATTGTGATACATCTATTACAAGAGAATGGTTAGGAGGAATAGGCGTAGGGGATAAAAGCTAAAGACTTCATTCCTTTAAAAAGAAATTAATAAATAATATTTAACATTTATAAATCGAAACATAGTCTGCACATATTATTTGGAGAAACAGATTAAATTGTTTCATAATGGGGGATACAGAACAGATAAAGTTATTTCATAGTAGGGGGACATAGAATTAATATACTGTAATTTTTGTCACTATTTTCAACACTTTTTTTTAAACTTTTAAGCTATGTATATGTGTTAATGGATTAAAAACTAAAATAATTGTTTTTTAAATGTGTGATAATTTATAGCTAAAATATTAATAGATATTATCTATAAGTATCAACATTATAAGGAAAATTATAAGGCTCCATCTGCCATCACTAGGCCTCACCCTCATCTCCTGATTTGTTTTTCTCCATAGAATTTATCCACAATTACTACCATAAATACTCTACTCACTTATTTGTTAATTGTTTTCTCAGATCACTGGAATGTAACATTCATGAGGAGACAGAGATTATGTAATTTCACCACCATTGCATTCCCAGAGCCTAAAACAATGTCTGTTACATAGAAGGCATTCAAACTATTCAAACAGAAATGAGTAAATGAAATTTTAAAAACTTCATTAAAGTATTTCTTAAACATTACAAATACTTATTTGTAACATTTATTTATTGTACTATTTATTACTTTAAAATTAGAAAAAGAAATCTCTTTTTTTGTAAGAAAAAGAAAAAGTGCTGTCTAGGAAGCAAACAGGCGAGTGGGGCAGATGGTCCAGCAGAGGTTGCTGGTTTTGTCTCATTGCATGTGGACCTGTGACAGTCCAGAAGTTGAGCCAACAAAGGAGGATCCCAGAAACCAGGTCAGAATAGGGTTTTATATTCTGACCTATCTAATTAAGTATAGAGTGGACGAAGTTGGTGCAATAGTGGGAAAAGGAGGGACATGCGTGAATTTCCCCCCACTAGTTATGCAAAGTTAGGTAGACAGTGAATGCTATGCAACATGTTTTTATCCACTCTCTAGTATACTCGACTGGAGCACAAGTTAACATCACTGAAAGTAAACCAATAGACCAACAATCTCTGTTCCTACATTAACATCAGTCAGAATACCATTTAAAGTTAATTTAAAACACCTAGTCACCATTTCTGCCTTCCCCGTTTCAGAACCAATTATTTTCTGTCTCTGCTTAACTGTCTGGATTCCTGGATGTACTCCACAGATAATTTAGCTAGCATCCCCAACTCACCCTAAAGCATTTTTTTTCCAGTTGTTAGAATCCTTCTAAAGGACATCCATTGCTCCCCAAACACCAGAATTGTTTCAGTTTAGAGAGCAACGTGATTTGGCATTAGAGGTTGTCATTTATCCCGCTGTGCTCCAGTTCTCTTGCTCTATATAATCTCGAGAACTTTAAATAGCAAAAACTCTCATATCTGTGCTTCTCATTGCCAGCCCTATTCAGCTACTTAGGAGCTTCTTCCAGTTTTACTTGTAGTCTGAAATTAAAATTTCAAATTCTTCCCACTGCCATGATCTTTTTTTCCCCTTGATTGGAGAAAAATGATTTTTTTCTCCAATAGCATGTTAATATTTTTTCTCCAATAGCATGTAGAAATAGGATGTTAGGTATCTATTAACCAATCATGAAGAAAGCATTGTCTACAGTCCATCATTTGTAAGAATGTCTTTAGGTAAATGTTGCTAATGCTAAAGTGAAAGTTCTTTGCCATAAATACTAAAAATATTTCATTTTACCTTACTTTTGGATTTCTGCTTGATTTTTTTCAAAACATAATTCGTTCATTAAAAACTTCATTCATTAAAAAATATTTTAAACAATCTATAAGTTTGAAAACTAAGATGATTTCACTGCCCACCCTCTCCTTCTATCCTGATACCATTGCCTTCCAATACATAAGAATGCCTTAGGTCGTTTTGTAAAAGGATACTAGAAAAGTATTGCAATTATAAAAAAGGAGGCAGACTCCAAGAAAGTAATTGCAATAATCGAGCGCTAAGCTATAACCTTGTTAAAGTCATTGTTGAAAGAAGCTATTACCAATTTGTCATTTCTGGCTTAATTAAATTATTAATTTTACTTATTATAACATGGGAATTACATAAATATCATAAAGGTGATGTCATTGTAAAAATGTATTTGTGTTGCGGCTGGGTGTGGTGGCTCACACTGTAATCCCCACGCTTTGTGGGGGCTGAGGAGGGAGGATCACAAGGCCAGGAGTTGAAGACCAGCCTGGTTTTTTAGACAAAACCCCATCTGTACTAAAAATACAAAAATTAGCCAAGCGTGGTGGCATGTGCCTGTAATTCCAGCTACTCAGGAGGCTGAGGCAGAAGAATCGCGTGAACCTGGGAGGCAGAGGTTGCAGTGAGCCAAGATCAAGCCACTGCACTCCAGCCTGGGCGACAGAGAAGACTCTGTCTCAGCAATTAAAAAAAAAAGTGTATTTGTGATATTTCTAATGTTTTACATGCACTTATAAAAAAATATACAGCAGTAGTGTGGGCTGGTCAAACAGGTTCGGACTGGGTGTCCCTTGACTATTGTTGATGCACTACTATGGATATGCTGCTTATGCACACACGATCTTCAAAAGCCAAGATAAGTAATGATTCTATCAGATGCATATTACATCTCCCATGAGATGCTTCATGCCAGCACATGAGTGGCCTGTATGTATGATATGAAAATCTTGGAGATGTATTCTAACTTCCCATTAAACCAACTTTCTTACAATCCTCCATGGAAGTAATGAGACTGAGAGAAAAGAACACTAAAACTCATAGATCTTGTCATGTGGAAGAGGAACGAAGTTTCGAGAAGCAAAGTGAAGTGGAGGGAACTGAAACAGGTGAGTGGTGCTGATCCAGGTGCTGATCCAGAGGAGAAATATCCCAAAGTGCATGATATTAACCTCAGGGCTTGCTGGTTAAATTGGGGTCAGTTGTCGCTGCAACAAGCAATCAAGTAAAGTTAACATTACGGGGTTCTCAAACAAGGCTTGAGAAGTTCTGGGATAAGGAAGAGCTTGTGAGAAGAGGGGTAGATACTAGAAAATGGGGGCAGATAGAAACAGATGCATCAGTGAGGTAATAAAAGAATAACTCTGGATCTAAAAAGGCATTTGTGCATGACTCAAATACTGCACCTGTGTTCCTAACTACCATGACCATAAAACACTTCAGATGGAAACAAGCCCATGACCTTACACATTTCTATATTTAAATCATTAATGTATGTCAAGAGGGCTACATGAAGTAAGTATTAAAGAAATAATATCTTTCTTTTGAATAATACATATTCTAATGGTAAACGCCCAGAGCTTTCTTACCTCTACAAAGATGAAGCAGGGGAAAATTGTGTCACTTCTACTAAACTCTTGGCTTTGACGATTTGGAAACATATTTTCCTGTTGAGATAGGAAGAAAGAATTCAATGATTTTGAAATCCACTTTATACATGGCTACATGCTCTGTGGAAACTCAATAAATTCTCATTACAAAGCTAACTTTGTCTTTACCAGGAACTAACATCTAGCATTCTGAGTAATTGTTTGAAAACATCAATATCTTCCACTTAACATTGCATCTAGCATCTACAAGGATCCTTCCTTTGTCAATGTTCCCTCTGGCTTGAGAGATCATCAAACATTTTCACTTCTACCCTAGTGGACACATAATCAGATAAAAAACATTTGACTTTATCGGTTGGACAGAGACTCATTTGACTGGAAACACTATGTTGGAATTCACAGGGTGCCATGGCAATATTATCCCCTACAACTCTGCACCTGTCCCTCCCCAGCTCCATCACAATTTTAAGCATTTTCTTAGATGGACTTTTATTAATAAACTTGTCAAGAAACCCTCCAAAGGTATTCCTGCCCCCAAGATTATGGGAAGGAGGAAGAGGTTCTGAAACCTAAGCTACAGCAGGAGTTCAAATTCCAAGGAGTTTCCACATTATCCCTGCTATATAGTTTAAAATTTTCAAAATAAAATCTTCTTAATTTGAAAACCACATTATTAGATATACATGGGTCAAAACAGTAGAATCTTCTACACAAAATTATCAGTTAACACTTTGATTATAATCCTTATGAAAAATAAATACACAAGTAAATAGTTTGACTTCCTTTCAAACAGCCAAGTAGGCAAAACCAGAAGATCTTACAGAGACAAAGTTAGATGTTTATATGGAATCACGAGCAGACAATGATGTGAAAAAATAAATATAAACCCATCAAAACAGAAAGCATATATAAATTCCTCTGTAGATGAAATTGAAGTGGTCAGTGTATCAGTCTGCTCTCACGCTGCTAATAAAGACATACCTGAGAATGGGTAATTTATAAAGGAAAGAGGTTTAATGGACTCACAGTTCCACATGGCTGGTGGGAGGCCTCACAATCATGGCGGAAGGCAAAGGAGAAGTAAAGGCATTTCTTACATGGCAGCAGGCAAGAAGTGTGTGTGTAGGGGAACTCCCCTTTATAAAACCATCAGATCTCGTGAGACTTATTCACTATCACGAGAACAGCACATGATTCAATTATGTCCCACCTTGTCCCTCCCACAACAGGGGGAATTGTGGGAGCTACAATTTGAGATTTAGGTGGGGACACAGACAAACCATATCAGTGAGGAAATGTAATTTTTTTTCCTGTATTGCAATATCATGACCATGCCCAAATGCTGATATATTCCATATTCTAAGTTCAGTTTGCTATAAACATTTGAGATCAGCCTCCTTACTGAGAGGAGCCAAACCACCACTCTTTCCTCATAGTTCAGTGGTTTTCAGTGGAATGTCTCACTTCAGAGGATGTTTGGAAATGGTATATGGAAAGTGGGCTGTCATAATGAGTTAGACCCTTTATTGATAGGTAGGCACAATGACCATGGGTATTACATGCTCTACAATGTACAGGACAGTTCAGCATGTAGTAAAGAATTGTTCCCACACCCTGCCCTACATTCTAATGTCCTATTATAAAAGTATGTCAGTAGCAGTTCAGTTATTATAATAATAAAAGTATAAGAACATGTATGAAAATCCTGGTAATTTAAAAGAAGGCTATAATGCATAGGGAAGCTTAAATAGAAAAGAGAAATGGTTTTATAATTATAAAAATTATACTTACATGGAACATTCTATTTACCAAAGATTATTCCCCACTACATACTTAATGTAAGAGGTTTTCATTGCATGGTGCAGTGATGCAGTTACGGAAAAAGCAAAAAAGTGATCACAGACCACTTACATTTAAAAATATAAGGTTTTCAAGATGTAAGCCTTTTAAATCATATCAAATACAGTATTATTTAGCTAGTGGAGTTTATGCCATGCATGGGCATGACGTTTGAATTTCATTAATAAAATTCCTTTTAAAACATTTTATTTTACTTCTTTATATGTATGCTTTAATTTCTGAGCATAATGATAAGAAATCTGTGTGATGACAATCAGATATCCAAATTATCCATTTATTTTGGGGAAGCATGTGTTTTTCAATTTTACTCTGACACTTTCACTAGAGTCTTGGAAAGAAATGGGTGGGGCTGAAGAAATGGGGTCATGGAAAAGCAGCCTGTATTCCCAGGGGCAGTTGAACAGAGGGTGAACGGAGCTGACACAAGAGAAAGTAGCTGGACTTTGGGCTTTATTGCCAGCACTATACTTGAGAAAGCCACTTTACCCGGCTACAAATTCAAGAAGCAAGAGAATGTAGGGAGGAGCACTTCAGCGAGGACTGAAGGGATTGGAAGAGATGGAAGGGTTTCTGAACTTCCTTGCAAATCACTTTCATATAAGCCTTAGGAGAAAAGTAGAGCCGACTGCGAAGTAGTTCTACAATAAAAGATTAATCCTAACTGTTGATGATGAAAAACAAACAAAATGAGAAGCCCCAAAATTTAAGATGAAGTAGAAAAAGTTGGGAGAAAGAGGGAGAAGCTAATGACTGGGACTCTTGCTTCAGCTGTGGGTCATGTAGCCCTTAGGCACCTGCTACATTGTAAGTGTTGCCAGCCCGTGTTACCCAGGGCGGTCATTCCCACAGCAGCCTCCCTCTCCCATGGGGACACATGTAACCCAATGTAATCTTTTACAAAATTTAAAATGTGCAATGAATGAGTGATGAAAAAGAAAATGTGATATTTATTAAACTGGAAGAAAAATAAGGATTAATACTACAAGGGCATAATGCAAACATCATTTTAAATATTTTTATAACTTAGTATAAGCTATCAGAGACGTTCTTTGAAAATGAAGAGATTATTCTTCGGCTCTTGGTGCTGTCTTTTGGAGAGCTGGAGCAAAGGTAAGGAGGACTTTTTGATAACTTTTATACACTGATTTGTCATACTGCTCATAATGCTATATTTTTTTCATCTTTTTTTTTAAATTGTACAAGTTACCAGTACCTTTGGGATTTAAATGAAATCAAGAGCTGAATAGAACCACAACATGTCAGCAAGGGATGAGCTAACCATAAATAAAAGGTCAATGTTGCCTAATGTGCGCAATGGTGTAGAACCAAAAAATATTTTTGTACTTTTAAATAAGCCAAGACAGATTTCTGCTGGTGTGTTTAGTTTTGTTGACATACTTTTTAAAAATGCTTCATGCTTATTTAACTTATTTAATGTATTATATTATATGTGACAAGGCTAAGACCTAAGAAGCCCACACTTTAACTTTAATTACTGTTTGAGAGTCATTGAATTTTCTGAACTTGAATGTTTCTTCACACCGCATATATGGGCAGTGGTTATAGACAGGTCCATAAATTCTATGATGATCTTTCTTTTAAGAAGTGAATCCTAGTTCCCCTCCCCTTAACGGTGGCCTGAACCTAGTGACTCACTTCAAATGGATGAAGTATAGCAGAAATGTTGGTGTTTGACTTTAGAGACTGGGTCATAGGAAGCACTGTGGCCTTCTGCTCACTGACTCACTCTTTGATTTCTGGATCTAGAGCACATCAGCTGCCGTGCTCTGAGGAGAGACCCACATGGCCAGGGATTTTGACTTCCTGCCACAAGCCAGTGAAGAAGTGAGGCTTCCTGCCAATAGTCGTGTGAGTAAGAAACTTTGGAAACAGATCCTTCATCCACAGCCAAGCCTTCAGATAACAGCAGGTCCTGCCAATGTGCCCTGACAGCATCAATGTGAGAGACCTTGAGTCAGAACCACCCAGCTAATTCACTCCCAGATACCTGGACCAAAACATCTGTGAGATGTTAACTGTATTCACTTAAGCCATCAAATTTTGGGGAATATTTTGCATAGTAATAGATAACAGCTCTAAAATACTTACTGTTGCATTAGCGTATTGGATATCAGTCAGGATGAAAATTGTTTTATTTGTTTTTTGTATGTTTTTTTTTTCATAAAGAAATAGTAATCTTAGAAGTGGTTCCTGTGTTTCACTATTTGCTCATGATCCACTCATTTACTCCCCAACATACATACTGTCATGTCTGCCTTGACCCTTCTAATTTGATCTTAGGTTGTTATCATGAAGGGCACAACTGGCTGACCAATGGCTAGGCTTGGGATGGGGTCAGATGAAAGGCAAACAATGGGGGTAAATTTCAAGTGAACAAGTGCAAGGGAGACAAAACCAGAAAACTGAGTGTTGGTTGTAGGGAGTTTTAAACTGAATCATATGGAATCGTGCTTTTGTAGGTCAAAGTTGGTTGAATATTGGCACTTTTATTGGGTGCTTTCATTTGGTTTAATTAAAGATCAATCCTTGTTGACTCCACAACATTTGAAAACATAAAAAGTTAAATAGAGCATCTAAAACAAACAAAAAAAGAAAAAAAGAAAAAAATGAGACAGGAAAGAAAGTGAAAAGAAAGGAAGGGAAGAAACAGAGAAGTTGGTTGGTAAACTCCTTGCAAGTGGTGTGGTATCTGATGACTACCTGAGTCATCACTTTATCAGTTACTTGTGCAAGACATTTAGCCTGCATGATTCTCAATTTTCTCATCTATTTCATGAGTGTAATAATAATACCTACTACCACACAAGTTCATTTTGAGGCTCAAATGCAATATTGTGTATGAAGAGGACTTTTTAAAGTACTGTCCTCTCCAAATAGACTGTGAATATGGAACCTGGTCCTCCAGACCTGAATTCCCAACCAAATGGATTAATTGTACACTCCTGTCTAAGAAAACATATTTGAGATAGATGTGATAGAAAAGAAAAAAAAGGAGACTTTATTTTTTAGATGTTATGAGCTGAATTGTTTTCCTCTACAATTTTTATATTGAAGCTTTAACACCCAATACCTCAAAATGTGACTGTATTTGAAGACAGGGCTTTAAAGAGGTAGCTAAGGTAAAATAAAGCTGTTAAGATGGGCTTTAATTCAACTGTATGGTACCCTTATAAGAAGAAGCACTTAGGACACATGCACATAAAGAAAATCATAGAGAATGTCTATCCACAAGCCAACAAGAGCACTCTTGGTAGAAACCAACCTGCTGATGTCTCGATCTCAGATATCCACCCCTTAGAACTGTGAGAAAATGAACCTCTGTTGTGTAAGCAACCCAATCTGAGGTACTGTGTTATGGCAGCCCCAGCAAACTAATACATTAGGAAATAGCTACCAAAGTGTTAAAAGCAGGGTTTCACATGCTATTTCAGATTCAATATTTATCTATCTAGATTTGGTACTAGCTAGTATCTGGGGAGCAGTTTTGTGGTCATAAAAGATGATGACATTGTAGGGGTATATCTTAAGAACTGTTACAAGCTATGTAATCCTAAAACAATTTCTACATTGCCACAAAGTAGACAAAAAGTTGAAAGAATTATTCAAGTTATTCAAATGTAAGTTATTCTGAAAGTTTTTGTTTTTGCCCACTCGGGAAATTTAAAAATTTTTCACATGGAAAATAATATACACAGAAAAATCTACTTAATTTGCACATGGCTTAACTTGGCAAATTTAAATTCTAGAATCATTTTCCTTGTGGGTGCAAATTGAATGCTAATTAATTTTAATATTAGTCTCAGAAAAACATAATTAGGAAGGTAAATCTGCTGCTTTTTCTATCCCTCAAACCAAATAATGCATCCCATTAGAAATTATTTAGGGGGAAGATCAGAAATTTGGCTTAACTTCACTACATCTATTCATTGTTAGTGCTAAAAATTGAGAGGGGAATGAGCAGCATTATTATTTTTGTGCTAGTATTTTTTCTTAAAGTATGTGAATACCGGCAGAGAAAGTCACATAATGTTTTCAAGGCAAAATTAATGAAATTGTGTTGCACCAATGCTATTCTATTATTGCCAGAGATCCCTACAATATTATTCTACATTTTATTACCATTTATATATTGTTTTAATACCATCTTCTGTATTAATTGATTTACATTGATTGTCCCCTTGTGTCCCAAGCAGTGCATAAACAGGAATGCACCTTCTACAATAAAATAACTGTATTGGCAATTGACTGCAGCCTCTATTGAGGAATTCAACAAAAAGATTAAAATCCTCAATAACTCCAATAACCTTGTGTGCTCTAGAGTACTGCCATAATGGATTGTGTCTAATTTCAGAGAGTATTTGCCTAGATTATCTTTTCACCCGCCCATAGTAATTTAAGTAGTAGCTTATGTGCTGCATTTTCATGGAGGCGGAAAACCTAAACATAATGGTTTCCTTTTTGTAAAGTTCTAACCTTGATTTTTAAATTACAAGGTTTTAAAATAATAAGTGAATGTGTTAGCTTTCCTGCAGGTAAGGAAGCAGCATGTAAAAAGCCGCTGGTTTCAGAGTGAGAAAAAAAAAGTGGCTCAGGGCAGGCTGAGCTCCAAGAGGAATGCAGGCCCAGAGAAACAGGAGCACAGGACCTCAGTCATGTTCCCACACACATGCCTGGGGGAAATTGTTTAAAGTTACTTTGTTTCTGACTATCTTCTTCACCCACCATCATCATGTTCTTAGAATCTGTGGTACAAGAAATTACGGATAACCAAACAATACTTAACGTTAATTTACTGTAAATTATTGGTAAACAATTTAGATACTGCCTCTTCTTTTCCTTTAAAAACCTGCTTGTAAAGGTTGCTAAATGGAGTGTATATTCAAGGCCACTTGCATCTATGCTTCCAGGTTGCAATCCTCAAGCTTGGCCCAAATAAACTCTCTGCTTACATTAATTTTGCCTCAGCTTCTTCCTTTTAGGTTGACAATAATGAGTCCTTAAATTTAACAAAAGTGTTTTAAAACTATCCCAATAAAAGGCTGTTCCCTTTTTATTCCAACAGTTTTGAACATAAAAGTAGATTATTAGGAAAGGCTTAAAACTTTCATGACTTTACTTATTCATTTGTGATGAGTTCAATATATAAATTAAAGGACTAAATTAGAAGATTAAAATCACAATAGTTTAAACAAAACAAAGAATTGTGTTTCCCACTTAAGTAATAGTCCAGGTGTACATAGTCTAGGGCAGGTACAGCTGTGCAGTGCTGAAGATCTAGGCTTCTTCTGTCATGTTACTACGTCATCCCACAGTGTCTGCTTCATCTAAGTAGTTCAGTATGGCTCATTTTCACCACGTTTGCTTTCTGGGGAACAAGAATGAGGAAAGGGGTGGGAGGAAAATATGTTTTACCCTTTTAAAGATGTATAAACATCACTTCTAGACTGGACAGACCATATTCAAAAGGCCACAGCCAACTACCCATGAGGCTGAGAAATTTTTCCCACTGAAACTTCTATTTATATACAGAAGAAGTTAGGGGATGAGTAAATTCTGTCACCTGAAATAATAGGTACATTTCTTTTTTTCTTTAGAAATCATAATTCAGAGCCCAGAAATTCAGCAAGCATCAGGTTGGAAACTGAAGTCACGTCCTTGCGTTTTGTGTGATATTCAGCAGTCCACTGTAAAATGTGGAGCAGCATAGCTGATATCCAGCAGTCTACCTTGGGTGATTCATGGTGAATCAGAAAGTCTCTTGTGCATTTCAGAGCTGTGGTCATGGAAGAGCTGTCACAGTATGTTTTTCTCTCAATAGAAACAGAAATTGTGAGATAAACATAGGCTATAAAACACTAAAAGGGGAAAAAAAACCACTCTAGATTGTTACTGATCATTTCTACTTTCTTTCGGTCTAATTGGACTACTCGTAGCTCCTCTAGCAGTATGTTCATTATGGCAGCCTGAATTTACCAATACTAACACAGTTCTAATTTCTACTTTGCCAGTTGGAAACAATTGCTTTATTTTTCTCTGAATATAAAAGTATTTACTTCTCTTTATAAATGAGTGTAAAAAGAAAAAAGTAAAAATATTGCATAATTTTACCCTCCAGAGATAATTCCTGCTAGCATTTTGATGTGTATTCCTCCAGACTTTGTCAATGCATAGGGACCATGGACTAGTAAGTTCATTACCACACATTGCCTTAAGCACATGCTATTTGGTAACTATGATACTATTCTGAGTTTTAAGGAAAACTCACTACAGGGGTTACTTGGAAATCCTCTGGCTTTCTTGGTCCTCTACTTCGTACATGTTCCATCAGAGTCTCATCCCCAACTATCCCATGGTAATATATCACCTTGGTTTGGGGATGCTTAAAATTTTTATAACTTTACTTATCCATTTGTGATGAGATCCATATATTGATTAAAGTCTGGGGAAAGATTTGCTTTTCTCCAACATTCTGATTTGTAGTAACTGAAAGAATAGGTCTTGTGATGCAACTACTCTGAGTCTTCCTCCTACGGGTCCTGAGTGCTTGTTGCTGGGATGTTCACCTCCTGGCTGAGAAATATTCCATATGTTATTTATATAGCTACAGTCTCTTTGGCATACTCAAGAAAGGAAAGAAATTTTGCTCTCTACTTTTTAACAGAAAAGTCAACCATTTATTAAGGACTTGGCTGAAAAACATCTTCTTATAGCTGAGGATTAGCTAACTGTATTAGTCTGTTCTCACGCTGCTATAAAGACATACCTGAGGCTGCATAGTTTATAAAAGATAGAGGTTTAATTGAGTCAGTTCCACATGGCTGTGGAGGCCTCACAATCATGGCAGAAGGCAAAGGAGAAGCAAAGGCACGTTTTACATGGCAGCAGGGCTTGTGCAGGGGAACACCCACTTATAAAACCATCAGATTTTGTGAGACTTATTCACTACCACAAGAATGAGGGAAACCACCCCTATGATTCAGTTATCTCCTCCTGGCCCCACCCTTGACATGGGATTACTACAATTCAAGATGAGATTTTGGGTGGGGACACAACCAAACCATATAACCAACTAAGCTGCTACAGAGAAATGTTATGCCTACTCTTGGTTAAGTTTTATTTTCCTAATATTCTCAACTATTTGGTGGGGAGGACAGAGTTTCACTCTGTTGGCTCAGGCTGGAGTGCAGTGGTGCAATCTCGACTCACTGCAACCTTTGCCTCCTGGGTTGAAGCAATTTTCATGCCTCATCCTCCCGAGTAGCTGGTACTACAGGCATGTGCCACCATGCCTGGCTAATTTCCTATTTTTAGTAGAGAGGGGATTTTACCATGTTGGCCAGGTTGATCTTGAACTCTGACCTCAAGTAATCCTCCTGCCTTGGCCTCCCAAAGTGCTGGGATTACAGGGATGAGCCACTGTGCCTGGCCTGTTCTAAAACTTTTTAAGTGAGGGATGTCTTATTGTGTTTGATCATCCAGTGTTGTCATTGAAAAACATGTTGTCATTCTATTTCCCACTTCTAGAATAAAATATTCAATTTTATTCAGTTTTTTAAATTTTATTATTTATTTATAACCTTTATTTTAAGTTCAGGGTTACATGTGTAGGATGTGCAGATTCATTACATACATAAACTTATGTCATGGGGGCTGGTTATAAAGATTATTTCATTAATCAGGTAGGAAGCCTAGTATCCATTGGTTATATTTCCTGCTTCTCTCCCTCTTCCTACCCTTCAGCCTCCAATAGGCCCCAGTGTTTGCTGTTCCCTTCTATGTGTCCTTGTGTGCTCATCATTTAGCTCCCATTTATAAGTGAGAACATGCAGTATTTAGTTTTCTGTTCCCATGTTAGTTTGCTAAGAATAATGGCCTTCAGCTCCATTCATGTCCCTGCAAAGGACCTGATCTCCTTCTTTATTGTGGCTGCATTGTATTCCATGGTGTCCACATAACACATTTTCTTTATTCAGTCTATCATTGATGGACATTTGGGTTGATTCCACATCTTTGCTATTGTGAATAGTGCTGCAATGAACATATGCATGCATGTGTCTTTATAATATAATGTTTTGTATTCCTTTGGGTATATATCCAGTAATGCAAATACTGGATTGAATGTTACTTCTGCCTTTAGGTCTTTGAGGAATCACCACACTATCTTCCACAATGAGTGAACTAATTTACACTCCCACCAACAGTGTAAAAGCACTCCTTTTTCTCCAAAACCTCACCAACATCTGTTGTTTTTTGACTTTTTAATAATAGCCATTCTGACTTGTATGAGTTGGTATGTCACTGTGGTTTTCATTTGCATTTATCTAATAATAGGTGATGTTGAGCCTTTTTCATATGCTTCTTGGCCACACATACGTCTTCTTTTAAGAAGCATCTATTCATGTCCTTTGCCCACTTTTTAATGGGTTTGTTCATTTTTATCTTGTAAATTGTTTAAGTTCCTTGTCTATGCTGGATATTAGGCCTTTGTCAGATGCATAGTTTGCAAAAATGTTCTCCAATTCTATAGGTTGTCTGTTTATTCTGTTGATGGTTTATTTTCTGTGCAGAAGTACTTTAGTTTAATTAAAACCCAATTGTCAATCTTTGCCTTTGTTGCATTTGCTTCTGATGTTTTACGGTACAATCTTTGCCTATGCCTATATCCTGAATGGTACTGCCTAGATTTTCTCCAAGGGTTTTTATAGTTTTGGGTTTTACATTTAAGTTTTTCATCCATCTTGAGTTAATTTTTGTACATGATATAACAAAGGAGTGTAGCTTCAATTTTCTGCATATGGCTAGCCAATTATTCCAGCCCCATTTATTGAACAGAGTCCTTTCCTCATTGCTTATTTCTGTCAGGTTTGTCAAATATCAGATAGTTGTTGGTGTGCAGTTTTATTTTTGGGTTCCCTATTCTGTTCTATTTGTCTAGTGTTTGCTGCTATACTAATACCATGCTGTTTTGGTTTCTGTAGCCTTGTGGTATACTTTAAATTGGGTAGTATAACGCCTCCAGCTTTTTTTCTTTTTGCTTAGGGTTACCTTGACTTTTTGGGCTTTTTGGTTTTACATGAATTTTAAAAATAGATTTTTCTGGTTCTGTGAAGAATGTCAGTGGTAGTTTAATGGGAATGGCATTGAACCTATAAATTCCTTTTGGCAGTATGGCCATTTTAATGATATTGATTCTTCCTACCCATGAGCCTGAAATATTCTTTCATTTGTTTATGTCATCTTTGATTTCTTTGAACAGTGGTTTGTAGCTCTCCTTGTAAAGACTTTTCACTTTCCTTGTTAGCTGTATTCCTAGGTATTTTATTCTCTTTGTGGCAATTGTGAATGAGAGTTCATTTGTGATTTGGCTCTCAGCTTAACTGTTATTGGTGTATAGGAATGCTAGCAATTTTTGCACATTGATTTTGTATCCTGAGAATTTTCTAGAGTTGCTTATCAGCTTAAGAAGCTTTTGGGCTAAGATAATGGCGTTTTCCAGTTATAGAATAATGTAATCTGCAAACAGGGGTAGTTTCACTTCTCCTCTTCTAATTTGAGTGCCCTTCAATTATTTCTCTTGCCTGATTGCTCTGGCCAGAACTTCCAATCCTAGGTTGAATAGGAGTGGTGAAAAAGAGCATCCTTGTCTTGTGCCAGTTTTCAAGGGAAATGCTCTCTGTTTTTGCCCATTCAATATGATGTTGGCTGTGGGTTTTTAATATATGGCTCTTATAATTTGGGGGTATGTTCCTTCAATATCTAGCTTATTCAGAGTTTAACAAGAAAGGAAGTTGAATTTTATCAAAAACCTTTTCTGCATCTATTGAGATAATCATGTGTTTTTTGTCTTTAGTTCTTTTTATGTGATACCTCACATTTATTGATTTGAATATGTTGAACCAACCTTGGATCCTAGGGATAAACCCTACTTGATCATGGGGAATAATGAATAGTAATGAATTCCCTCAGTATTTGCTTATCTGAAAGGATTCTATTTCTTCTTTGCTTATGAAGCTTAGTTTTTCCAGATATGAAATTCTCTATTGGAATTGCTTTTCTTTGAGAATGTTAAATACTGGCCCCAATCTTCTCTGGCTTGTAGGTTCTCTACTGAGAGGTCTGCTGTTATTCTGATGGCTTCCCTTTGTAGGTGACCTGGCCTGTCTTTCTGGCTCGCTTAAAATTTTTTCTTTCATTTCAACTTTGGAACATCTGATGATTATGTGTCTTGGGGATGATCTTCTTATGTGGTATCTTACTGGGGTTCTCTGCATTTCCTGAATTTGAATATTGCCCTGTCTAGCAAGATTGAGAAAGTTCTTTTAAATGATATCCTGAAATATATTTTCCAGCTTGGTTACATTCTCCCCAGCTCTTTCAGGTACACCAATCAGTCATAGATTTGGTCACTTTATATAATCCCATATTTCTCAGAGTTTTCTTTATTCTTTTTCATACGTTTTCTTCTCTTCTTATCTGCCTGTCTTATTTCAGAAAGACAGCCTTCAAACTCTGAGATACTTTCCTCTGCCTGGCCTATTCTGCTATTAATACTTGTGATTGCATTATGAAACTCTTACATTGTGTTTTTCAGCTCCATCAGGTCAGTCTCAATGTGGGAACCTGGATGTTTCCATTGAAGTTGTTGTATTTACTTTCCCTTTCTGTTCCTCTCTGTGAGGGCCATGCATTGTAGCTGCTCCTAGTCAGCCATCTTTGCTAGCTCTTCCAATTTTATTCTATTCTAAAATGTTACATCAGCTTTTAGGATCCTTCTTTCCAGCTTCAAAAAACTCAGGATAATGTGCCTAAGTGTGGGTTTTTTTAAATTTATATTGCTGGGTACTTTTAATTTGAAGGCTTATGCTTTTTCTTATCTTTGGTAAACAGTCTTACATTATTCTTTTGACTAATGTCTCTCCTGTATTCTTGTATTATCTCTGGTCTTTTTCTAAAAATTCTTTTCTTTCTTTCTTTTTTTTTCTTTCCTTTAGCTCCAGCTCAATAGACCTGAACATTTTTTTCAACATACATTTGGCCTCCTTATTTGATTTTCCATGTCTCATAACTCTCTTTTATTTTCTTAATACTTTGTGCTTTACATTCTGGGACATTTTCTCTTATTGAATTCAATATTTTTGCATGGTAGGAATATCTTATTGAGATAATAGGGTATATAAGTTATGATAGCCCTTCTTAGCAACATATACATAAAGAATTATAAATTATAACTTTTCCAAGTAACATTAATTTGTCATCATCAAATTTTAAGTAATTGTCTACCGCAACTATATAATCTCTCAGAATTGGCTGAGATCCTATCTTCAGGGCAGTAAAATAAACTAGAATTTCATGAATGATAGCTAAGTAACTATAACTAGGCTGAAATAACTCTAAATGCTAGAAAACTTAAAATGAAATATGAGCAATTTAAATTCAGTTGAGGTCATAAACAGCAGAAGTGAATCAAGAGTGAAGTTCAGAAGTGAAGCTGAACTTCAATGAATGCATTAAAGTTCAGGACCCACATCCGTGTTTCTCAATGTAGTTTTTCTCAGTAGCTGATATAGAACCAAGGACATTGAAGCTACTTGTTGGAAGAAATTGCAGCCATTACTCTGTCTTTCTGGCTTTCCTCTTTTGCCTGCTTGGAGAAATTTTCCAAACATTGGTGAGGTGAGGAGAGCTCTGGGGCCACAGTAGCTGTTCAGCATTGGAAGGCCTTGGGAAGGAATCCTAGGACAGTTCACCCGAGACCTACGGGTCAACATTTTTTTCTTTCTCATTTACGTGTATTCTAGATTCCTTTTTCTTGCAATTGGAGTGGTAAGAGGCAAGCCTTGGGAACGGCAGACCTGTTCTTGACTTGTCAGGAGTCTACACTATTGTAGGCAAGAAAGATTTATTTGGGTGATGATTTTTAACTTTTTGGAGAACTAGCATTACATTGGAGTTAAGACTAAATTTAATGCAGTAGTAGAGAATTTTAAAGTATTCTTTTGGCCATATTTTTCTCTAGGAACAAATGATCTTTCCTTCATGGTGCTTAGACACATGTGACTACTTAAGCCCAAGTGTGTTTGTTCAGGATCCTGGGACCTAAGGACTCTTCCTCTCTTAATATCTAGCATTTAAGTGCTAGTTAAATACAATGTAAATAGAGCAGATTATATTGCGCATATAAACAGGGCTAGATATTTAACTAACAAAAGTCAAATTTCTTTAGATTAAGTTTTTATTAGAGAGACTGAGAATCCTGCAAGATCTCTGGGAATGGAGCAGGCTTTTCAGAGATCTTCCACTGAAATGGTAGACCAAATTATATTGCATGAAGTGTGGAGCTTTTGAGTTTGTGATCATTTTATTGAGTTTTCTTTCAACTTTGTTTAAGAAGAAATCGTGTTCCTCCAGTAGTAAGAATATTTATCCTTTATCTATTCATTGGGAAATTGATAAATTCCACTGTTCCTTCCCTCTGGGTCTCTAACATCCACAGCCACTATCAGGAATTGTTTACCATCCACCAAAGACTCTAAATGGAGAAATAAAGCACAGTGCCCTCTCAGGTGTTTCTCAGTCAAGTCTCACAGATCAGAAGAGACTGGATCTGTGCCTGACTCAATTCCAGAGATCAGGGTTTGTCAATGCTCAAACCAGAATCAATTTGAGGACAAAAGGAAGGTGTGCATCAAAGATTCAAAGACAAGCCACATGAATCTTGAGGAATTAGTACAACTACGATGTTCTGTTTGACCTGAAAGAACACAGAAATTGATGAATTGATAAAGGAAAGAATAAAAATTCCTAAGACAGCCAGACTAGTGCCATCTGCTTCTGCTTAGCACTAACTGTTTCCCTAAAGGCCAACATGTAGAAATCTTATTATACTAATTTACAGGTGAAAGAAGTTAATCTTAGAGTAACTTGCCCAATGTCAAACAGCTAGTATCTGAGATGTTGTGATGAATTACAAGGCTCATATACTTTCTAACATGCCATCACATCTCTCACTTAAAATACAATGTGGTAAGTGCTGGGATGTGGGTAAGCCCGGGGAACTATGGTTTCAAGTATGCCAAGGAGGGCAGTCATGAAAGAGTTATTAAGGCCAGTGACTTATAAATTAAACACTCAGAATATGTTTATTTCCTAGAGTAGTTACTGCCACAAAAAGACTGTCAAGGAGTAGTATTCATAAGTGTAATTTTTAAAAATATATGGGGCCAGACACAATGACTCAGACCTGTAATCCCAGCACTTTGGGAGGCCGAGGCAGGTGGATTGCTTAAGGTCAGGAGTTTGAGACCAGCTTGACCAACAAGGTGAACCCTGTCTCTACTAAAAATACAAAACTTAGCTGGGCATGATGGCAAGTGCCTATAATCCCAGCTCCTTGGGAGGCTGAGACAGGAGAATCGCTTGAACCCAGGAGGCAGAGGTTGCAGTGAGCCAAGTTCGCACCACTGCACTCCAGCCTGGGTGACAAAAATAAATAAATAATAAAATAGTAAATATGTGGTGCTATATTTAACAGAGTAAATCATACAATCAGGAGAATCTTAGTTTCCATTTTTAGAGAGCAGGCTTCTGATGTCATCTCTCCTTCCACGGAGATATAGGAAATGAGAAGAGGGGATAACATGGCAGCAATGCAAATGGCACAGCAGAACTCTCTTTATGAAAAAGAAAGACTGCCTTTAGGAGAAATAAAGTATTCGGCCTGTATATACACGTTAATATTTGTTAGAACCTTTTTGTTTATTTGTTTTTGCATTTGTATTTTAATCAAATGTTCCCCGATCAAGCAGGAAATTATGGAGAGGATGATGAGAGCCCAGCTGCTGCCTCCAGGGAAAGATGAGTGGTTTTGCCAGCAGCTGGGAAACCTCATGTAACAGCTGATAGGTCAAGATCACAAATGGATAACTCCACCTCTACTCCTACCCCCACAGGATTTTAATTCATTGAGGTCTTAGTTTGCTTATGACCCAAATAAAATGCACAGTACCCTCTTCTTACATTTTTCTTTCTTTATGTTTTATTTCCTGTCTTTCTTTTGTTCCTGTGAATCATGTATTCACAAAAAACTGGCTGATATGAAAATCCACACACTACAAAATGTAATTATTCCATTTAACAACAGTCTTTTCATACATAAAGTCTTACTTCACCTTCCTATTGGGGTCACCCATCTGGCTATCCTGTTGAGAGAAAAAGAAGCTTTAACAAGAAGATGGTTTTTGGTCAGAGTAAATGAAAAACCATCAAGAGAAAACTGAAGCAGGGTTAAGTGTAACTGACAGTGCAGCTTCCCTCTTTGATCTTTCCTCTACCCCCTCAGTAAGCCAATTCATTCTTCCAGGTGTGGGGTGCTGAGATGAATCCTGGCACTGATCTGTAGCTCTTCTCTAGAATATCACAAAGTGTTTACGAATTCATTTCCTTCATTGAAGGATAAATACTGTCAGCCATTGTCTGTTGTCCTTGTTCGGTTTTCCTCTTTGCATTTGTTACCCATTGTGCTTATTTTCTTTCTTGGTTTAATTTTTCTTTTATCAGATTCCATTATGTTTCTGCAACTCCCACTTTATCTCCCATTCCCTTTAAACAAGCATCTAAGTAGAAATAACTGTGTTTGCTTCTGTAGAAGATGGTGGCTATATTTATAAGATTTTTAAAAACTAAGTACAAGATCTCTAGTTTAGAAGTCTCTTCAAGAACAATGCCTATCATAAGGACAGTCCATAAGTAAGTGCTCTGTAAACCTTGGTTGAAAAAAATAAATAAATCAGACAGAAACTCAATTTTTCTTTTTCCTCACCGTCAACCTATGCTCTGTGTCTTCAAAACTTAACCACTTCCAAATGCTATCCAGGCAAAACCCACACAGCTGCATGTATCTCTACTTGGCATCCTTGATATCAAACTTAATGGAGAAAGACATTAACATTTATCAGGTACCACCTGCCAATGTCAGGCTCCAAACTAAGTAGTTTACACCTGGTGTATTTAAATCCTCACAAAATTTTCCCTTATAGAGAGAACAAAATAATGACTCAGAATGGTTAAGGCCAGATTTTCTCAGTTTGTATATATAAAAAAATCACTACAAAAGAAGACATACATGAGACCAACAAACATATGAAAAAATGCTCATCATCACTGGTCATCAGAGAAATGCAAATCAAAACAACTTGAGATACCATCTCACGCCAGTTAGAATGGCGATCATTAAAAAATCTGGAGACAACAGATGCTGGAGAGGATGTGGAGAAATAGGAACACTTTTGCACTGTTGGTGGGAGTGTAAATTAGTTCAACCATTGTGGAAGACAGTGTGGCGATTCCTCAAGGACCTAGAAATAGAAATTCCATTTGACCCAGCAATCCCATTACTGGGTATATATCCAAAGGATTATAAATCGTTCTACTATAAGGACACGTGCACACGAATGTTCATTGCAGCACTGTTTACAATAGCAAAGACCTGGAACCAACCCAAATGCCCATCAATGATAGACTGGACAGGGAAAATGTGGCACATATACACCATGGAATATTATGCAGCCATCAAAAACGATGAGTTTGGGTCCTTTGTAGGGACATGGATGAACCTGGAAACCATCATTCTCAGCAAACTGACAGAAGAGCAGAAGATCAAACACCGCATGTTCTCACTCATAGGCGGGTGTTGAACAATGAGAACACAGGGACACAGAGCGGGGAGCACTAGACACTGGGGTCAGTTAGGGGGAAATAGGGGAGGGACAGTGGGAGGTGGGGAGCTGGGGAGAGTTAGCAAGGGGAGAGATGCCAGATGTAGGTGATGGGGAGGAAGGCAGCAAATCACATTGCCACGTGTGTACCTATGCAACAATCTTGCATGTTGTTCACATGTACCCCAAAACCTAAAATGCAATAAAATAAATGGGAAAAAAATCATAAATAATCATTGCTTTCAACAGAACAACTAATGAATTTTTTGGAGAGAGTACAAAGAAATTATAATTTTTGTACCCATCAGAAAGGTGAGGTGCGCAAAAAAAGCTCAAGGCTGAGTTTCAGGGCTCTATAAGCTCCTCCTAGGAGAAAAGTTATCTCCTGCCAAGTTCATCCATAGAAACATAGTGGGAGAAGATGCAGGCCCAACATAGATGGTGAAATTTACAGGGTAAGGAGAAGCCAGCCAAACTTTTAATGGGCACACACAGGCTGGCATGATGTTAAAATCTTAGGGAGCTCTAGATGCCGAGCAAGTTTGTACCCACCTGCCAATTCTTTCTCCGAGCAGAAGGCTAGAGAAAGATGTATAGAATGGTGAAAGCTGGAAAGAGGACTGGAGAGCAGAGAAAGTTTTCTGGTAATGTTAAAAGCAAGACATATAAAGTACTAAGACAGCATAAGATTTTTATCGGTGCTTAATCAGTCAAGTTCTGCTTGAGTGAGAGTCCTAAGGGGCCCTCAAATTACTTGGAACAAGTGGTGCCTTGAGATTTACTCAAACTGTAACCCCTCCCAGATCTGGCGAAATTATAGATTCGAGAAAAGAGCATACCCGATTAAGGGGATAAATAAATTGACTTCAGTCTCTACTATTCTTTTATATAAATATCCAGAATACAAATTACAAGACATGTAAAGAAACACAAAAATGTGACCTATTTTCAAAAAAAGAATGGTCAATATAAGCATGCACAAAGATACTCAGAGATTAGAGTTAATAAACAAGAACCTTAAAATAACTTATAAATATGTAAAGGTGTCTAATGCAAAAGGTAAACAATAAGCATAAATAGATAGGGAACTATAGCCAAAAAATACAAAAAAGATAAATGATAATTCTAGAACTAAAAAATATAGTATCAAAAATGAAAAATTATTTCACATGCCCAATAGCAGAAAGGAAAATCTAAAAGAAAAGATGGATTAATTATAAAAACTGTACCCATCCCAAAATTAAATTGTAAAAAAGTTAAATAAACTAAATTTCAGAGCTCTATGCAATCTTCCTAAAAGAGAAGGAAGGAATCCTCTGCTATTCTCATCCCTGGATATGCCGACAGTAAAACAGTTTGGTTAAGGTAGTTTCCCAAAGTGAGAGTTATTAAATGGAAATTCTGGGATTTATATTCAGGTCATCTTCACAGAAAAAGCCCATGCTCTTTCTGTTATAAGCCTGTGTCTCTCTAATTATACTCACATTTTTTATTACAGTATACCACCTCTATTGAGTTGCTTTCAGCCAGAAGTCTTCTAATCTAGATCACACAATAACTGTGGGCAAGGTCTGTGTCCTCCAAGTGAATTTCATTCGTGTAATCCCAAACTGAGGTATCTTCATGCAAAAATCCCGGCATACATGAAGTCAAAATTGAATGAAGTCTACACTGAAAGCCAATTCAGATGGAGAGGTTGATAGATGCCAAGATACATATAGACAGAGATGTTCTTTAGAGCCTTTTTGGTTGGATTTTCAGTCTTAGTGATCCTATGCCCTTTCATTTTCCCTCCCAGATTCCAAACTTACTACTTCTTTGATCCAATAAAGCAGGAGTCTCAAAAATCAAATGTCTTCTGCAACAAGGAAGGTAAACTAACTGTATTAAGCCAAATCAGCTGCTTATTAAGGCAATAGAGAGTAATAAGAAATGCAAACATGCAAAGAGATGCAAAGTGATGTCATGCCAAGATGTGTTCAAATTGATGTATATTTTTAACAGTCTCCTGAACAAGAAAGATGTGTTTCTTACACCACCAGTTTGTCCTATGAAAAGAGCACAGTGGTTAAACATCCACAGTTTTTGATGATAGACAAAACTGATTTCAAGGTGTAGCTCTGCCACTTGCTGACAGTTTTAACATAGGCCTTGTCATTGACCTCTCTCAGCCTTAAATCCCATTTTAGTCAAAGGGTAATAATAGTAACACCTGCTCTATATGTTGCAGTTTGGAACAAATAATGAGGCAATGTGCGTAAATTGCTTTGAACATCACCTGATACACAGTGAATTCTCAATATATAGTAGCTATTATTAGTATGAATGAACCATGCTGAAAACACCTTTGCAAAATCATCACAATAAGAGAAATCTGACATAGTTGATTCCATCTTGCTTCTAACCTCCAAGCTGTCCTTGGTCATTCCTGGGCATAGGCCAAGATAATTTGGGGAGGAATGTAGTTTATAGTTTAACCTTAAAGCAAGGATGATAATAGTGCTTCCCAAAACTAAATCACTTTTGTAAAACTAATAAAAGGCTCACAGTTAGGATTACGAGAGGGATCTAAATTCTGATTAAATGTAGGTATACTTTCTATAATTCTGTACTGCTCAGAAGTCATATGGCAAGACGTCACCAGATTTGTGACTTCCCGAATTCCTCCTATAAATCACATCACTGTTGTAGAGCCTGAGACAGTCTTTTGAGATTTTTTTTTTAATTAGACTTTTGCATTCTTGCAACTAAGGGACCCCACCTGGACACAAGACTCATGACTTAACTGGTCCTGTGGTCCCACCCAGAGGTAGACTCAGTGTACACAGATCATTTTCTATCCCCTAGATATCATCCCCAACCAATCAGCAGCACCCATTCCCTAGCTCCCTGCCCTCCAAATCGTCCATAGAAACCCTAACCTCTGAGACTTCAGGGAGACTGATTTGAGTGAAAAACCAGTAGCTCATGTGGCTAGCATCATGTCAATTAAAACCTTTCTCTAATACAATGTCACTGTCTCAAGGAATTGATAATTATCTGTGCAGTGGACAAGAAGAGCCCATTGGGCTATTACTATAACCAAGTTTTCCAAAAAGATTTTACAGTTAGGTTTTCAAAAGTATTCTTAATAGGATCTAGAAAGATTTATTTTAAATGTTCCTGAGATGTTATTATTAGGATTTATGCTTGCAGTTATTCATACAAATATAGTATATATGATCATGCAGGAAAGCAGAATATGCCACCCCAAAATATACCTCTTTGCCATAAGAATTATTTCAAGCTGATTATTTTTAGAAATAGCAAACACATAAGAAGACCTGAAAAGAGAGTAGAAATTACCCTTTTGTAAGAGCAATTTACATTTATAAAGGAAATATGCATTTGTAAGGATGTCTCTCTTTCTGTGTCAGGAGAAGGATGACTAAATCATCAGAAAATCTCATCAATGGAAAAGTAACCAATTTAAATCTATGTAACAAACCTTACTCTTGTTTCACTCTACTTTTTCTGGTTACCTCCCTAACCAGCCTTTCCTTACCCTCCTTTCTTTGCTTCCTCTGAGGATGGTATTTAAGTCTCAATTATAAGCTACCTCTTTGAGATTTACTCACTTCTTTGGGCATCTCCCATATACAGTCATATACCACATAACAACATTTCAGTAAACAATGAACCATGTATATTATAGTGGTCCTACATTTGCTGAAAAATTTCCATCACCTACCGATGTCAATAATCATTGTAACATCACAGTGCAACACATTGCTCATGAGGACTAAACTCACATTTGTATCTTACCCAAATTCCTATCTAAGGGGTCTGGGGAGTGATGTCCTATAAATCATAAATCGTCATCAGATGAGTTTTATTTAACCCTACATATCGTGACTTACTTTCCAACACAACTCTGACAAATATTTTACCCCAAAACACGTTTCTTTGCCATATCCTGAAATGGCTCTGAAAAGATGTCCTCTGTGGGTGGAAAATTTGCATCTGTAAAGAATCTCTAGTAACATAGTTATATCTTTTCCTTCCAGGCCCTCTCAATCCTAAAAAGATTAACTAAAAGCCTAGCACCTTTTAAAGATCTGAATAAGAAACATTTGTCATCTATTGTCTCTAAGGGCAGCCACGATAAGACTTCAAAAGAACCTTGGTCTCCACAGTCTTTCATCTTAACTTGAACGTTTCCTTTCTATGATCCTAGATCTTTAGATAAACTCAACCAATTGTCAACCAGAAAATGTTTAAATTTACCTATTGCCTGGAAGCCCCACGCTCCCCCAGCTTTGAGTTGTTCCACCTCTCTGAACCAAACCAATGTATTTCTTCAATGTATTTGATTGATGTCTCATGCCTCCCTAAAATGTATAAAACCAAGCTGCGCCCCGACCACATTGGGCACAGGCACTCAAGACCTCCTGAGGGCTGTGTCATGAGCCATGGTCACTCATATTTGGCTCAGAATAATCTCTGCAAATATTTTACAGTTTGATTCTTTTCATCAACACTCACATGTTTGTGATGGTGTAAACAAATCTACTGCACTGTCAGCCATATAAAAGTATAGGACAATTAGGTATGATACATAAAACTTGCTAATAAATATATTACTGGTCTATGTATTTACTATAGTATACTTTTTATCATTATTTTAGAGTGTACTCTTTCCACTTATTAAAAACATAAGTTAATTGTAAAACAGTCTCGGGCAGTTCTTCGGGAGATGTTCCGGAAGAAGCCATTCAAAAGAGATGACAGCTCCATGCACATTATTGCCCCTAAAGACCTTCCAGTGGGACAAGACGTGGAGGTGGAAGACAGTAATATAGACAACCCGGACTCTCTGTAGGCTTAGGCTAATGTGCGTGTTTGTGTCTTAGTTTTTGACAAAGAAGTTTAAAAGTAAAAAATTAAAAAAAAATTTTTTTAAATAGAAAAAAGTTTATGGAATAAGGACATAAAGAAAATAGTTTTGACCAGGCGCAGTGATTCACACCTTTAATCCCAGTACTTTGGGAGGCCAAGGCTGGTGAATCACTTGAGGTCAAGAGTTAGAGACCTGCCTGGCCAACATGATGAAACCCTGTCTCTACTAAAAATACAAAAATTAGCTGGGTGTGGTGGCACATGCTTGTAATGCCAGCTACTTGGGAGGCTGAAGCAGGAGAATCGCTTGAATCTGGGAGGCACAGGCTGCAGTGAGCCAAGATCATGGCACTGCACTCCAGCCTAGGCAACAAGAGTGAAACTCCATCTAAAAAAAAAAAAAGGAAAGAAAAAAAAAATTCTTGTACAGCTGTACAAAGTAGTTATGTTTTAAGCTAAGTGTTATTACTAAAAAAGTTAAAATTGGAAAGTTTATAAAGTAAAAAATTACAGTAAGTAACGTTAATTCATTATTAAAGAAAGAAACATATTTTCTCTTTTATTTATTTATTTTTATTATTATACCTTAAGTTCTGGGGGTACCCCAGAACATGTGCAGAACATGCATGTTTGTTATGTAGGCATACACGTGACATGGTGGTTTGCTGCATCCACCCCCCCGTCACCTACATTAGGTTTTTCTCCTAATGTTATCCCTCTCCAATCCCCCCACCTCCTGCTAACCCTCCCCTAGCCCCCCACCCCTCAACAAGCCACAGTGTGTGATGTTCTCCTCCCTGTGTCCATGTGGAAAGAAACATATTTTAATGAATTTAGTGTAGCCTAAGTATGCAGTGTTTATGAAGGTTACAATACTGTACAGCAATGTCCTAGTTAATATTCACTCAGCATTTCACTCAATGATTTACCCCAGAGAAACTTCCAGTCCTGCAATCTCCATTCATGGTAGATGCCTTATATAGGTGTGGCATTTTTATATTTTATACTCTGCCTGGGTGACAGAGTGCAACTCTATCTCAAAAAAAATTTTTTTAAATGACTTTAAAGACTCCTAGTATAAAATAGGATTATTTCTTTTTCTGAAATGTCTACTCATCATTTATATAATAATTTTTTCTATGCAAATGTTTCACATAAACATTTGCTAAGGTTTCATTACATCCCTAAGAAGTAATAATAATTTATTCAACAAATATTTTTTGACAAGCTACTCTGTTCCAGAACCAGACAATGCAGTGGTTAACAAGATTGATATGATCCCTGGTCTCCTAGAGCTTACTCTCTAATGAGAAAGATATTGTTAAAAAGTAAGTTTAGTTGCACTCAAATTTTAAAGAGTTTATTTGAGCAGTCAGTGATTCATAAATTGGGCAGCACCGGACTGCAAACAGTTTGGCACTCTGATGGCGAAGTGAGAAAGGAAACTTTTATGTAGTGTTGGCACAAGCAAGACAAAGAACACTTAACTAATTGGTTAGAGTGGCAAGTTCCTAGTTAGAGGTTTGTTGATAGTTTCTGATTGGCTGGATGCTTGATTTGCTTTGGTAGAAACCTAAAGTGCTAGAGCCATGCCAATCTAATAGCGCCCCAGTTAAAATTATTTTTAACAACATTCATTAAAACATAGAATAGTTACACAAGAAGATTTATTCTCAGTTGTAACAAATTACAAAGCAAAAACAATTTGCATTCTTTGCATTCATTCATTTATCAAATGTATATGTCAGGAAATATTCAGGGTGAAAAAAATATGAATATCACAGTTCTGTCAATAGCCTAACTTGTTATCTCTAGGAAGACAGATAAATAAATACACAGTAAAAAGATGATGAGGGTAAAATAGAGACTGATTGATAGTAACACAGCATCATAGAGGAGAGGCTAAGATTCTACCTGGACAAGTGTAAGTGAAGGCTTCTCAGAGAAGGTTATGTTGTGTGTGGGTATGGAAGAATAAACAGCATATGGCTGATAAAAAAGTTAGAGAAAGGGAATTCAAGTAGATAATTTTAAAAAGGCATTGGTGTACAAAGAATTTTACATATATATATATACACATATATATATATATAATTATATTTTAAGTTCTGGGGTACATGTGCAGATCATAGATAGTTACATAGGTAAACACATGCCATGGTGGTTTGCTGCATTCATCCCTGCCCCCCCGTCATCTACATTTGGGATTTCTCCTAATGTTATCCCTCCCCAATCCCCCCATCCCCTACTATCCCTCCCCTAGCTCCCCCACCCCGCAACAGGCCCAGTGTGTGATGTTCCCCTCCCTGTGTCCACATGTTCTCGTTGTTCAATACCCACTTATGAGTGACAATATGTGGTGTTCGGTTTTCTGTTCTTGTGTCAGTTTGCTGAGAATGATCGTTTCCAGATTCATCCATGTCCCTGCAAAGGACATGAACTCATCCTGCATAGTATTCCATGGTGTATATGTGCCACATTTTCTTTATCCAGTCTATCATTGATGAGCATTTGGGTTGGTTCCAGGTCTTTGTTATTGTAAATAGTGCTGTAATTAACATACGTGTGCATGTGTCTTTAATAATAGAATGATTTGTAATCCCTTGGGTATATACCCAGTAATGGGAATGCTGAGTCAAATGGTATTTCTATTTCTAGATCCTATAGGAATCACCACACTGTCTTCCACAATGGTTGGACTAATTTACACTCCCAGTAACAGTGTAAAAGCATTCCTATTTCTCCACATCCTCTCCAGCATCTGTTGTCTCCTAATTTTTAAATGATCATTCTAACTGGTATGAGATGGAATCTCAAAGGGGTTTTGATTTGCATTTCTCTAATGACCAGTGATGATGAGCTTTTTTTCCTATGTTTGTTGGCTGCATAAATGTCTTCTTTTAAAAAGTATCTGTTCATATCCTTTGCCTACTTTTTGATGGGGTAGTTTGTTTTTTTCTTGTAAATTTCTTCAAGTTCTTTGTAGATTCTGGATATTAGCCCTTTGTCAGATGGTAGATTACAAACATTTCCCCCATTCTGTTGGTTGCTGGTTCACTCTACTGAGAGTTTCTTTTGCTGTGCAGAAGCTTTTAAGTTTAATTAGATCCCATTTGTCTATTTTGGCTTTTGTTGCCATTGCTTTTGGTGCTTTAGTCATGAAGTCCTTGCCTTTGCCTATGTCCTGAATGGTTTTTCCTAGGTTTTCTTCCAGGGTTATTATGGTGTTTGGTCTTATTTTAAATCTTTAAGCCATCTGGAGTTAAGGTGTAGGGAAGAGGTCCAGTTTCAGCTTTCTGCATAGGGCTAGCCAGTTCTCCCAACACCGTTTATTAAATAGGGAATCCTTTCCCCATTGCTTGTTTTTGTCAGGTTTGTCAAAGATCAGATGGTTGTAGATGTGTGGCATTACTTCTGAGGCCTCTGTTCTGTTCCACTGGTTTATATCTCTGTTTTGGTGCCAGTGCCATGCTGTTTTGATTATTGTAGACTTATAGTATAGCATTCTTATACACCAATAACAGACAGAGAACCAAATCATGAGCGAACTCCCATTCACAATTGCTACAAAGAGAATAAAATACCTAGGAATATATCTAACAAGGGATGTGAAGGACCTCTTCAAGGAGAACTAAAAACCACTGCTCAAGGAAATAAGAGAGGACACAAACAGATGGAAAAACATTCCATGCTCATGGTTAGGAAGAATTGAGAAAATGGCCACACTGCCCAAAGTAATTTATAGATTCAATGCTATCCCCTTCAAGCTACCATTGACCTTCCTCACAGAATTGGAAAAAACTACCTTAAACTTCACATGGAACCAAAAAAGAACCCGCATAGCCAACACAATCCTAAGCAAAAAAAAAAAACAAAAAACAAAGCTGGAGGCATCACGCCACCTGACTTCAAAAAATTGTATATTTTTTAAAAAGCTTGTTGTTTCAATCACAACATATGTGGGAACTATTGTATAATAACTATTATTATACAATAACTATAACTATTGTATAAAATACAGAACTAAAAATAAGTCCTCCTTGCCCTTTTGGAGCTCAAAGTCTAGAAGTTGAAGGAAGAGTGCAAATAAGTGTATGTTACATAGTGTTTACTGTATTAGAATCCAATGTCACATCTATAATCTGATTTCAAAATATCAGAAAATTATTACTTTAAAATCAGGGAAAATGACCACATAAATATTCATCAAATTAGTGTGGGAAAAGAGTAGGAGGGGATAATGATCTACTTAAATATTTAAAATATAATCTTAAACACATTTTTTTTTAAGAATGAGAAAGAAAGAAAGGAAAGAAAGAAGGAAAGAAAGAAAGAAAAAAAGAAAAGAAAGAAAGAAAAGAAAGAAAGAGAAAAAGAAAGAGGAAAAAAAAGGAGAGCGAATGGGAGTCTTGCTCTATTGCCCAGGCTGGAATGCAGTCTAGAAATGGGTATTAAAAACCTCTTTTATGCCAATGATTGTGCTTGACAATGGAGACAGGAAGGAATAAGGGAGGAAGATAACAAACAAGCAGCTGATCAATATTTCGCTTAAACCTGTGAAATGCTATGCATTTGCTGAGGAGTGATTTACTTCCAATTATGTGGTCACTTATAAAGTAGGTGTGATGTGGTGATGAGAAGAATGTATACTTTGTGGATTTGGGGTGGAGAGTTCTGTAGATGTCTATTAGGTTTACTCTTAAACACCTTTATAATTTAAAGAGTTGGGAATTGGTGAATGAATGGACAATTGCAAGCCTATGAATAAAAATAAATGAAGTAATTGAACATGTGGCACTTCATATCATTGGGGAAAAGTGTGTTTTAATGACAGATACTTAGAAAAAAAATTTTGAAGCCTTACTTTGAGGGATCAGTGAGACTTCTCTTTCCTTCTGAATTCCCTAAGCACTTCTTGTCTCTCAGTCATTAATGGATTTGACAGGAAGAACTGGGTTGAGCTCCACCTGTTTCTCTCTTCTTTCTCCTTTGAATTGGCCTGACTACAGAGAGCATGTCATTGGTCTACTCTCAAATATGCAGTAAACTGGTAGTAACTGCCTTCTCCCTCCAGTAGGGAGAAGCACAGCCTATTGTCTTGTGCTTCCTGTGACTGGGTGGGTGAGGCTACCTGAAAGATCAACAAGGTCCAGCATTTAGCTTAAAAAAAGAAAAAAAAACTAGATTTCTACTGTTGTTAGGGTGAATGCTTTCAAACTTTGCTGGAGCTTCACAAAGTACGGAGCATGTGTGTTTGTGACTCTAGCAGGTGTTGCTGGTGTATATCACGCAATGCTTTTCCGGTTGTACCGTTGGCAGCAGCCTGAGCCAGTGGCTTTAAGCCTTGGACATCAAGCAGGCAAGCCAGGCAAGATTTTGACCTTGCTGCATTACTGCAGGTATGGCAGATTTGCCCAGAGGTGAGTGGCTGTTTTTATATAGGAAGGATTGCAGGCAAGTGGTCTTAACTAAAAGGCATGCAGGGCTCACAGACCCTATGCTGCTCCAACTTATCCTCTTGTTTCCAAAGGGGCAGACTGCCCTGCCATTGCTGGAGAGGCTGACATATAATTCACTTTTTTTCAAAACTGGATTTTGAACAAATGCGTTGGGAGGCAGCATCACAGTTGCTACTTTTAACTGCAAGGAAGCTGGTGTCCCTGTGAACTAGTGAGGTTTCCGATTTTAAGTTTTTGTTACTAGCCCTAAAGAGACAGTGTTAGAAAACCGCTCCAAATCTATCCTGTACCCATAATCCTGTGGAGGGACAAATCTTGGATTCATGTGGCTGGTTCAGATGCTCCAGTGCGATGCCCCTGGCACATGGTCTCCAACTGGTCTGGATTAGTTAATAACACAAGCTCTGACCATGGCTTTAGGGTTACTGAATCAAATGTATATGCAATCTTTCGGGCACATGGCAGAGGTATTGATTCTTCTCAGGCCCTCAGGGACACAACTTCAGAAGCATCCATAGCAGCAACAATTGGCTGGCATGGTGGCTCACACCCGTAATCACAGTATT
The DNA here is from genome assembly GCF_009761245.1 of Sapajus apella. Lineage (NCBI taxonomy): Eukaryota > Metazoa > Chordata > Mammalia > Primates > Cebidae > Sapajus > Sapajus apella. The sequence goes on from NW_022437004.1 coordinate 12,195,314, forward strand.
TAGGGAGGCTAAGGTGAGAGGGTCACTTGAGCCCAGGAGTTTGATACCAGCCTGGGCAATATAGTGAAATACTCTACAAAAAAATAAATAAATAAAAATATTAGCCAGGTGTGGTGGAATGTGCCTGCAGTTCCAGCTCCTTGGGAGGCTGAGGCAAAAGGATTGCTTGAGCCCAGGAGTCTGAGGCTGCAGCGAGCTATGACTACACTACAAACAAATAAATAAATAAATTTTTTAAAATAGCAGGAACAACTTAAGAATCTGAGGAAAGGACTTCTCCATTTAAACAAATGCAAGGATGAAGACAAAACCTTCCTAGGAGATAGATTTCAGGAGATGGGTCTAAACAGTTGCATGCAAAAAGCAGTGGCAATAGCCATGATGGAAAAAGTCCACCAAAGCCTACTCTCGAGAGTGTACAGATAGATCCTACACCCACAATCAAGTCAGTGTGAGACTACCAGACACTCAGTGTTCAAAAGCAAAGTGGAAAAGCAAAGAGGAAATTCAGAGATTTTACACAGAGGAAGATATTTTATTTCCCTAGAGATGAGAATTTCATAATGTCAAAATTAACCTCTTGTAGGGGGATTTCTCTCCAGTAAGTTTTATTTCGCTGGCCATAGATTCTGGCAAACTGGCGTAGAATCAGCCTAAAGCTAAGATTTGTTTTTATCTCTCCCCTTCACCCATATGCCACTGTGCTCCTGCTGCTGCTGTGGGCAACACTGAGTACAAGCAGGTGTCTAGGATCACAACACTGCCTGAGTTAACTCGTTAGGGGTAGAGAGTCACTCATTTTATATCTTGGCAAGGAAGCACAGCTATAAAATCTTCATATCCTCTTAAATCTTTGAGCTTCCTAAGCATAATGTCAGTGACTAAATAGTTAATTCTGAGGCCCTAGAATAATTCTCATTCCATTAAAATAATCTACCATTCTGTTACGAGACAGTCTAGAATGCAGCAATTGAAGAAACCTCAAATCTACCCAACATGAATTTTCTAGCTGAGATGGGGCAGAATGAAATGTTTTAGAGGACAGATGGAAGACCTTGATTTCCTTGAACATTTTATTCGTAAGATAAGATAATTTGATATCAGATTTGAATTCATTTTAGGCTTTAACTTTGGATTTATAAAGACAGTTAAACTTTAGAATTAATTTCTCCCAGGAAATGTGGTGATAGGACAAAGTTTACAGTAGAAATTTTTAGCATCTCAAGAATGTTTTTGTAGATTATTAGAATATCTTAATTTCATTGTTAGGCCAGAACACATGGATAGTCATAGTTTGGAAGAGAACATAAATCAAAAATAAACATTTGGCTTTGAGTTTAGCATTACCTTGAATTCAATTTAATTAATTACAGTAGTGACCCATTTCAGAGTCTTTCTCAGTAAGATGTGTATTACATGTCTATCAGGAGGATCTAGAGAGGGGCAGTGGTTGGAATAGAAGGAGGGGCTTATGAAGGTAGAAGCAGAACTGCCTGACAGCCTGTGGACCTCTGTCTTTGAGGACGGGATGGCAGAGGCCAGATGGCCTGTTTCTGCCATCACCAGGCTGCAGCGGGGTGGCGCTGCCCAGGCTGCACACTTCATGGAGCCAGTAGGAGCCCAGCCCCTTCCAACTTGGAGTGGGAGCTTCCTGGGTGCTGCTGCGATCGCCCAAACTGGATGCAGACCCAGACCTTCTGCTCCAGGGACCAGGCTGGAGTCCCACCCTCCTCAGAGAGGCCGCAGCTGCCCAAATTGCAGCTGTGGATCTGGGCCTCCCTGTGTTCTTGGGGACCTGGGAAGGTCCCCGCTGCCCTCACAGGCTCAGAAGTGCCTGCTCCCGCTGCCTGCATCATCCCTGCTGTTGGCACCTGTTTGATCTTAGGACAGAGCCTGGCTGATCCTGGGCAGTGATGAACAGCAGCAGGAGCCAGACAGATTCCTGGGCAGAAGGGGGGCAGGTCTCTCATGAGGCCTTACCCTCAGGCCAAGGAAGGGCCTGAGGCTGGGGGCAGGACATCAGTCCCATGGACCAAAGTGGGAACTTGTGGTTGCTTTTCCAGGCCTGCCTATGGCTGCTCATGAAGCACTTGGCAACCACTTCCTCCCCTCTGAAGCCCATAAAAGATCCATGTTCAGCTAGAGCTGAGAATATAATTGGGTGACCAGCTGCAGAGAGGAGTTACCATCTCTGCTGAGAGCTTCAGAGACCTGCAGAGATGCTGGGACTACCAGTTCCAGAGAGGAGCTACCCTCTCCAGGGCTACTTCTTTGCTGAGAACTAGACACTCATCAGGATGACCTGCTGCAGAGAGGAGCCACTCACTCCAGGGCCTCCTCTCTGCTGAGAGTTGAACACTCAACAGGACAACCTGCTTGCAGAAAGAAGCTACCCACTGTGTGTTTCTTCTGAGCTGTTTCTAACACTCAGTAAAGCTCCTCTTCATCTTGTGCACCCTCCCTTTGTTTGCATACCCCAGTCTTCCTGGACACAGGACAAGAACTCAAGCAAATGTGCCACTGGCCACAGAGATTACCAGCCAGAAAAGGGACATCGTGAGGATCCTGTAACGGAACTTGGCTGTGCTCCTGCTTGACCTAGGCTTAATAGTTAAGTCCAATGTATTAAAAGCACAAAGTGTATGTTTGTGAAGAGGGTACACTTCATCTCTAATTTTCTAGTTTCCAGGGGGAGGGATTGTCCTGAAACACTAATAGCCTCTTGATTCACTTCCTTGATTCCTCATACCAATGTAAACTGAGTTATCCGGTGTTTTTGGTTTTTGTTTTCTCACCTAGGTAAACTTTCATTTTCCTGAATCTTAAACCAAGAGCATTTGTTCTTTTTCCTTCTACCTCCTGTCCTCCACTAAGATAAGTGATTTGGGTGCTGGTGTCTGCTCTGAAGACCCAAAACTTTCCTCCAACATGCTATTACTCTAAAGACTAGACTGGGAAGAGGTCACAAGATCATTTAGAGCTTACCAGTGACTAATTATAATATTAATAATTTGCTATTGTCATAATAATGCCACCTAACCAATACTCCAAAATCAGTAACATACACCAATAGGCATTTAGTCACTTGCTTGCAGGTCTGCAGATAGGCTATGGAAGATATTCCATTCTGTGTGCCTCATGTTGCACCCAGACAGGAGGTACAGCAAAATCCTGAGGTACATTTTCTTGTAAGGAAAATCAGAAGCTCCCAGAAAGGGTAGTGGGAGTAGCTGTTCATAAGGATTAGGTTTGGCAGACTCTCACTCCCATCTATTGGGCAGAAGTCCACAGACGAGGGCAGTATCTGGGGTTAAGTCGTATCTACTTCCATAGAGGTATTGGGTGTGGGAAGGCAGTAAATATTTGTCAAACAATAACATATACTACCTGGAAATATTAAGATATGTCACTATTTCTGATGTAATTAATATGAAAAATAATAATTTGTTACAAAGCTTGCCTTCTTTTACCTTTTCCTATTCTGTATACATTAAAAAGATATTTTTTCTTCTTTTTTACATACCTTACTTTAGAAAAGCTTAATTTAATTGAAATATGCCAGAAAGAACTAAGATAGTATATATAATTATACAATTGCATGTAGAAGTCACTGTATTACATATTTATGCTCTGAAACACACATAATTCTGCCTTCACTTTCTGGAGATCATTTGTTAATTTATGAAAAGCTAATAATATAAAATATCAATCACAAATTTATATTAAATATTTTGTTCCTTCAAAAAGCTTTTATATTTGTAATCTATTTGACTCTTACATCAATCCTATGATATAAGCATAGAAACAGATATAAATATGGATAGAGAGGCTTCGGAAATTCATATGTTTAAAAACAAAGGAAATACAAGTGGCTCTAAAAATTTAAACGACCAAAGTCATCCCACTAGGCTTAAACTTAAAACTTTTGGCTTTAATCCTACACTTTTCCTCTACCCAGCAATCTTAAGACAACTCAATAGATCCAATAATAGGCACAAATTATATGCATATGAAGACTTCATACTGTAATATTGGCCTTTGTTATTCATATAACCTTTCAAAGAAATAAAAATATATTCTGTATTTCCAATTGTGTTACATTGAATTTTGCATGCTTTGTCTTTATAAAATAGATTAGTTTTGTGAAGTAATTTTTCTCTGAAAAATACAGAAATTGAACTTTGGATACATCTATTGAATCCTTACTGATCGGTATCTTTACCTTGATTTCTTTCTCTATATCTCTACTACTCCCCCTACCCACATGTATACCAGTATAGTCTATGATTTTATTTTCTATGAAGATTGTGAAGTGCCTGGAGAGGTAACTGTCTACTTAAAACATTAATGAATGAAAAGTGGGAACTTTGCAGTTCTAAATGTCTTCTAAAAAGAGATTATAGAGATATGAGAGCAGTTTGGCAACAAGTCAGAAAGCCCAGGTGGTAAGTGAATCATTTTAGTAAAATTCAGTAAATGCCAATTTTTTTTAAAGTGTGGTTTCCTGTAACATAGAAGTCTTGGTGGCAAATATTGTCAGATGAGGTGGCAGGATGAATGCAAACGAGTGGTGAGTGGCTGTGAAAAACAACACTTCTGAAATCATCACCATCTGCTTTTGAAATGAAGGACAAATAAGGTGACTATTTGTTTTGCAAAAGAGAATTATAAGCGGTTTTTTAAAAACTGTGTCCTGACTAATATTCCCCACTGCTGCTTCCCCTAAACCTGGGACTCCTGAAGATCGTGGGTTTGAGACATTTAAGCCATTCTTGGACCAAAGCTTTTGTACTAAATCAATTCTAGAACAGAAAAAAATGAAACAAAAAAAAAAAAACTTAAGAATTCTCCATTGTTCACCGTCACAAAATAAATATTTAATCAAGAAATAGAACAATATTTTACAAATGTTGTCATATTTTAAAATTTGAATAACTACATTAACAAGCCTCAGCACAATAGCTTATGATTACCACCATAACCCATTAAAACCAAGCAGTGCAAGTTGTAATATGCTCTCTTTTAAATTGATTGGGTTATACCATATTTTTTAAAACTGATGATGTTTTTATATAGCTCTTAATAAAATGTTCTTTAATCCAGTTTTAATCCAATTTTCTAAAATAACAGCCCTCCCTAACCATGGTGCTTTTCATTACAGATGCAAACCTAAAAGGAATCTGGCCCAAGAGAAATTATGTTCCTATCTACCTCTATCTAATAAAGAAAATCTGCACTTACAAAATAAAATGTAAATGTCAAAATACCACTAGGTGAATTCTGACATCTCAGCCATTTTCACACAGTAAGCACTGTGCATTCTTATCAATAGGACAGACCAGAGCCTGGAAAATAACTTGAACTAGTTCACAGGAGTCAGGTTTATGGAAATTGCATCATGGGCCAATCCTCTCTTCCTAGATTTAGCAAGAAATAGGGAGAAATACTCAGAGCTAAACTGGATTTCTCATAATGGAATAGAATGGAAAAGAAGGAAAATGTAATAACAAATATGTATATTACAGGTTCCAGATACAATCTGTAAAACAGCATTATATTTCACCTGGATGGTTGCAATAACTTTCCAACTGGTGCCTCCACTGCTGCTCATGAGGAAAAGCACTAATAAAATGCTGGGCCATAGAAAATGCTATTTGGGGATGCTGTAGGAAAGTTCTTTACATCTCTGCCTCATCTGTGTGATTGAATTTCATTCACAATCTCCTTTTATCTGGAGTTGAGTTTCCTCTTTTTGTCATCTATTTAATCCTCTTTCAATGTTCCCGTTTTGTGAAAACGTCTGCAACTTTCCTATTTCTTACAATCGATTGACTGTTATTTTCAGTAGCAGACCCCTTTCTTTAAGCTAAGCCTGAAGCAGAAAACAAGAAGCAAATAAACAAAAACGGAGCTTCTCTGCAGAAGCAGATTTGCAGGCTTTGTTGTGCATCATCTGATCTTTACCATGACTTAGGTACCACCCAGGCTTAGAGGAAGGAAAAAAGAAAACAATCCAGGTATTTCTCTTGAGTTAGAGGAATTAGTCCATTCTCACACTGCTATAAAGAATGAGATTGGGTAATTTACAAAGAAAATAGGTTTAATTGTCTCTTTGTTCAACAGGCAGCACAGGAAGTATGGCTAAAGAGGCCTCGGGAAATTCCCAATCATGGTGGAAGACAAAGGGGAAGCAGGCACATCTTACATGGCCAAAGCAAAAGGAAGAGAGGGCTGGAGACGGTGCTACACACTTTTAAACAACGAGATCTTGTGAGAACTCACTATTACAAGAACAGCAAAGGGGAAATCCACCCTCATGATTCAATCACCTCCCACCAGGCCCTCTTCCAACATTAGTGATTACAATGGGGCATGAGATTTGGGCAGGGACACAGATGTAAATCATATCAAGGAACAAGAGATATTTTCTAAATTTGCAGGTTATCCAGCCTGGCTCATCTGGATAGGTAATCAGGTCATGAAGAATAAATTAACACTTTCTGCAGGAGATCAGAGAGGTATGAATATGATCAGTATTTCTCTTAGTAGTCATATATTTCAATCCAGAAATGTAATATCTGAAACAATGCATTAATATTCTATTTTCCTGTTTCTAAAATATACAGCTATAATATAGAGACTGCATAGCCAGAAGATACAGAAGAATTTCATTGCAATTCCGTATTTTTGATCAAAATTGATAGTTGTGTAAAGCAGCTTTGATGATATTTTATTTTGTTTTTCCCTGTCTGACTTTGTAAGGTACTTAACTGTGAAACGTGGTTCATCTGACCCTTGTAACATTATATCCTTTAAACCAATATATTTCTCAATTGCACATGAACAAACACAAATATCTTTGCAATATATAACCTCTTGAGCTATTTATCTTACAGACATTATTTCTGCTTTACTGGGAAAGACTGCTGTACTGAATGGAATATCCCCAGAAGTCATGTAAGTGTGTTTTCTTCCTCTAACCCTCACCATAAATAATCAATCTTTTGGTAGATACTTGGTCCAAATCAGGCAAATTAAATTGTCCCGAGGCATTTGAAATCTAAAAAGGAGAGACACTGAGACTGCATCCTTGGATTTAAGTGATATGGTTGCTCAACTCTTTCTAAATTACTGAAGATGTCCAGTGTCTTGTCAATAAATTTCTTCTCTCTCCTCCTCATGCTCCTTTTTTTTTTTTTTGCCAAAAGGGTAGCTGTTGGTAACTAAACAAATTTCATCTATCTATCTCTCCAATAAAGATATAACCTAATTTTCATACTTTGAAATGCTTTATTTTCTTCTTGATACCAGCATTTAAATTTTGCTTAGAATATTATTCCATTCAAACTATAACTCCCACTAGAGAATCAGATTCTTTTTTTTCTATATGCTAGACCAAATATACATGCTCATAATAGACTGCCAGACAATACAGAGACTCAGACAATAAAACTCTGACACTCCTGACGAGCCAGTAGCTTCTTATTAGTTCAGAGCACAATATAGAAACATTTTCTAGCATATGAGCCTCAGTTGCTCCACCTGAGAAATGAGATGGATTCTGAATTAGACTGACTACTGACAATTTATACTTACTACTGATAATAAAACTGACTACTCAAAATAAAATTTATTAAAATGTATTCCCTGAATGTAAGAGCCATATATTATACTTCTGTGTGTGTGTGTGTGTGTGTGTGTGTGTGTGTGTGTGTGTGTGTGTGTGTATAAGACAGGGTCCTGCTCTATCACCCAGGCCCAAGCAATCCTACTACCTCAACCTCCTGAGTAACTGAGACCACAGGCATGTGCCCCTATGCCCAACTGTTTTTGCATTTTTTGTAGAGATGGGGTCTCTCTGTGTTGCCCAAGTTGGTCTCAAACTCCTGACCTCCATCTGCCTGTCTTGGCCTCCCAAAGTGCTGGGATTACAGGTGTGAGCCACCAGGCTTGGTCTATTATATTTCTTTTTATCTTTATGAACCTTAGCATGTAAAATGTGTTCAGTTATGATAATTCAGTTATTATAATGTCTGTTGAATGAATTTAAATATTTAAAACAACTGGGAAATTTAAATTAATATATTAAATCAGAATTAGTAGGTTAGATATAAATGTTAATTTCATGCTGGTAAAGCTTTTAAATTTTATATAGCAAAAGAATATACTTAAATGTTAAGTATATTCTGAATAAATATTTTTATACTTAAACATAAGGGTTAATTTTGAGAAGTAGCAGAAGACATACCATCAACAGAAAGCAGATTGGTGAATGCCAGAGGCTGGGAAGAAGGAAGAACGGTGTAAGCGCTTAATGTGCATGAGATTTTCTTTTGGGGTGATAAAAATATTTTGAAACTTGATGCAGATGATTGTTGCACAACATCATGAACATACCAAATGCAACTTAATTCTACCCTTTAAAATGGTTAATTTTGTGTTATGTGTATTTCATTTTGTAAAAAGACATGTTATCAGGAAATAATGTAAAAAGCCAGACAGGAGGAAAGAATCTTCGCCTTCTTAAATTTTCATTATCTTGAGATTAATGTAAGAAAGCTTGCAAATACGTGCCACTCATTGAATAAAATTTCTCCCTTTGCTCTCTCTAAAGGATAAAGATGGCTTATAATGAGAGAAAAGAGCAGATGAGAGTTGAGGCAAACAGCATCATTTTCATTAATCATAATTATTAGCTAAGAAGATTTTCATGGTCAGAATGTATTATAGATATGCTTTTGTGAGGAAAAGTAACAAGATTAACTTGATAAACTTATAGCAAGTAAACATCTAAAATCAGTCAAGCGTATAAAAGAGTTTCTATATATAGAGGATATATCTGGCTTAAATGCAAAGCACTGTAAGATAAAGCCCTGAAAAATAAAGTAATCTGGAATTACAGTGTGATTTTTAAAACTTCATTTAACTTTACAAGGTCACTGTGCAGTGACCAATACAACACATTGTTTTGGAAAGCAAATGACATTATTAAATGCCCTATCTTACCTATGTAACAAACATGCACATCCTGCTCATGTACTCTTGAACTTAAGATAATTTTAAAAAAGAAAGCACAGAGAAAAGACCTTTTTTTGACTGAATATTTCCTAATTGCACATGAAACAAATACTGTAAACAGAACTTTTTTTTGCAGAATATTTTGTCATGAAATAAACTCTTTAGCCTAGGTCTAAAGGTTATATCATACACCATTAGGGGGTAGTTTTGTTCTTTCTTAAGGTAGAAGGAAATATTTATACTATAATAATAAATCGGTCTTTTTGTTATAAGAAAAGTCTAATGTGTGGTCATAAACAGCAGTCATTTTAAAGACTGATTTTTATAGATATTATTTAAAATATCTTTCCTGTCTGTATTCTTCATACTTTCTTATTTAAATTTATTAACAACGACACCAAAAATAAATGCCCCATCTTAGTGAAGGGCAACACCATCCTCTAAGATATAGATGTCAAAGATGATTAGCAGGTTCCTACACAAACCAAGTAATCATCAAACTAGGTAATCACAAACCAGACAATCATCTTTAACACCTCTATCTTCATGTAATCTATCACTACATCTGGCTGGTTTTACTATCTATCCATCTATGTATTTATGTAATATCAAACTTACCTACTTTTTAACAGCCTCACCACCAGCATTTCATTCATCTATCATAGGTTCTCATACTATAGGAACTTCTTATCCCTATCAAACCAGATCTACGCTCTCCCAAACCTGTTGAATATATACATGCCAGAACATTCTTAAAACATAAGAATGGCATTCCCTGTTTAGAATCCTTCACTGACTTTTCACTACTCTTCATGTGATTATAAGAACCTATTCATCTATCCTTTGCTTGACTCTCCTTCTCCAGCCAGGCATTTAGTCCCTCCAGTCATAACAGCTTCCTCTCACTTCCTCAAGTGCACCATGATTCCAACAATTCAGAGGCTTGACCCATTATTCTCTGGAGCCAATGCTTTTCCTTCCACCTCTATGCCCTATCTTCTCTTCCTGCTCTTCATTCACATTCTACTCAAATAACACTTCAGCACAGAAGCTTTTCCTGGTAACAGATTAGAACAGGTCCCTCAAATGTTTTCATAACAATCATCACAGTTTTAGGTCACAGATTTTGCGTAAATATTTTATCTTTTACTAGATCATAAGCTCCATGAGAAGTGAGACCATGTCTGTTTTCCTCACTACTATGTTCCAGTTACAAAGAATACATGAATTTGCAGTTGACAATAATTAAATTAGAAAAAGAATCTAGCAAAGTAATATTAGCTGTTACTTGACAAATAACACTTATACTAGTCATCCTCTTCCCCCAATTCTTATTGATGAGATTAACAAAGTTAGCTCTTAAATGCACTATAATCAATTTATGATTTTAGCTATACTCCTAGTTAGCTTGCAAGTTTCTTAGATAAATAAGTATGTCTAATATACATCTTCTGTATTCCTCTGGCATCTCACGTTGTGTAGAGCACACAGAAGGGAATCAATAAATACGACTTGATTCATTGGTATCTTTCATTTTAACAATAACGTACCTATAGTATTTTCCCAGAACTCCAGGGCCTTTAATGATTACATATGGATATTTTATATGTGCATCATATCAAGGAGAGCTGAAGCAAAATCCATGATTTTCCTCCAAAGAAGCTCCTTCTCTCATCTTCCGAATCTCTGTAAATAGCACTACTGCATGACTGAAGTGATTCTTTAAAAATACGACCTGCCTAAATGCTTTCCTGCCAAAAATTCTATGAAGCCTTCCCATCAGATGTAGAATAACACCTAAACTCTTTACTATAAACCACGTTCTCACATATCTGGCTCTTGCTTATCTTTCCAACTTTATCTAAAACTTTGTTCCACTTTGTCCTCCTTGCTCTGACCACACTGATGTTCTTGTAAGTCAAAGCTGTCAAGCTCATTCCCACTTTAGACTTTTGCCTCAATTTCCACTTTCCTAGAAAGCACCTCTTCTGATTTTCATTGACTGAATCCATCTTTGTCTCTTGCATATGTATTAGTCCATTCTCATACTGCTATAAATACCTGAGACTGGGTAATTTATAAAGAAAAGAAGTTTAATTGTCTTGCTGCTCCTGCAGGCAATACAGAAAGCATGGCTGGGAGATCTCAGGAAACTTACAATCATGGTGGAAGGCCAAGAGGAAGCAGGTGTATCTTCACATGGTCCAAGCAGGAGGAAGAGGTGGAGGGCAGAGTTGCTACACACATTTAAATACCCAGATCTCAGGATAACTCACTGATGTGGTTTGGCTCTGTGTTCCCACCCAAACCTCATCTTGAATTATACTTCCATAACTCCCATGTGTTGCGGGAGCAACCCTTGGGAGATAATTTGAATCATGGGGGTGGTTTCCCCATACTGTTCTCATGGTAGTGAATAAGTCTCATGATATCTGATGGTTTTATGAGGGGTTTCTGCTTTTGCATCTTTCTCATTTTCTCTTGCCACAGCCATGTAAGAAGTGCCTTTCACCTCCTGCCATGATTCTGAGGCCTCCCCAGCCATCTGGAACTGTAAGTCCAAATTAAACCTCTTTTTCTTCCCAGTCCCATGTGTGAAAACGAATTAATAAAGTAAATTGCTATAAGTAAAGTGGGGCATTACTGAAAAAATACCCAAAAATGTGGAAGTGACTTTGGAACTGGGTAATAGGCAGAGGCTGGAACAGTTTGGAAGGCTCAGAAGAAGACAGGAAAATGTGGGAAAGTTTGGAACTTTCTAAAGACTTGTTGAATGGTTTTGACCAAAAGCCTAATAGCGATATGAACAATAAGGTACAGGCTGAGGTGGTCTCAGATGGAGATGAGAAACTTGTTGGTAACTGAAACAAAAGTGACTCTTGTTATGTTTTACCAAAGAAATTGGCAGCATTTTGCCCCTGCCCTAGAGATTCGTGGAACATTGAATTTGAAAGAGATGATTTAGGATAGCTAGTGGAAGAAATTTCTAAGCCACAAAGCATTCAAGATGTGACTTGGGTGCTGTTAAAGACATTCAGTTTTATAAGGAAAGCAGAGCATAAAAGTTCCAAAACTTTGCAGTCTGACAATGTGATAGAAGAGAAAAACCTCTTTCCTGAAGAGAAATCCAAGTTGGCTGCAGAAATTTGCATAAGTAAGGAGGAGTTGAATGTTAATCCCCAAGACAGTTGGGAAAATGTTTCTAGGGCATGTCAGAGGGTTTCATGGAAATCCCTCCCATCACAGACCTGGAGGCCTAGAACAAAATGGTTTTGTGGGCCAGACCCAGCATTTTCATGTTGTGTGCAGCCTAAGGACTTGGTGCCCTGCGTCTCACCTGCTCCAGCCATGGCTGAGAGGGGCCAACGTAGAGCTGAGGCCATTGCTTCAGAGGGTGCAAACCTCTAGTTTGGCAGCCTCCAAGTGGTGTTGAGCCTGCAAGTGTACAGAAGTCAAGAATTGAGGTTTGGAATTCTCTGCCTAGATTTCAGATGCTGTATAGAAATGCCTGGTTATCTAGGCAGAAATATGCTGCAGGGATGGGTCACTCATGGAGAATCTCTGCTAAGACAGTGCAGAAGGGAAATGTGGGGCTGGAGCCCCCACACAGAGATCCTACTGGGCACCACCTAGTTGAGCTGTGAGAAGATGGCCACTATTCTCCAGACCCCAGAGTAGTAAATCCACCAAAAGTTTGCACCATTTGTCTGGAAAAGTCACAGACACTCAATGCCAGCCCATGAATCCAGCAGGGAGGGAGGTTGTATCCTGCAAAGTCACAGGGGAAGAGCTGCCCAAGACCATGGGAATCCAACTCTTGCATCAGTATGACCTGGATGTGAGACATGTAGTCAAAGGAGATCATTTTGAAGCATTAAAATTTTACTGCTCCACTGCATTTTGGACTTGCATGGGCCCTGTGACCCCTGTGTTTTAGTCAATTTCTCCTGCTTGGAATGGCTATGCCTCTACCCCCGTTATACAGAGGAAGTAACTAGCTTTCTTTTGATTTCATAAGCTCATAGGCTGAAGGGACTTGCCCTGTCTCAGTTAAGGCTTTGGACTGTGGACTTTTGGGTTCATGCCGAAATTAGTACTTTGGGGTACTGTTGTGAAGACATGATTGGTTTTGAAATGTGAGAACATGAGATTTAGAGGGGCTGAGGGTGGAATTATATGGTTTGGTACTGTGTTCCCACCCAAATCTCAACTTGAATTGTACTCCCATAATTCTCATGTGTGTGGGAGTGACTTGGGAGATAATTTGAATCATATGGGCAGTTTTCTCCATATAGTTCTTGCGGTAGTGAATAAGTCTCATGATATCTGATGGCTTTTTCAGGGGTTTCTGCTTTTGCTTCTCATTTTCTCTTGCTGCTGCCATGTAAGAAGTGTCTTTCACCTCCCACCATTATTCTGAGGCCTCCTCAGCCATGGTGAAGTGTAAGTCCAATTAACTCTTTTTCTTCTTAGTCTCAGGTGTGTCTTTATCAGCAGCATGAAAATGGACTAATACACTCACTCACTATCACAAGAACAGCACCAAAGGGGGAATCCACCCCCATGATTCAATCGCTTCCCACCAGTCCCCACCTTCAACATTGGGGATTATAATTTGACTTGAGGTTTGGATGGGGGCACAGACTCAAACCGTATCAACACCTCAGCATAAGTGTCAGCTATATGGAGAGGCCTTTCATAAATCATCCATTTTGGGGCTATAAAACCCAGTCTGAATTTATAAATACAATTGAGACCCAGGAAGAAGACAGATCAATGGGGTGGATGAGGGTGGGGGTGGAGGCTCAAAAAAGGCTTCTCTGAAAACATACTGAGGAAAGGCCAAAGAGCAAGCCATGTGGATATCTGGACAATGAACCTTCAAGATAAAGAGAATAACTGTATAAAGGCCATAAGGCAAGATTAAGTGTGTCAAGGAGGCCATGATGGCTGGAGGTGAATGAACAAGGAGGAGAAAGGCAGGGCATAAATCAGACAGTAGCAGACCCAGTCATGGGTTCGTAGGTAGAGGACTCATAGGCCATGGTAAGGATTTTGGATTTTACACAGAGAGTGACAGTAAGCCCTTACGTGGTTGTGATGAGAGGCATTATACAATCAAGTATATATTTGTTTAAAAATAACTGAACAGATAAATGAACAAAAATGGAAAAGAAATTAGTCCTGAGACACAGGACTGTAATGGTATCTCCCATAGATATGAACAAGGAGAATCCTTTTGTCAGCATCCATATAATACAGCACAGGAGAACTCTGAGACTCAAATAGTGTTGAGCTGATTCTTGAAATGTGGCTGACCAGCCATCTGCAGAGACCCCTACTAATTCTGCCTGTGCCCCTCCCCTGCTTTACTTTTTTCTCATAACTCTTATTTTCTAATATTCCACTTTTTGGTCAATTTACTTTTGTCTTCTTTCACTAGAAGAGTAGACCTTGAGGGCAGACAGTTTTGTCTGCCTTTTTCTTGAGTGTCTAGAACAGTGTACATGTTCAATGGAGAGTTGCTGAGAAAATGAATAAAGAGATGCTGGAGGAGTGTGGCCATGGGTATCTCACTGTACCTGGGGCCACAACCTGAGTGCTATGTGATACCGTTTCCTCTCCCAGACTCACCCTGCACACCACACTGCGGGGTGAGTCTGGGAGATCAGCAGCAATGCTTCCCTTCCTTCCCCTTCCATGAAGCTCTATGTTTCCTCTACAGGAATTACTCGATAGGAAGTTTCCCTGTGAGAAAAAAAGGAGATTCTTCTTTCTTTCACAGTCTAAGAAAACACACTGAGAAAACTCCAGTGGTTGAAAAGAGACTTTTATTCATTGTTATAAAAATCATTGTGTACCTTGAGATCCAGGAGAGCAGCATATATTCATGATTTTCAAATCCCTAAAACAAATGGCAGCTTGGACAATTCTCTAAGTACCTTAACTTTCTCTACATGTTTTCTGTTTGGGATATTTTTTTCAGGCTACCAACATATGGCTAAGATTTATCTTGTTGAGTAGATCATCTGCTTTTAAATGAAATACACAATACCAATAAGCAATTTCCTGCTGTGATGAAAAGAGAAAGATTAGAAAGTGCTTATGCCTCAAAAGTACACCCATAATTATTGTTCAAGATTATTTGACTGAAAGAATGAAAAAGAAAAAAAAAATCTGTATCCCCAGGGTAAGTGGATATATATATATAAAATAGACAAGTTTAGAAGCATAGTCTTAAAATTTGGGATACATGTTTCAAATTTATACTAGCTTCAAGGTCATTCATAAACTGTAAAGTCATATTTGTTGCCAGGGGAGATTATAAATGTCATAGAGAGTAGTAACACATGCACATACTGATAGAACCAAATTGCTTCAATGTTTTCATCTTTGCACAATGCTTTGAATTGTAAATTTAATATATATATATATATATATATCTCATTGGCAATAGAAGAAAACAAGCTGGAGTAAGCAATGGCATATAGCTGAAAATGATTAAATGCAAAATATAGTTTCTTCTTGAAAGAAGAAAAATATACTACTACTTGTGACATTAACATTTATGTTTTGGATAATTACAGTTGATGTTTGGTAAAGCTTGATACCACGGGAAAATAGGGCAAAACATCCCTGTAAATTCTCATTTTCTGTGCTATATATTAATTTTTACACTTGACAAAGGGGTAGAAAAGAGGTAGACAAACAAAAAGACACACTGAGCTGTTTATTCCCTGTGATTTCATGTATTATGGAAAGAAAATTTCAAATTGCAGATTGAGCTGAGATTATCCCAGAAGACACTCTGGTTCAGTGCTTCTTAAATATTAATGTTCTTAAGAATCACATGGGGATTTTGTGAAAATTCAAATTCTGATTCAATAGTTACAGGATGTTTCTTGGGATTCTTCATTCCATGCATGTACCAGGAAAAGATGACACAGCGGGTGAGAGAATCATACTTTGTAAGTACTGAGGTCTGGCCCTTACCCAATGTAAACCTATAAAAAAATGTGACTATTAGAAAGAAAAAACTACTCTCAAAATAAATATAACCTATTCCAACCCCCCCCAAAAAATGTGTCTGTATCTTCTAATGTTGTTTATTATTTGCATCAAAGTTTAATTCTGATTGTGAAATCAGAGAATAATAATAAAAAAAAAAAGCGACTGTATTTGAACATAGGAGCCTCACTTCATTATATTCCAAAATTTCTTTCTAGGTCTGAAATCGCAGTATTGGTGAGATACTGTTAAAATACTGGCTTTATCATATAACCATAAACAAAATTGTGTAATTAGTAATGATCTCAGAAAACTTTTCTGAAATTTCCTGTTAATATAAATGTCATAATCTGAATTTTTATTCTTTTAAACTCTGGATAGTTCATTTTATGTTTGTTCAAATTTAATTTAAAGAGAAAACTGGGACTGGGGAGAGCTGCTAAAAGACTCTTCTGGTCCAGGAGAGAGGTGATGATGGCTTCTCTTAGCTACTGGCAGTGAGCAGTGGAGAAATGGAAGGGCCAGGAGCCAAATCAATAGGCTTTACGTCTGTGCTATTACAGACAATTTTACTTCCTTTATGAGGCTAGCTATTTATCTCAATGTTATTTATGGAATAAACTATTTGTCTGCCATTAATTTGAAATGCTACTTTTATCATATACCTTATGACAAAATTATCCCACATATACTTGATTTATCTCTTATATCTGGCCCTTTCTATTGATTTCCCCAATCTGAGGCAGTACCGCACTGCTTTATTGCTACATACCACATTACTGCTATATTTTAAATTTTCCCCATGCCTACTCTTCCAGATGAACTTTAGAATCACGTAACAAAGTTCCAAGCATTTTGGTGGGAGTTTGAGTGGTATTACATTGCATATTTAAATTAATTTAGTAGAATCAACATCCTTTTAAGAATTTCAAATGAAGAATAGAAGATGTCTATATTTTCATTCAAATCTTATTTTATACTTCGTAGTAAAGTCTGGTTTATACGTATGTGTATTGCATAATTTATTTAAAGTATTTTATTCTTGGAAATTATCATTTTATTATTATTGTAGATGACATATTTTTTCCTTCATTTCCCTCTATCTGGTGGTTGTTGGCATTACGGAGGCTTTTACATTATCTTGCACATTATTTAGATTATTTGGCAATTTGATTTATCAAGCTCTCTTATTGCTTCTATTGGTTTTTCAGTTAATTTTTTGGCATCTCTAGGCGCATAGCATATGACAATATCATTTAGAGACATTCTTGTATTATATTTTCTTTTCTAGTGCATACACATTGTATTTACTTAACTTCTAACTCCTTTAACATTTCTGTGACAATATTAAATAATAGAGATAGTAGCAAGTATCTGTGTCTTTCTAATTCATGACTTTAATAGAATACCTTTATGGCACACTGTAAAGCATTTTGCAAACCATGAGATATATATCATAATTATACATTAAGGAGCATTTAGTATAATGACCATTTTAAATATAATATCATTTTAATGTATAAAAATATAAATAATATCCTTCTTTTGTTTATGATTTTTAAAAAGGAATCACAGTTGAGTTTTAGAAAACCTGTTTTAGTACCCATTGATAAGATTATTTACCTACTTTTGTAACTTCTAAAAATAACTAATCATATTAATAGATACTGGATGTTTTTGAACTATTCCTTAATTCCAAGAATAATTCCACTAGATCATGTACAAAAATGTTAAATACATTATTATATTAACCATTTGGGGAGTATGACATATTTTTGCATCAATATTCAAATTTGGTTTTTTAAATTATTATTTTGTTTTACTGGGGTGTTTTATTTGCACAGATTACAGAAAGATTTGTTTTTTAATTCTATATTATCTCTATCAGATTCCAATGTATGTGTGATTTTCACTTTGCAAAAGAATTGAAAGGATTTCTTTTTTCTGAAATCAGGCACAGTTTAAGTACCAAAGTTTCTGTTTCTATTCATGTTTTGAGAGAATACATCTTTGAAATCATTTTGATTGGAAGTATTATTCAAGGATCTCTTGACAACTTTCTCAAAATATTTTCTAGTTATTGTGCTTTGAAAATGTTTCTCTTCTTGAGTCAAATTACATAATTTATATTTTATCAACAATATCTGTTTATATTAGATTTTAATTATTCATTAGTTGAGAAAAGTATGAGTTTTTAATTTCTAAAATTTTTCTATCTTTATTATTTAATTTTCTTGTTATTGTCTGTTTTGTTTTTCTCTTTATTTGGATTATCAAATGTATAGGTAATGGAAGAAAATTGGCTGGAGTTAGCAATGACATTTAGCTGAGAATGATTAAATGCAAAATATAGCTTCTCCTTGAAAGAAGAAAATTACACTAATTCTTGTGACACTAACATTTATGTTTAGGGTAACTATAGCTGATGCTTGATAAAGCTTGATATTGATGCTTGATAAAGCTTGATATCTTGCTGTTGTTTTTACTGCTGCTGTTTTCCAAGAACCATACGTGGGGAATTTCTGTTTGATTCTACCTTCCCCTCTTATTTCAAAATTCATTAATATTCTTATTAAACCATTCCTATTGCTTCCCTCACATATATATTGGTGATCTTTCCCAGTTTCTTGGGTTGGATGCTTACTTAATTGATTTTAATTATTTCATATTTGGTGGAGAAGCTATTCAAGATACCTGCCATTCTGTGTACATCTCTGATTTCATCTCCTACTTTTTGTCTGTATTTGACTCATACAAAATTAGTCATACTTTAACTAGATTTAGATATGACTCATCCACATAGCATGCATTGTAGTTGGACTTTGTTTCTTTAATAGAGCTGGCACCATCTTTTCAAAATTTAATTCTATCATTATGTTATTTTCTGATCAATGTTTTTAATAATTATGCTTGGCTTTATTTCCCTCATTTCTTTAATTCTTTTGCTTGTGTGCTTGTTTTTGTGCTCCCTCTGATCCTCTTACAATGTATTGTGTACTATATGGTCTATGTGATTTTCCCTAAATAATTTGGAGGGCATAGCCTTTTAAATATTATATCAGTTAATACCTATCAATCAGACTTCTTAAGGCTAATTAGAATTAACATATATTAATGCTATAGTAGATATTACCAGTGTTCACCAAAGAAAAATTTTTCTGTTCTTCCCTGAATAAGAGAAGCTGTGCTTCCCTAAGACCATATAGTTAAATGGGCCCTCAGATTAGTCCGGGACAATAAAATGTGAGTAGAAATGACTGCGTCATTGCAGGTGAAGGCACTGAAAAATCTGTGCCACACCCCATTCTCTCTCCCACTCTTGAAGCACCTGCGACTTTCCGGAAGTTGGAGACTCAGTCTTCCTGGGACCTTTTAGTTCAGAGCTCCAGTTTTCAACTTGACAGCATACATGAGTAAGAAATAAACCATGGTTGCTGTTAAGTCATGGGCCTTTTAGAGTTAAAGTGGTACCACAACAAATCCTAGTCTACTGTGTCTGATCCAGTTGGAAAAAAGACTACAAGCACATGCAGTGCAACCTAAAATTAACGCTAAAATAGCAGGCAATGGCTGAAAATAAACATGTTGGTTACAGGAAAGACAGTGTAATAGTAAAAGCACAGGCTTTGACATCAACCTTGAGGTTGATTAATGAATTGTATGAATTTGGCTATTTTCTTAACCTCTGGATGTTTATGTTATTCTTATTTGTAAGATGGGGTTAATAACAACCTTGGAGAATGTCTTGGAAGATTATTGAACCAAAACAACATCTGTTAAGCACTTGGAGTCTAGTTGGTCCCAATGAAAATAGATATAATAATTATTGTGAGTTTCTTTTAATTATTCAAAGTATATTACAAGACGAAGCATTACTAAGCTAATCAAATCTTATTAATATTAATGGAATTTGTCAAAGTCAATAAAACTACTGGCCCAACTCTCATTTTTTTAATAATTCATTCCATGTCCACAGAAAAATCCCCAAACCTTGAGGTTTTTCAAAGAAACCATATTCTCACATATACAATATATTAAATTCTCTTTGTGGACATAATCAGAACTTGAAATTTGAGTTCTTTAGATATTTTCTCATGAAATGAGTACCTACATGATAAACATAAACTACAGGACTTATTTTAAAATATAAAATTAGAAAGTTCTGTTTCCTTTCTTCAATATTGAATAACTTAGTGAAGATGTTAAAAGACAGAAAAGTGTTTTGATATTCCTAGCTGACATGGCTAAATATCTTTACTGTTTTCTTTTTCATTTATTTTCCTTCTGTTTTTAAAAAAAACCAAAAACTTAAGACCTTAGGTACATGTGCAGGTTAATTACACCGGTAAACATGTGTAATGGAGGTGTGTTGTGCAGATTATTTGTTCACTCCCTCCTCCCACCCCCTACGCTTGGATGGCCCCAGTGTATGTTGTTCCCCTCTGTGTATTCACATGTTGTCATCAGTTAGCTCCCACTTATGAGTGAGAATATGCAGGATCTGGTTTTTTGTTCCCATATTAGTTTGCTAAGAATAATGGCCTCCAGCTCCATCTAATTATTTTTTAATTACTGAGAATTTTATTATGTTTTAGTCACACTTTGGAGGCAATTGAGTGAATTTTTATTTGCTTATAAATTAGAAATACATGGGTGTTAGGGTAAATATATATACACTTACATGTGTGTATACATACATATGTGTATGTGTGCATGTTTGTATAAAACAAGATTTTTTTTCTTTCATCATTGACAGGGAAATCTTTAAAATGTGATTATCTATTGTGGTTCCTTATTTCTCCTTTATCAAACAGGGCTTTTTAATAGTTTGACCAATAACAAAATTTAGACAAATTCTGAAGTATATATGTTAACTCGTATACTCACTCACAGTACAGTTTGGAAAATTTAAGTATTTCTTATCTGATAAAAATAACAAAACTAACTCAATGTTTTAAAAGTTCCTTAAAGCAAAAATGAAAACCACTGAATATAGGTTTTACAAATATTACTGCTAAATCTTTTCATAAATGTTTGTCTAATTAAAATATTTAGATATCATTTTCTATACATTTTTTACTTCTAATATCAGAAATAGAATCACACTCAACAACTTCAGTGGATAAATTACTTCAGGAATATCAACTTGATTTTAGAAATGTGATTCAAAATATATTCACCTAAATTTTAAAATCCAAACATACACCAGAATGCTTCTATTGCTAATAATTTAAGGAAAAATAAGGTGGCAATATAAAGGTAATAAATGTTGCCTGTTTAATTTGGGAAACCAGATGCTGTTATCACATCAACTTGAATTTTTTTTCCATCTTAAAAATGCATCCCAGAAATAGGTCAAGGAAAAAAAAAGCATGCACATGATAAAATGGAAAAAAATGTAATTATGACTATGGCAACAGGATAGCAATATTTTGCCAAGGAAATTTTTTTTTTAACTCAGATATACCAGTTCCAAAGAATACACTCCAGATGGCAAAGCCATGGTTTATGTGGGTGATTTTATCTTTACTACCCAAAAGAATCTTGCAGGCTGCTGCCGTTCTGAAACTTACATCTGCTATGAATGAAAGTGATTAGGATTTGAAGTTGTAGCTCTCTTGCTATCAATTCCTACCTGGTTGCCTGTCTCTGGCAACCTGGGATTCAGTTACATTTCCTCGTGATGACTCACAACAAATGTGTTTCTCACCTATGAAAGATAGTTACTAGTCAAGGAGTTGAAAGTGATCGTAAACTCGAGCTTCCATGTTAGGCTTCCCGATGGTAGCCCTGGTAATGGATGTTCCTAAGGAATAGAGGTAGAGATCACACAAAACAGCCTGAACAGAGACATCTCCTGGAGATGGGAAATGGGTATATTTGTTTACTTGTTTGTTTTAATGTGGTACTCAAAAGACAGATTCCTATGGCTGATTTTAATGGTAGTAGTCACATTCGAGGCCTTTTTTAGAGGTTTTACGGCATAAGAAAAAAATGTGGGCTCTATCCTAAAATGGATAAGAGGATTGACTCTTATTTTCAAAACTTTTTAGCTCTGTGACTATCAGAAAGTTGCTTGGCCTCTAGCCTCAGTAGTCTTATCTACAAAACAGGGATAATAATTAACTTGAAAGATTGTTGTGAAGATCAAAGATAATGCACTTGAAGATCTGGTCACTTGGTACTCAATAGTGACAGCTGTATTAATATTTGCTTTTGTAATTTCAAAGCTTCTCATGCATAATACTAATCTAAGGTAGGATGCTTAGTCTTTTGATGTAGTTATGTAAAAACAGTTTCTTCCTTTTCCCTTTCTTTAGTTTCGTTTTACTCTCTCTCTCTTCCTACTACCTCATCTTTTAGTTCAATCCACCTTCCTTAACATAATTTTTGGGTGTATTTAGTTCCATTGCTAATGGTAGATGACATAAATATTGAGATTTCCAAGCCGTCTTCACCAGGTTGTCCTCCTGCTTATTTCTCTACTTCATCTCTTTTGACATACACAGGAAGAAAAACTATAGCTGTGAGGCTTTTCAGAAAACATACCATTTGTTTCACTCAGGATTTATCCCTGTAACAAATTGAGCTTCCAACAATAAAACTGCCATGTACAAGTCTCCTTTAAAAGAAATTCTACTTGAAGATGTATTGGAAACTAGAATATTAGAAGAAAGTGACAGATTTCTGATCGCAAAAGCAACTGTTCCCTTTACTAAAGAGAAATCAAATAAATTTCCTAAGCAAATTTATTGTCACTGCATTTAGGGCAATATCAAACTATGCCTCTTTTTGGGTTTCTCTAACAGCGTAATCAGACACTTAGCTGTGGAATCATATTTTGTAAACTAGAGCGCTAGAAAAGAACTTAGGGGCTCATGGGGAATACTCAGCCATACTGGCAGTTCAGAGGAGAACACTGATCAAGTCATTTAGCCCTTCATTGAAGTACTATTTTCCCTTATGGAGTAGTTGAATTTAGGATTTTTCTTCTTCTTAGGAACAGAAGGTTTCTAAACTCTTTTAGCTTCATCAGAACTAAATCAAGGTGAAGAGACCTAAGAAAATGATACTTAAGAGATGCTTAGGATAAGATCAAGATTCTTTAATCTGGCCACCAGGATTCTGCCTCCCTGCCAGCCTCATTTAAGGTGCTTCTCCAACCCATGCTTACTTCTAGCACCAAGATTTTCCCACCAGTAATTTTACTTTTTTATTTTGTTTTAATACTTTATTTTGAGACAGGTTCTTTACAAAAAGAAAAATAATTACTCATGCATGGTACTGCATGCCTATAATCCAGTTACTCTGGAGGCTGAGGCAGGAGCATTGCTTGAGCCAGGGAGGTTGAAGCTGCAGTGAACTATGATTGGGCCACTGTATCCTAGCCTGAGCGACAGAGTGAGACCCTGTCTCCGACACACACACACACACACACACACACACACACACACACACACACAGAAAAAAAACATTAATATTTTAATCTTCATTTAGCATTTTAATATATGAATTTAATGGACTAGCCCATTTAATCCTCAAAATAACTCCATTTTATAGAAGGGGAAAAAGATTTTGGAGTAATAACTTAGAGATTAATATTAACTGAATATTCCAACTGGTCTTGGAAGCCAGGTGTGGATTCTCTTTCCTATTATGCCCTACCTCTTCATTTTCTAGCTTGCATCTCAAGTGTAGCTGGAAGAGAAACACGGGTAGAGCTTCACAGCTGTAATACACTTGGGTATATTATACTAAAACAGACTAAATCAGCCCTCAAGAGAAAACATACAATGAGATTTAGGAAGATGGAAAAGGGGAATGGTGGTGATAGGAAATAAAGTCATTGAAGGAAACTTCTATCCTTCCCTATTCAGAGAGATGGAAATTAAGAGACAAGTATATGTAGTTAAACTGGTATTCATCTTGTTTTTAGTTGCAGAACTCTTGCAAAAAAAAAAAAATTCTTTCAGAGAACCTCAAAATGTGAAACATAAAAAGTTTCTCTGAAACATGCTGAAAACCCAAGTTATGCCTACTCAGACACATCTCAGATCATTCCCCAAAACTAGGAAGTACCTAAGACGCTTTCTGGTCTCTAAGGCACCCAGGAAGCCACTGAAAAATAGCTGGGAAACCATCAGTTAAGTCAGACAGATGTGGGTTCCAGTCTCAGCTTTGCACCTACTTGTTCTAGGAACTTGAGCAACTTAATTACCCTGATTGATGGTGTCTTTTTATTGTAAAAATAATTAGAGATAATGGCCATAAAACATTAGTACATTACCTGGATAGCAGTACAGATGCTCAGTAAACATCTTTGTAGGAAGCAAATTGGAAGTTAACATTGAGCTCTTCCTAAGAAGTTAAATTGATGAGATTTGGAAATTACTGAAATAGTAAGCTTGTATTTAAAAGATCCTTTGACCACATAAAATTTCATATGGAAAGAATTGCAAGTTTTTCATATCATCTCTATTTTTAGAGTGGAGATAAGAAGAAAAAAACACACAAGATAAAAGCACATGGCTAGGACCACTCATTATGATTCAGAAACATGAGTTAGAAAGTGCAGCTGTCTCCCTGCTTCGAGAGCAGATAGCAGCATCATTTTATAAATGAAAGTAGAGATAAAGGCACTGTGATACACATCTCTGCAATAACAAACCAGGGAACATTACAGACAAATAAATACTCATTGTCAGGGGAATGTTTTCTCCTAGGTAAAAGGCATGCATTAACTCTCACAATAGAGTCATCTAATAAATGATTCATCTAGACACTAATATTTAATCAGTTCATATCTTCAATTGCTCTAAGAACCTTTTAAACACTATAGCATATTTAACATATTCAGGGTTATTACTCATTCAAGGTTAATTCCTTAGTTAAACTTGTTTTAAAATGAATAAATGACGCAAAAGAAAAGAATATTATCACTTCATACTAAATGCTAATGTTGTAATCATTTTCCTTAGATAAGTAGATTTTTACCTGTAATGTTTAGACTTTTTCTGACAATTTTAAAAGACAACAGGAACTATTTGTAAAGCCATGCCATTTGCGCTGCAGTTATTTATGAAATAGATTTCAATTTTTCTGTAAAATTGCTTTTTAATTTTTTACAGTGCTGCAATGGTTTGCCTACTTAATTTCATAGTGTGAGTCATCAGTAACATATTTCTTACATTTAGTGAAACCTAATGTTATGCCAGATTTAAAAATAATGAATTTTCTTTACATTTAGGATTTCTTTTCACATATATGACAATCCTTAGATAAATAAAAATGCTACCTGGATTATTATACTTTTCCACAAGAGGGCTCTTGAAAGTCAAAAAATATTGCCCATGATTAGTAATCTGTTTACATCTATTGGTAAAAACTAGAGAAACAAGATTTTGAAATATTTCCTGGATAATTAACTAAATTTTTAAAAATACTTTAAACTAATAGTTTCACTACTAGAGTTAGTTAATAGTAATCAAAGCCAAAGCTGATTGAATGCTTCCTGTGTGCAAGTCATGTGGTTAGTGCTGGATATACAGCTATTATCATTATTCATTGAACTACAGAGAGTCAGTTATAGTTAAGCATGAAACTTTGGAGATAATGTTGCCTGAGTTTGAATCTCAGCTCTGCCATTTCTATTATTTCTTTGGCTTTGGGCAAGATACTTGGTACTTAACTTTATCAGTCCTTGGTTCCCTTTCTGTAAAATGAGGTTGTTTGTAAGGATTCAGGAAATTAAGATACATAAAGCAATTAGAAGCATGTCTGGCACATAGTAAGTGCTTTGTGAGTTTTAGCTGCTACTGTCATCGCAGAGGACAAAACTGAAGCACACAGAGATTAAAAGTATAAGGACACATGTACACGTATGTTCATAGCGGCACTGTTTACAATAGCAAAGACCTGGAACCAACCCAAATGCCCATTGACGATAGACTGGACAGGGAAAATGTGGGACATATACACCATGGAATACTATGCAGCCATAAGAAAGGATGAGTTCATGTCCTTTGTAGGGACAGGGGTGAACCTGGAAACCATCATTCTCATCAAACTGACACAGGAACAGAAAATCAAACACTGCATGTTCTCACTCATAGGTGGGTGTTGAACAATAAGAACACATGGACACAGGGAGGGGAGCATCACACACTGGGTTCTGTTGGGTGTGGCCAAGGGCGGGACAGCAGGGGAGGGGGAGGGGAGGGATAACAGGGAGAAATGCCAGATGTGCCTGACGGAGGGATGGAGGCAGCAAACCATATTGCCACGTGTGTACCTATGCAACAATCCTGAATGATCTGCACATGTACCCCAGAACCCAAAGTACAGTTAAAAAAAAAAAAAGATATGCCCCAAATCCTGCACCCAGTGGCTGGAAAGTGACAAGGCTTTGCCCAACCAGTGTGCTAGAACATGTGCTAGCTAATATGCCTCCAATGTAAGTGAAGATTGGCAACATCATCTGCTTATTCCTACCCCCACTGACAGCAGTGGGGGACCCCCGCCTGCCTGTCCACACTGCCCTCCTGTCCATGCTCCTGCATTATCCATACCTCTCATTGTTATCTCTCATCATAATAATCATTGATTTATATATTGAACTCTGCCACAGGACTACTTGAGTTCCAGGACAGTATCTTTAATTTTTGCTTTCATAGCACATTTTGGTTAGCAACAATTAACAAGGATGATTTTAGAAGAATAAGGATATGCTAATATTTCCAACTGTCCGGTAAAATGGATTTTGTTAAACCCATTTAACAGACAAAGAAATCAAAATTCTAAGATCAAGATCTCATGGCTTGAAGTAGCCACGCTGTTGGAAACCAGACCTGAATCCAAAGCTTGTGCTTTTTCACTGTAATGAGCCATACACATGCTCAGGGTTGTTTGTGCATTTGCTAACTGAAGAGAGACTGAAAATTCCACCAAGAGGCATAACTGAGTGTTTTCAATATATTGTTGGGCTAAGGGGAGATTGTTTTTGCAATAACATAAGTATTCAAATGAGGATTGTTCCCTTCAAATAGTTTTCGTCTGTTTTTTTTTTTTTTCCCAATAAGGTTAAATATTTTCAAATTGATGTTATAACTTGACTTTTATAATTATTTTTGTGAAAAATGTAGAAAATGTTATGAGCACTAAGAATAACAATAATATACCATGAAAGTATACCATAAGGAGAATTACCTGGTCAGAGACTGGGTAAAAGCTTCCTTCAAAGGAAAATATCTGAACTGAGAACCAGAGGATGAGTCGGCGTTAACCAGGTGAAAAGGGGAGGAAAGAATGTTATTCCAGGCAGACCAAACCATTCGCAAAGGCCCTGTAGCAGGGGACATCATCCTAATGGGGAGGATTAAGAAGAATAAAAGTAAGGGGAAGCAGAATGGTTCAGGAGGGGCTGAAAAGTAAAAGGCAGACAATTCACTTATTTTGTAAATATTTATGGGACACCTACTACACCCCCGCTAGTAACGTAGGTGCAGAGGAATGAAAAATAAAGCATTTTTCTCTCAAGAAAATTCTTAATCTGCAAAAGATGAATAAATGCACACACATGCTCACCTGTAAATATAATGTAAGTGGTATTGCAATAGCAGTAAGAACAAAAGGCTATGCAATAGAAGGAGAAATTGTGATTAAGGAAATATCAAAGGAAGGGATTGGCCAATATTTTATTGAGTAATTGACATGTGGGCTGATCCTTAAAGGTACTCCAAGCAACAGCATGAAGAGAAGCACCAGATGTAAATAGTGGCCAGAAGTCTATTAAATAATAATTCCTTTGATGGATCTATTTATTTATTTTAAATCTCAGAGGAGTTCTATTCTCTGCAGAATGTAGAATTAAACTAGAAAGCAGTAACAAAAAGATAAACCAAAAACAAAACCCTTAACAATTTCTATCATGTATATAGGTGTTAAACATGGTTGAGAAAACAAGTAATCACAATGGAAATTAGAAAATGTTTGGAAATAAATGATTACATGGTTGGCATACCAAAATATGTAGGATGCAACTGAAGTCATGTGTAGGTAAAATGTGCAGATTTCTGTGCATCTGTTAGAAAAGAAGGCTGAATGTCAATACTTTACATACCTATCTGAAGAAACTCTGAGAAGAGAAAATTAATCCAATGAAAGTAGCAGGAAAAAAAAGATGGCATACACAGAAGCCCAATGAAGAGAAAACAAGCATAAAATTAATAAAGAAGACCAAAAGTTGGTCCTTAAAAAATACAACAGAATTTATAAGCCCCTAGGTTAAGAAAAAAAAAAAAGAGAAGTCAAAAAATTCAGAAATAAAACATAGGATATTACTTTAGAGTCTATAAATGTTAAAATAGAAAGATACAAAAAATGTCAGTAATTTCAATATTTAAATGAAATAAGCAAATACCTTTAAAACGTTATTTTTAAAAACTAAATAAGAATAAATGAGAAATCATAATTGTTCTATATCTAAAAAAGATGAAGAATCTATTTATAGAGGTATTTATCTCTTTTCTTTCTCCTTCCTAATAGCCAAAAGATGTTTACTATCTCTCAGCATTTCTTAATTGCTGCCACTAGGTGGCAAACGTTTCCAAACTATTGCAGGAGCCTGCAGTGACTATCAGAGTTTGTTGGACACCATTTTTTGTGCTCTCCAGCAATCACAAACAGAATATTCTAAAACATTCTCATTATCATTATAAGCACTCTCACTGTTTTTATGAAACAAAAGATAGCAACAGGAACAAAACTGCCTTGAAAAAAATCCAAACACAGGTTTTATTGGAAGAAGTTGAAATGCTACTCTAACAATAGAACCTTCCACTTCAGGCTCAGAACCAGGCCAGAAAGAAGTGGAGCAGGCCTATCACAGATTCCCATCTCCATGACAACCTTTTCAGTTCCATGCACAATTAAAGCTACAGTATCAGTTTTTTCAAGAAAAAAAAATCAGAGTCCTGGCTGGTATTCATTTTCTACAATAGATTTGAGGCATTAAATTGATTCTAATTAGTGCAGCTGAATTAGTGGGTAATAATAATTTATTACATAAGCAGCCTTAACACTCTTTTCCAAAAGCAAATGAAAATATATATTTTGTGTGGCTTAATGTACTATCATTATCACTATCCTTTTTAGGTTTCTTTGACAACAGCTTTTTTGTGCCAGGCATTCTCGAAAATCCTGGCTTAATTCCCCTTTAGGCTATACTTGTGGATAAAAGAAATCTGTTCATTTCATTAGCAATTAGATTTCAGCCAGATGGTCTGGAAAGTGTTGGGACTCCCTCAGAATCCTGGAATAACCTTTTCTCCAGACCCCCCATGCTTCTTTTTCTCTTCTAGAGACATTTTTGGTGTTTTTAGTTGTTACTGAGAAAATGTGTAGAGCTCAGATTTCTGCTGCCCTGAAAGAGATTGTTCAGAAATTCTGAAGAGTTCAAATATATATATTCGAAGTGTTAAAAATGCAACTTGTAAAGAAAATGTAGTGGATCAAGAATTTAGCATATGGAGAACATTGTTGGTGGAGAAATTTATGACTTAATAACATTTTCAAGTTCCATATATATTAAGGTATTTAAAATAGAGTGACAAGCTATAGTTTTCCTTTTTGAAAAATTACTAAAGATAGAAAAATGGGACATGAGTTTTCTTGTTATTTCATATAAGCAATAACATGAAAGACTTTAATCAAATTTTAGATATTTCTGAGATTCCTAAGGATGGAATCAAGGTGGTAATACATTACCAAGGGTTATCTTAGAATATTATGTCATGAAAATCATACACATAATTTTTTTTCTTCTTTCTAGAAATGTATAAGTATCACTTTTCCTGAAATCAGAGGGC
Source organism: Sapajus apella (assembly GCF_009761245.1). Taxonomy (NCBI): domain Eukaryota; kingdom Metazoa; phylum Chordata; class Mammalia; order Primates; family Cebidae; genus Sapajus; species Sapajus apella. Next base: position 12,225,205 of record NW_022437004.1, read on the forward strand.
TGAGACTGGTGACTCTTTATGAATCCTTTCATTACTAGCATCCTACAATGTTTATAGGTATGAAATGTAGGTACTGTGGCACTGTTGCTTCATTCATTTTAACAGTCTCTAACATCCTGTGATGATGACTGGGAGACATAAAGCAGCCAGTTAGCAATCCAGCTTACTTGCGGTTAGATGTTGTCATTGGTTGAAGAAAGTATGATTATTATTCCCTTTTTGCGTGGTCAAATTGAGACAAAGAGAAGTTAAGTGTCTTTCCCAGCACTAAGTCTGATAGAGATGTCTGATAGACATATGTTTTCTGTTTGTCCAACAGGTCTTTTGTCAACCACATTTACTTCATACTTGTCTGAAAATAAATAAGGCTGGCTCAACAGCGGACATGAAACAAAGGCCTAGACAAAGGGAAAGTTCTTTCTCCTCGCCAGTTGATACATTGAAGAATGGGCTTGGGACACATAGCTTGGTCAAAGAAAATTGTTTCCTTCCAGAGAGCTTTGAAGCAATTGTAAAGAGATCATTTATTTTTATTAGTTTATTTTTGAGATGAAGTCTTGCTCTGTCGCCCAGTCTGGAGTGCAGTGGCGTGATCTCAGCTCACTGGAATCTCTGCCTCCTGGGTTTAAGTGACTCTCCTACCTCAGCCCCCCAAGTAGCTGGGATTACAGAAGTGTGTCACCATGCCCAGCTAATTTATTTATTTTTATTTTTATTATTTATTTATTTTTAGTAGAAATGAGTTTTCACTATGTTGTCTAGACTGGTCTCCAATCTGACTTCAGGTGATGCATCCTCCTCAGCCTTCCAAAATGCTGGGATTACAGGCATGAGCCACAGCACTGAGACAGAGGTAATGTCTTTTTGCTTGTGGGGCAAGCCTAAACCAAAATTATCGTCATCTTACAGGGAGGGCTTTTCAAAATGAAGCCAACACAGTTAAAGCAAAGAAAATATGCTTTACACACACACAATATTTAACATATAGATTTAATACAAGGAGACATAGAGGTCAGGTTAGATTTTAACTGCAAGGTCAAAAGTAAGAAAAAATGCAGCTAATGTTATTGTATAAGCTCCTTATAGCTAGAATCTGAAAAACTCATCCAGATCCTTGTCAGTTGTAAGCATGGGGATTTTAAAAATATTAATATTGCTTTTTAAATTATCATGTAGTCAAAGAGCTTCTTGTACAGGTCTTTGAATTTTGCGACTTTTATGGATTCAAGTAATTACCACCATTACCAGGATATGGAAAGAATTCCTTCTATTACCTCAGACTCCCTGGTGTCATTTCTTTATAATCTCTCCACCCCATTCCCCTAACCTTTGGCAACCACTGATCTGCTCATTTCTATCTTTTATCTTTTTGGGAATGTCATATAAATGGAATCATGTGATATGCAACCTTTTGAAACTAGCTTCTTTTTCCTATTATAATGCACTTGAAATTAATTCAAATTCTGACATGAATCAGTATTTTGTTCTTTTTCATTGTTGAGTAATATTTTATTGTACTGAGGTATCATAGTTTCATCCTCCATTACCCATTGAAGGATTTTTGTGCTTTCTCCAGTTTCGGAAATACTTTATGAAGAGAGCTGCTATATTAACATTGTGTACAGGTTTTTGTCTGAACACAAGCTTTCATTCCCAAAAAATCAGAGTTGCAGAGTCATAACTACATGTTTAACTTGATGAGAAACTGGCAAACCATTTTATGTAATACCCGTACCATTTTTCACTACCACCAGCAATGTATGAGAGTTTTAGTTGCTCTACATTCTCATCAGCACTTGGTATTGTCAGTATTTTTTATTTTCTGTATTCTAATAAGTATGCATTGGTATCTCATTAATGCTTAACTTTGCATTTCACTTATAATGATATTTAACAATTTTAATACTCTTCTCTGCCATCCTTATAATCTTCTTGGTAAGTGTCCAAGCTTTTGCCCATTTTAAAAATTGATTTCCATGTTTTCCTACTGTTGGATATTGAGTTTTCTTGTTTTGTTTTGTTTTGTTTTTTGAGATGGTGTCTCGCTCTGTTGCCCAGCCTGGAGTGCAGTGACACAATCTCAGCTCACTGCAACCTCCACCTCCTAGGTTCAAGTGATTCTCCTGCCTCAGCCTCCCAAGTAGCTGGGATTACAGATGCCCACCACCATACCTGGCTAATTTTTTTGTATTTTTAGTAGACCTGAGGTTTCACCATGTTGACCGGGTTGGTTTTGAACTCCTGAACTAAAGTGATCTGCCCACCTCAGCCTCCCAAAGTGCTAGGCTTACAGGCATGAACCATGGAGCCTGGTCTGAGTATTTTATATATTTTGGATGGGTAATTTGTAAATTTTTCTCCCAGTTTATAGCAAGATCTTTTAATTTTGACAAAATCCATTTATCACATTTTTTCATGGATTGTGCTTTGATGTCATGTCTAAAACCTTCTTGTCTAACCACAAGTCACAAAACTTTTCTCTTTTGTTCTCTTCTAAGCCTCCTGAATGATTATAATATAACGTCAAGTTTAGGAAGTAGTACTACTTTCATCCAGGAAGCACATATTCTATAGAAGAATTTAATGCAGAGTTCTATATTGAGACTAACCTGTATCCATTGCTGGTTTCACACATAAACAAATGTATCAGTCTGTTCTCATGCCACTAATAAAGACATACCCAAGACTGGGTAATTTATAAAGGAAAGAAATTTAACTGACTCACAGTTTCACATGGCTGGGGAGGCCTCACAATCATGGCAGAAGGTGAATGAGGAGCCTTCAAGTCAAGTCTTGCATGGTAGGTAAGAGAGCATGTGTAGGAGAACTCCCCTTTATAAAACTATCAGATCTCATGAGATTTATTCACTATCATGAGAACAGCATGGGAAAAACCTGCCCTCATGATTCCATTACTTCTCACTGGGTACCTCCCATGACACGTGAAAATTACGGGAGCTACAATTCAAAATGAGATTTGGGTGGGGACACAGCCAAACCATATCAACAAGTATATTTGGTCAATTTGTCAAACAGACCTTAGTAGACTTAGCTATTTAAAGGACTAAGGAACTTCCCAGAGAAGTTAATTCTAAAAGACAAGACTGGTACACACATGCACAACTAATAACAGTTTTTTTAAATTTGAGTAGGGGAAGATTTTTTAGTACAACATACTGTCACTCAGAATTGTGTCTGATAGAGTACTTGTTTGAATCCTAGGAGAAGGCAGAAAGTCAAAAGTAAAAGGTGTATTTCACTCAAATAGACCTGATTTTATCTTTAATAAAAAAGAGATGATCTTTTTTCCCTGTTTATTGTAAAGTGCCAGAATCTATTTGGCTCTGCATTTGCCCAGTGCATCACCAGTAGCACCCAGTGGAACTGGTGATAGTGTTTAGCTGAGATCGCCCAGCTGGTTCCCAGGAAAGCCAGCAGTAGTGGTGCCCGTTTGCAGTGGCAAAGATTGGAGAAGACCGTTGTCCTCAAGAGTAGAAATGGTTATCGTGCCTATTGGAAATGACACCTCATGGAAGTGAAAGCAACATGGGACAATGTGACAGCCGCCAACAAAAGCAACTGCCCAGTGGAAAGGCCAAGAAAACAGAAGGCAGGAAGGAGAAAAACATGGCCAAAAGCACAATTGCTCCTAGGATTATTTTGAGAGCACGAGAGATACAGGGTCTTATTTTATCATGTCAGGGCCAGGGCCAGTGAATCATAGGTTACTTGTTGACATTGAATTTGGTGCCTGTTGTAGTAATTAATTACATTGTAATCATTAATTGCATTGTAATAAGCTGTACATTTGAATTGCTTGTTCCTTTTTAAGTAGTTTAAAGAATAATAAATCAATGGAAGCTGGAGCTTATAACTAGTATCTAGGAGTTGATCTTGCCTTTCAAAAGGACTGTGCCATTTATATGCTTTTAAAAATATGATTTCCCAGGCTCTACTCAGGAACTTCTGTTTCAGTCGCTCCAAAGTGCAGCCCATATGTCTGTATTTTTAACAAGCTCCACAGAGTATTCTGATCCAGAACAAGAATTGAAAACTCTGCTTTGAAATTCAATAAAGAAAATTAAACAGCTTATATGATGATGAAATAACAGAATTCAAGAAGCATTCAATTTTAGTAACTACTTTGGGAATAGTTTAAGTTAACTTTAAAGATACATTCACAAGTCCTGCAGGTGAACCTGTGTTTTTTTCTGTAGACCGGAAATCTATGCCGATAGAAGGGATGTAAGTTGGACTATGGGGATTCTGTAATGGGCCACCCAGATCCCCAATTCAGGAAGGAAGAGTTTACTCCCCGAGATGCTACAGCCAGAGAAAGACCCTCAACTACCACCCTACTTCACTGACTGCCTTGGTTGCAGAAAAATGTGTCACCATCAGCTACATACTCTTTCTAGCATGGCTTACATCTAATGACTCCTGAATGTAAGGAGAAAACATCTTCTGCCCCAAATTAAACAGATCTCTAAGGCCATTACAGTTTCCAGGCTGTCTGTCAGGTCAGTTAAGGTCTCCATTGAGACTGCATTCCATCTCAGCTTCTCCTTCTATTCAACCCTGCTGCCTTTCCTTCCCTTCACAGGAGTTGATCCCAAGAACACACCTGAGCTAATGTTCTGCATGCCAATCACCATCTCAGAGTTTGCTTCCTAAGGAATTCAGCCTGTGTGAATCCTTTAGCTTTCAAAAGCAAACTAGTTTAAAGAAAGGGAGAAATTCATCATAAGGATATTGGGCTATCTCAAGCTCAACTGCAAAAAGTGGACAGAGCAGAGATGCAACTCAGCTTAGAAACAACTAAAATGACAGAGTGAAGGCTGCCAGGTCACTCTCTCATGTCCTCTCACTCTCTTATGCTCTCTTATCTTTCACTTGCTCTTTCTGTGATCCTGCTTCTCTTTGTCTCCCTGTTTTATTCTCTCACTGAGGATGGCCTACTTCTACTGGACGAGAAATGTAGCTGTTATACATTTTCATATTTCCACCATCAAAGAAGAACTATGTCTAATTCTTAATCTAGTTCACAAATTTTTAAGGAATATTCTGTCCAGGCTTGGGTCAGTTTCCAAAGACTGGACGAATCGCTTGTCTTTAGGAGGCAGGGGCAGGTGATATGCCAACTTTCCCTGAAATCACACTGAGAGAGGAAGGAGATGACTTCCCTCAGAAGGAGGCTTTTCACTGCAGAAGGACTTAGGAAGTGGTGTGTGTAGGAGTGAACAAAACATGCATAAGACTTGTCCTGAGCGGAAGTCTCTGTAACATCTCCCAGCGCACACACAAAATTATATATTATTATAATACCACACAACAATATGCTTTGTTTGAATGCTTTGAAGTTCAAAATATCTTGTCTCATTTTTACCTTTATAAGATATTTAAATATGTAAGAAAACTAGTCATAAATTATATTCTTGAAAATTACATGCCTATTATGAGTTAGATCTGGAATTCAAACCAGATCTTCTGACTTTAAGTCTAAGTCTAAAAGTTTTCCACTTTTGCCCTACTTATTTGCTATGTTTTTCTTTTTTTGATCTATAGTTTCTGTCCTACTTGGTCACACATTAACGTAAGACACAGTTATCTTTTCCTGAGTAGAGTACATAGTGCAACCAAATGATTTGCAATTGTTTATTGGTTATGAATGCCCATTTTAGGTGGGTGTGCTTCTTGATGGCTATATTAAAGCCTTGTCAAATAGCCAATTGCCTATAGTACCCATTTGTGGCACACAGATCGCTCTTCCACCAGCTTCCAAAACAAAACAAAGACCAAAAATCATCTTTCCTGAAATTCCCACCAGCAAATCCTGCTTCTTAATAGTCAGTTTGCCAATTAGAATGGCGATCATTAAAAAGTCAGGAAACAATAGATTCTGGAGAGGATGTGGAGACGTAGAAATGCTTTTACACTGTTGGTGGGAGTGTAAATTAGTTCAACCATTGTAGAAAACAATGTGGCAATTCCTCAGGAATCTAGAACCAGAAATACCGTTTAACCCAGCAATCGCATTACTGGGTATATACCTAAAGAATTATAAATCATCCTACTATAAAGGCACATGCACACATATGTTTATTGCAGCCCTGTTCATAATAGCAAAGACTGGAATCAACCTAAATGCCTATCAGTGATACACTGGATAAATATACACATATATACCATGGAATACTATGCAGCCATAAAAAAGGTTGAGTTCATGTTATTTGCAGGGACATGGATGAAGCTGAAAACCATCATCCTCAGCAAACTAACACAGGAACAGAAAACCAAACACTGCATGTTCCCACTCATAAGTGGGAGTTGAACAACAAGAAGATTTGGACACAGGGAGGGGAATAACATGTATCAGAGCCTGTCAAGGGGAGGGGGTCTTGGGGAGGGATAGCATTAAGAGAAATACCTAATGTAGATGACAGGCTGATGGGTGCAGCAAACCACCATGGCACGTGTATGCCTGTGTAACAAACCTGCACATATATCCCAGAACTTAAAGTATAATAATCTTAAAAAATGCATTATTACTTCACAAATATACACATCAGACAAAAAGTTCTGTCCAAGAAGTAACCACTTTTATTTTAGTTTTCTAGCACTTTTCCCTATATATAAGGAATTATATAATAATACAGTTTAGAATCTTGAGTTTGACTTCATTTAATTGTAACCTGAGTATTTTTATAGTTGTTATTTACATTTTTAATTGAGGCATAACATAGATAAAATGTATATATGCTTACATTAAAACCTTAACAATTTTTATATAACAATGTCCCCATGCAACCACCACTTAGATCAAGACACAGAACATAAGTTTCTATTTGGCCTCTGCCCAGTTTACCCTCTAACTCCAAAAATAAATAATATTCTGACTGTTACCATTGATTCGTTTTGTTTATTGATTTGTTTTGCCTATTCTTAAAGTTTATAAATTGAATTCTACAATACATACTTTCTTACAATTGACCTCTTTCATGCAGCAGCATGTTTCTGAGATTCAGCCATATTGCTGCATGTACCAATAGTTCATTTTTTAACTGCTAGGTAGAATTCATTATATGACCATATCACAATTTATTTTTTCACTGTTCTATTTATGGGCATAAAAGGAGTTTATAATTTTCAGCTATTATAAATAAAGTTGCTAGAAACACTTTTATCTTTAGTGTGTGTGTGAGAGAGAGACTGTACATGCATGTGCTCATTTCTTTTGAGTGTATGTCCCAGAGTTGAATTGCTGGGTCATAGGATGAGTTTAAGATTTAGCAAAAACAGCTAATTTTCTGAAGGACTTATATCGTTTTATATTCCCAAAAAGCAAAATATGAGAGTTCTAGTTGCTCATCTTGACCAGCAGTTGATATAGTCAATCTTTATAAGTTTTAACTATTTGGCGTCGGGAAATAGAACCACTTGTTACTTTGATTTGCATTTTCATGATGAATAAGGATGTTCCTTACCTACTCATATACTTACTATTTAGATAGTCTCTTGTGCTAAATTCTGTTTAACTCACTTATAATTTTTAAATTTATATTGTTTGTCTTTTGCTTATTTATTCAAAGGGCATATATATATATATATACATATATATATATATATTCTGGACATGTTTTACATGTACATGTGAAACTATTTTCTTCTACTCTACGGCATAAAGTTTCCTTTTCTTTATGGTAGTTTTTGATGAACAGAAACTTTACCTTTTACCTTTAAGTACCTACTTTCTCTCAAAATTAATTTTTAAGTGTGGTATATGAAGTAGAGATCAAAGTTCACATTCTCCCCATATAGATGTCCAATTGGCCTAGCGTTACTTTTTCAAAAGACTGTCCTTTCCCCCACTAAATGTATTGATGCTTTTGTTTTAGATCAAATGACCAGATCTGTTTGAAGCTACAGCTGGATTTTCTATACTGTTCCATTGATCTCTTTGTCCATCCTTGTTCCTATACTCTACTGTCTTATTAGCTGCATCTTTACTGATCGTCCCCAACAGTTTTTGCTCCTTCAAGATTGTACTGTTTCTTTTATATCTTTGATTATTTCATGTAAATTTCAAAACCAACTTGTTAGTTTACCCAAAAAACTTGTTGAATTTTTATTGAGTTTGCAAGAGTATGTGTGTCAGTGATGAACATGTACATATTTTCATCTATTTGGCCCTTCTAGGATTTCTCTACGCCGTATTTTGAAGTTTCCAGTGCCCACGTCTTGCTGGCCTTCTACAGTTGGAGAGCGTAGTGATGAGCCAGCTTGGAGAAGAGCCCTCAGGACACAGAGGAGGCCAGAGCTGAGAGGTATGGGTGAGCCTCAGAAAAACTCGAATTACCTAGGAGTTTAGAATTTTTCTTTGCAAGCTCCGCTGACATTAACAATATATTTTTCTAATTGAAGATAATACTATTATACTAGCTGATCTAATAATCCTCTTTACTTAAGGACAATTGATTGTAAATATTAACCACGTCTACAATATACCTTCACAGTAACACCTTAGTTAAGTGTTTGGTTAAATCACTGGTTACTATAACCTGGCCAAGTTGACACAGAAAACTAACCATTGTACCAAGAAATGCCAGCAGCCCCTCAAAGCCAGAACAGATAAGGAATGGATGCTCTCATAGGGCTTCTGGAAGGAGTGTGGTTCGGATGACACCATTAATTTCGGATTTCTAGTCCCCAATACCACAAGAGAGTAAATTTTCTGTTGTTTTAAACCTCCTAGTATCTGATAATTTGTTACAACAGCCATAGAAATTAAAACAGGAAGTTTAGGGCCATAGATTTGGGTGTCATAGGCATAATGGAAGGAGGAAGAAGAATAAGATGGAAGGTTGGCATCACAGAATTCAAGAGAAAAACATTTCCAAAGGTCATCTAGGGCATCACATGCTAAAGAAAGATCAAGTAAAATAGAGACTAAAAGATTTGTATGAGATAAGGCTACAAGTATGGCAATGAGAATCTTTGTGAAAACAATTTTATTTGAAAAATAAAAAGCAGATTTTAATGTGCCAAATGGTAAATGGTTAAATGAGGTTTTACAAATGGCAGTTCTAGATACCTCTTTTCTTTCAAAATGCTTGAGTTTGAAAGAGAAAAAAAGAAGTAGCTCTCTGGCTAAAGTGATTTGTAGGTTTAACTTAAGGGTCTTGTTCACTTCCTTAAGGTAAAAAATAAATAAAGACTAGACTATCAGGTGTTTAAATCTTCTTAAACGATTGAAATGTCAAAAAGAAAAGCGTTAGCAATACAAATAAAAGAGTGTAAAACACAGGAAACAGGCAGGTTTAGAATCCCCAACTTCAGACATGGGAAATGGCACCTCTTCCACTGCGAATACAAACATCAGGGAAGAATGAGTTCAAGCAAATTGTATATGTGATTTAAGGAAGCTGAAGAAAATCCTGTGTGATGGTTTCTATTTTCTATTTTCTGTGCAAAACTATAGAATAAGATATTTACTAAGAGCTAAGGGTGAAGCCTGGAATTAGAAAGTTTTGAAATGAATAGAAAAATTGAAATAGCCAATCTGGACAATGAGAAGGCAGCCAGTAAGAAAAAATAATAAAACAATAGGATATTTCTGCACAGACCTGAATACATGTTTTTGGTTAGAAACTATCAATTTATAGAGGCATCAATCTTCAGTTCCCATTATGATGCTCAAATTCCAGGGAAAAAAGAAGAGGACATTTGGATTGGTCCAGTATTCATACTCAATCAGTCAGGGACAATGGAAGAACGAATAATTAATGGAGATGAGGACAAGAGCAGAGAATGAATGAAATAAAGGGACACATTTTTTCTAGGTTCAATAGGGTTTGAAAAATATTTGTTTCCATCCTTTTCCTCCAACATCTCATCTTAACAAATAAGAAGGAATGTTGTCCAAGGAAGAAAAGTAATGATTAAAAGAAAGACATAGGCCCAAAGGAATCAAAACGGAAAACGACATGGAGGTGAGTTGAGGAGAAAATAGAGTGAAGGGAAGGAAGAAAATGATAGATATGATAGTATTTGATTGTGGGGATGGCTATCCCCTTTGCTTCAGTAAATTTAAATGTTAAAAATGTGATTATTTATGAAGGCTTTTACAGAAATATTTCTAAAGGGTTGGAACAGGAAGTGTGGGAGGGAAGTAAAGACAAGAGAATCTAACAGCATGAGAAAGCATTCCTAGGAACAGATTTTCTATGTCTCCTCTAAGATTATCAAATGAAATTTATGATGCCTTATGAAATTTGAAATTCAGATAAACACCATGTAAGTTTTTCTATATAAGTACATTCCAAATATTACATGGAATATACTTAAGCTAAAAAAAAAGTACTCCTCATGTATCTGAAATTAAAATTTAACTGAGTGCCTTGTGTTTTTATTTGCTGAATCTGATGACTCTATTACCTGTCCCATGATGGAGATGGTCTGAAGACAATTTTGCCAAGGAGCAGCACTGCACAAGCTGAGAGAGATTAAAGTGCTAGATCTTTGTAAATGTTGTGTTTATATTGTCTGTACTATGAAGTTTTTGAAGAACTACTCAAACAAGATTTGGGTCAGAAGTATGTGAAAGTGAAGACATGGAATCAGCCTAAATAGTCTACCAGTGACAGATTGGATAAAGAAAATGTGGTACATACACAGCATGGAATACTATGCAGCCATAAAAAGAATAAGATTATACCTTTTGCGGGAATGTGTTTGGAGCTGAAGGCTACTATCCGTAGCAAACTAAAGTAGGAACAGAAAACTAAATACCTTATATTCTGTCTTCTCAGTGGGAGCTAAATGATGAGAACTCATGAACACAAAGAAGGGAACAACAAACACTAAGGTCTACTTGAGGGTAGAGGGTGGGAGGAGGGAGAGATGCAGAAAAAATAACTAATTGGGCTTATTTCATCAAGTAGGCTTAATACCGGGTTGATGAAATAATTTGTGCAACAAGCCCACGTGACAGAGTTTACCTATATAACACACCTTTATATGTACCCCCAGACCACAAATAAAAGTTAAGAAGTGTGTATGTGTGTGCATGGTATATTTTATTTTGAAGTATCTTCATTTATTTTCTTTTTAAAAGAAATATTGTACTTGATAGTACATCCCAGACACAAATTCAATGAATATTAATGTATAACTGGTTTGAAACTATTTTCAGAGTGACTATTTGCCCTCATCATGCAGATATCTAGATTAAATCTGTCTTTCTCCAAGTCACTAATGATGAGTACATTTGACAATCTTTATGACAGTCCATGAAATTTTAACCCAAGAGAAAATGTTGACTACCTGAAACTGGAGATAAAGAGAAAACGCCTAATGAGGTCTTTTATATTGACATGAAAAATGACATAATAGCAATTAATACATTTAGAGTAATCCATATCAGACATTGCACTAAGTGCTTTATGTGTATTCTTACCACAATTTTATAAATCCGATATCATTAATATTCATATTTTGGAGGTGATGAACTTTCATTCACGATCCCTCAATGAAAAAGGGCAGAGCAAGTATTTGAATCAAAGCAGCTTAGCACCAGCATTTCTGCTCTTAATCACCGAACTATATTTTGCCTACATATTCAGAAAAGCAATAAGATTAGAAGACATTTAAATAAATACTTTATTTTTACAGAAGAAAATAGTTCTGTGTAATGACAGCACCTAGCTTAGTGCTTAATTCATATTGTTGGTCAATAAATGTTGGTTAATTGATTGATTGAAACAGTCTTCTATCCTCAGTGTACTCACAGCACTGTTTATACCTCTATCACAGCATTTGTAACACTGCACTGAATTTGTTATTTAAGTGTTTTATGCAGACTACTAGCTCCTTTGTGTTAGGGATTAGATATTTGTCTTCCCATTCTTAGCTTCTAGCAGAGTGCCTTGTACATAGCTTTAGCTTGGTAATATTAAATGAAGGTGTAAATGAAGGCATAAAAATAATGAATTCTAAAGTTAAGATTCAAAGGTTTTTTTTGTTTTGTTTTGCTGTTTTGGAGACATAAATTTTCTGGAGGCATAAATTTTCTATAAACATTTCTAAATATGCCATGGAATTATAGAAAAGAAGGTGGCTTTCCAGTGTGAAATGCTGGATAACTAAAAGCATTGCAGTGATGAATTTCCAGCTTGACATACTTCATATTTATACAGAAAAACTATCTTTAGGGCTTTTTGCAGGTTTCCTGATTTTGGTAATTTTATCTGTTTAGTTGTGTCTTAGAAATTAATAGGATAAGAAAGGCCATTTGAGCAAAAATATGATGTTTTTCTTAGTACAAATTGCAGAAGAAATCCTCAATTATGTTTCTAGTATTTCACCTATAAGTACTAACATGGAAAATTTGCCAAGGGCACCAGAATTTAAAAATGGAAATGTGAAAACATTTGTAATATGTATGTAATAGCATATGTCATAGCATAAAGTTTATATACATATTTCATATTATCTATGTAACAGCATAAAGTTTATAGAAAAGGAAATCCAAAATACCAAAGGATACCCACCACACTGATAATCATTATTACCTTTGGATAATGATGCAACTGGGATAGGAAGTGGTGAACAAGTAAATCATGAGTTTTAGCTATAGCAGAATTATTTTATTTGTTTTTAATATAAATATATTCAGGCCTCATTTGTGTAATTAAAATATTTTTAAGGTCTAATGGTATCTGAGCTATCAATAACACAAGCATTATATTTAACATAGTAATAGAAGTCTTGGTCAGAGCAATTCAGCAAGAGAAAGACATAAAGGCTTCCAAATCGGAAAAGAAGAAGTTAAATTGTCCCTGTTTGCAGACAACATGATTTTATATATAGAAAACTCTAAGGATCACACACACACACACACACACACACACACACACACACTGTTAGAACTAATAAGCAAATCCAGTAAAGCTGCAGGTTACAAAATCAACACACAAGCATTAGTAGTGTTTCCATACACTAACAACAAACTATCCAAAAAAGAACACTCGTTAAAATCCTATTTACAATAGCTACCAAAAAAAAAAAAAAAAAGCCTAATGTCATTAAATTATTTGACAATCATGGGAAACAAATGAAAAACTCTGATAAATGTTAGCTTTTAAAGACTTAAAAACAGGTTTACATAAAAATATCTGATTGTAAAATCAACACATACCTATTAAAAATTCCAATAATACAGACATACGTTAGGTAAAAAGGGTAAGTCTTTCTTATTTGGGAAGAGGAGGGTGGAAAGGGGGTGTCATATAAAAGGAGCGTAAACTTGAGACGTGTGTTGGAAACATTATTTGGTAATAAAATTCTTATATTTTGGTAGGTTCACTTTGACTTGGATGTTTCAAAATGGCCTTATCAAAATTATCTGTCACTTCAAGGTGAATTAAATCACATAACTGAGCTTTCTCTTTTCTAAAGCAAACACATGGTCTAAAACCATTTGTAATTTTTAAACTGATACTATCCTGTGAACTATTCTTTGTACCCAATGAGCACTCTCTTAATTGGCATCTAAAACCTGTCGTAAGGAAGAAATGTCTTTCTGTAGTTTCCAAACGGAATAACTAGAAGCTATTGATACATAGGTATGTCTGCCAAACATCTAGAAAACTAATAATAAGATGTTCTAAACATATCTTCTCTAAGATTATTTATTGGTATATGCTGCTTTTAAATCGAGAGATCACTTTACTGCTATCAAATGACATCATCAAAATTACAGTCACGCACAACATAGCAACATTTCAGTCAATGACAGACTGCCTATACACGAGTGGTCCCATAAGATTACAACAGGGCTGAAAAATTCCTATTGCCTAGTGACTTCATGTAGTGCAACACATTATTCATGTGTTTGTGGTGATTCTGGAGTTAGCAAGTCTACTGTGCTTCCAGTCATATAAAAGCATAACATATAGAATTATGTATAGTACATAGTACTTGATAATAATACACAACTATGTTACTGGTGATATATTTACTATACTTTTTATTGTCATTATATAGTGCACTCCTTCTACATATTAAACAAATAACTAAAACAGCTTCAGGCAGGTTCTTTAGGATGTATTCTAAAAGAAGGCATTATTATCATAGGAAATGACAGCTCTATGCATATTATTGTTCCTGAAGACCTTTCACTGGGACCAGATGTGGAGGTGAAAGACAGTGATATTGATGATCCTGACACTGTGTAGGCCTAGGCTGATGTGTGTGCTTGTGTCTTAGTTTTGAATTAAAAAGTTTAAAATGGCTGCATAATATTCATGGTGTATATGTGCCACATTTTCCCTGCCCAGTCTATCATCGATGGGCATTTGGGTTGGTTCCAGGTCTTTGCTATTGTAAACAGTGCTGCAATAAACATTCGTGTGCATGTGTCCTTATAGTAGAACGATTTCTAATCCTTTGGATATATACCCAGTAATGGGATTGCTGGGTCAAATGGAATTTCTATTTCTAGGTCCTTGAGGAATTGCCACACTGTCTTCCATTTGTGTCCTTTGTGGGGACGTGGATGAACCCGGAAACCATCATTCTCAGCAAACTGACACAAGAGCAGAAGATCAAACACTGCATGTTCTCACTCATAGGTGGGTGTTGAACAATGAGAACACATGGACACAGGGAGGGGAGCACTACACACTGGGGTCAGTTGGAGGGAAATGGGGAGGGATGGTGGGGGGTGGGGAGCTGGGGAGAGATAGCAAGGGGAGAGATGCCAGATGTAGGTAATGGGGAGGAAGGCAGCAAATCACACTGCCACGTGTGTACCTATGCAACAATCTTGCATGTTCTTCACATGTACTCAAAAACCTAAAATGCAATAAAATAAATTAAAAAAAAAAAGTTTAAAATGTTTAAAAAAACAGAAAAATGCTTATGGTATAATGATATAAGAAATAAAATCTTTTGTACAGTTGTATAATGTGTTTGTGTTTTAAGCTATGTGTTATTACATAAAAGTCAAAATATTTTAAAAAATTTAAAAGTTCATACAGTAAAAAGTTTCAGTAAGGTAAGGTTAACTTAATGTTGAAAAATCTTGTTTTATAAATTTAGGGTGGTTTACGTGTACAGTGTTTACAAACGCTTCGATAGCATACAGTAATGCCCTAGGCCTTCACATTTACCCACCACTCACTAACTTGCTCATCCGGAGAAACTTACACTTCCTCAAGTTCCATTCACGGTAAGTGAACTACACAGGTGTACTGTCTTTTAAGATCTTTTATACCATCTTTTTACTGTACCTTTTCTATCTTCAAATATGTGTAGCTACATCATAGTTACCATTGTGTTATAATTGCCTATAGTATTCAGTACAGTAACATGCTAGAAAGACTTGTAGTCTAGGAGTAACAGGCTACACCATATCACCTAGAAGTGTAGTAGGCTCTACCACCTAGGTTTGTGTAAGTATGCTCTATGATGTTTGTACAACAATGAAATCACCCAATGACCCATTTCTCAGAACATATCCCCATCGTCAAGCGACACAAAATTGTACTTGTTAAATTAAGACAACACAGGAAGAGCCTATTAATTTGCTTGGTTTAGCAAATAATCTGCACTGACTGGGCAGTATAGTCAATGGTTGCTTAGTGAGTGCCTCCTATATGCTTAGTCTTGTTGTATGTCTTGGGGATACAGCAGCAAACAAGACAAAGTCTCCATCTAGGTACAATAATCAGAATCATGTTGTGTAGTGTCTAGGGACTGACTGGGTGGTAGAATGAGCAGTCTCCAAATTGTCCCCTTTATTGGTACTAAGACTTTAAGAAAGCCTCTACTAATTGCCATCATTCTTCATGACTGAGTCTGGAATTTTTAATGATTTACCTTTTAAATTCTACAATCTTAAGATGAACGGTTTTTGAACTTTGGATCAAGATATAATTCTTCTCCAATAAATTGGAATATGTATAAAGAGGTATAGTTGTAGTTGTATATACATAGTTACACATGCAGTTTTTCATACATATGCATACAGTTATATACAGTTATCAGAACCTGTGGTCAGGAAATGTTTCTAACTGCCCGTCAGTGTTCCAAACATCCACAAAAGTAACCAGCTAGAACAAGCCCATGAACACATACATTAACTCTGTAATCGTTGAGCCCTGTGCTAAGGGCTGGGCTGAGAACTGCCCAATATTGAATAAATATTTCCAATCCCTGTCCTCCTACAGCTAAGATCTTATTAGGAGCATTAAAAATATAAATCACCAAGTAAACCCATAACTCTGAGCTGTGATAAACAGATAACAATTGCAGAGAATGACAGTGAAGGTTAATTTAGATTTTGGGGGTTTGGGTCATAGAAGACTCATATTTTTGTCTGACCTGTCTCTGTGATAAGGAGATACTTTAAAAAACCATGACTGAAACTTACCATGTTAACATTATTACCTGGTTATGGCTTTTAAAATATGTCTCAATTGCTTCTCGGCCTTTTGGCTAAGATCAAGTATAAAATATGTCTCAAATGACACATTCCAATTGTACATTTCACAAAATTATTTTAAAATATTATGTATGTCATAATTATATCAAATATAATTTAGCCTTTAAAACTTCTTTATCTTTCTCATTAATAAAATGAATGTGAACATATAACACATCACTCGAGTTAGTGATAGGAGGTTGAAATACAAATGATCACACTTACATATGCCTTATCAAATGTCTCATAAATTATAATGCTACATAAATCTGACTCTAAAACTGTGTGTAGGGATTATCCTAATATATTTCTCCTCTGTCTTCCATAGCTTTCCTCAGGAAAGAATGGACCAGCATGGAGATTTTAAGCCTGGGCAATTTTTATTTCCCTCATTTCGTGCTTGGCAAGAAGTAGAACATAAAGAAGGAGCTAAAATTGTGGACAAAAATGGTAGATAAGCAGAGGTAAAATGGGAGATGAGTGTAAATTCAGGGGCGATTATTTTATCTGTTATGACGTTTGAAAGCTTTTTGGAAGAGTTTTCACAGCATGAAAGGCTTTTTGAGCAATTACGATAGCTTCTGTTTCTTGTCCACTTGCAATGTGCCTAGCCCAGTGCTTCACAAAGAATGTCTCATTCCATTTTCTTGACAATGCCAGGAGATCAGAATTATTAACACTGTTTTATAGACAAGGAAACCCACTCAGAGAAGGGGAGTGACTTGCCCAGTGTCACACAGCTGGTAAAATGCAAGAGCCAGGATTCAAATTTCCATCTGTCTGTCTCCATGGTTTTTTTCTTATATTGTAGCACCTCTTTGATGAAGAAAAACTGTTCACAATTTTTCTGGGCTTTCATAACAATGGAAAAACTATTTTTGTTGAGCCTAGAAGATGTGATACAGGTCATAAAATCTGCAAATTGATTTATGCTCAAATCAATGAATTTTGAGCTAATGTTTCCTAATGGCTTTTATAAGGTGCTATGTTCAGTATTTACAAAGCCCTATGCTATACCATGCTTTGGGACAGAACAAATAAATGTACGCCTGTGAAAAGTACTTATTGAACACAGCAGTGACAACTGAAACTCCAAACTGTTCTTACACTTTCACTGGTGATTATAAAATAGAGGTTTGTAGGTTTCTTCTGATTTGAATAGAAGCATAAATATATTACAAAATTCAGTTCTTTCCAATTTATTCTGAGATAAGCTGTAGATGATTACCTAATAATGGAAGTTGTTTAATATGAAACGTTCAGAGAGTCCCTAATGGATATTTTTTAAATTAAAAGGAGAAACAACACTTCTTCCCACTTCTGCTGTTGCAAGTCCTCTGGAGGCACTGACAGAGGGAAGTAGCATTGAAAATTCAAGTGAGTTCTTTATGAATCTGCAGCAAATCTTCACATCCCAAATATTTAATGTGCTTTCCTAGGTGCATTAGGTATCTGCTGCTGCTTAACAAATTCCTCCAAAGCCTCAAGGATGAAACCAACATTTATGATGTCATAGTCTCTGTGGATTAGGAATTTGGGTATAGCTAATGAGATTCTCTGGCTCAGGGTCTCTCACAAGGTGGCAATCTAAGTGCCAGCCGGGGCTGCAGTTATCTCAAGGCTTGACCCAGAATTGATCTTCCTCTGGGCTCAATCACAGGATTTTCGGCAGGCCGCTTTGGATCCATCCACTTCCTAGCTCACTCACCTGGCTACTGCCAGTACTCATACCCTTTCTGGCTATTGGATGGAGACTTCATTTTCTTCCCATGTGGCTTCCCCCCACAGGACAGCTTGCTTCTTCCAGACCAAGGTATCCAAGAAGGAGAGGGTGAGGAATGGTGGTCAAGATGGAAGCCATATCTTTTTGTAATCTAATGTCAGAAGTCATATGTTATCACTTTGTCCTATTCTTGTTCCTTTAAATTGAGTCACTAGGTCCAGCCCATGCTTACGGGAAATGAATTATACAGGATGTGAATACCAGGAGGCAGAGATCACTGGGGATCTTTTTAGAGGCTGCCTACCACACAAACTAATACTTGCAGAATTATAAGACATACATTAATCTCATCATGATTATAGTTCTTCAACAACATTAGTAATGTATACTTGTATAGTGATTTACATTTTTCAAAGCTGTTAAAACCATACCAGAGTCTGATGACAAAGACGAGTAGATATAATGGGCATGTGTGAAATCCATCCTCTGGACTAGATCTAACCCTGTGAATCTGACCCATGCTCATGGCCTGTGCCTAAAAGTGGGCAGTAAAGAAATAGCAAATTCATCTTAACAGGATGTTAACACATGCTGTGTTCTTGTGCATATGCCTTTGCAATATAGCTGACTTTACTAAAAAATACATAAATAAGTAAGTCTATGACCTTAGGACTGGATAAAGGCAACGAGAACCTCAAGATAGTTAAGACGATGACCTTCGCCTCTTTAACCCCAATCAACAGGGCACTTGATCCTAATGCCCGAGTAACATAGTGACTATAGCGTCTGGGTCAGAAATGATAAAGAACGTAGTTTATTTTCCCTTTAGGAAAGTATTTTCTAAACTTATTATGTTAAAGTGATCTGGACTCTGTTGAATTCCTGAATTCTTAATGTCTGAGAAATGAAAATCACCATTCAACATTGTGTTCTTTTCATCATCTTGTTGATGAATTCACTCATCTCCAACTGATAGCAGAAGGATGACTCACACTGATAAAGGAAATTGGCTGAAGCTACCAGGGAGGGCCACACCTCCAAAGGGTTTTTGTTAAGTACTTGTAACATTGATGCATGTGTCCTGCATGGCAAGTAGCTTGGCTGTTATTAGGGTGACATGGTGCATGGGGGGGTGAGCAAAGGTTTTTGATGCTGAACTCCACCTCTTCCATTTGTTAGCACTGTAACTCTAGGAATGTTTCTCAAACTTTCTGAAATGCAGTATTCCCTTCTGCGAAATAAAGATGACGTTCAGTGGAGGTCTTGAAAAATGTGCTTGCCAGACCCTTTGGTACAGGAAGCACATGTACTCCTGCTGCTGCTCCTTGAAACACTGGCTGTGTTTGCACTGAGGCCGTGCCTCAGCCAGCAACTGGGTGTGACAAGGATTCTCAGTCCTGTTCCTGGGAGAAGTGAGATTCCTTTGCTGGCAAACTTCGGCCTCAATATTCCCCAGGTGCCTTGGCAAACCTTCTTCAGATTGCTTGGTTCTCTAGAACACTTCCACACAACCATCTCTCTCTCTCTCTCTCTCTCTCAGGATAAGACTCACGTTGCAGTCTGTTGGCTCTTTTCTATGCTAACCACATCTTTTTATTTTCTGTATTCTGATGCTTTGGTGCCTGGAGTCCGCTAAGCCTGGAGGGATTTCCTACTCTTCCCCCAGGATTAGCCAGTTCCCAGAGATAATAACAAAAATTTGCTAAGCTAGCATGCTTTTCAGATTCAAACCTACTGATTCAGAGCCCATTCTCCCAACCACCTGCTTTTTCTGGCTCTTGCACTATGGGTCACTATCCATTTGCCCTAATTCCCTCAGGACCAGGTACCAGACAGCTAAAGACAGTCCTTGTACCCTGGAGCCCACTGACACTATACAAACAAACCAACCTGCTCACCCTGCCTCAGCCATTCTTTCTCGCAGAAACCACAATAAAGCTTTTTGCCCACATTTTCCTCTGCTCCCTCTGTCTCCCAACCAAGCCTCATGCTCACCTGGTGAGAACACATGGAAATGATACAGTTTCTTATAATTAGGAGGCACGTCACACTGCCCAGGACCCTACAGGGGTACGCCAGTTTGTGGTAGGAGACAGAGGGAGCATAGAAAACTGTGGGCATAAGCCTTTATTGTGGTTTCTGTGGGAAGGAATGAATGAGTCAAGGTGGGCAGGTATAGGATCCTCTTGTTTGAATAATTTCAGTGGGATCTAGGGTTTAAAGGTTGTCCTTCATTACCTGGTACCCGGCCCTGAGAGAATACCTGTGTGGAAGGAAAGAAAATGCTTTAAGGGCGCTCAGGATGTGTTTGAATCAGTTATGGTAAGGTAGACAGTCTCCCAAATAACAAACTTGCACATTTAATCCCTTCTTGGCATTTGCTTCTTGGAAAACCTGGACTAATTTAAGCTGCTTGCTCAAAATGGTATTTGTAAGCAGGCACAGTGGGTCACACTTATAATCTCAGCACTTTAGGAGGCCGAAGTGGAAGAATCACTTGAGGCCAATAGTTGGAGACCAGCCTAGGCAACATTGTGGGACCTTGTTTAAAAAAAAAAAAATGCTGGGCATGGTGGCATACGCCTGTAGTCCCAGCTATGCAGGAGGATGAGGCAGGATGATTGCTTGCACCCGGGAGTCCAATCATGCAGTGAGCCCAAAGTGACAGTCTCAGTGACAGAGCAAGACCCTGCCTTTCTTAAAAAAGAAGGGTACTCATAAGGGATAAATGAGGGATCACACAGTTCAGTTGTTGTTGAATTCCTGTTGCCTAGTCCAGAGCCTGGCACAGGGACAGTGTTGAAATAAAATAAATTGTACAAATACTGGATCACAAAAATAGTTCCCTGATACAAGTTACCTTTCTTTTCTGATAATATTTTTAAAGGATTGTTACTCTTCCTATCTCAGAGAAATGGAGAGTTTTGGCCACAAGTAAAAATTCTGTCCTTCGTTTATATGTTTGAGAGGTTTATGACTTACAAAGAACATTAACACATAATTTTCTGACTTGATCTTTTCAATAAACTTAGGATTGTAAAGTATTACTATACAATTTGACAGATGAGAAAAGTAACTCAGGTTAAATAAGTCATCCAAGGTAAACCGCTGCAGGATCTAGGTTAGAACTTGAGTTTTAAAACTCTTATTCAAGGCTGAGCCTGAGAAACAGCCATAACATACATAAGTATCAGATGTATTTTGAGATTGCCTAAAAATTTATGGGTGATACAAAATATTTTGTAAACTTGCTTTTCTGTACTATGAAGGCACTCACCATAAGAATTTTCCCAGCATATGAAATTGGAAGACCATGTGTATTTTTTTTGCTTGAGACAGAGTCTTGCTCTATGGCCCAGGTTGTAGTACAGTGGCATGATCTTGGCTGATGGCGTCCTCTGTCTCCCGAGTTCAAGCGATTTTCCTGCCTCAGCCTGCTGAGTAGCTGGGATTACAGGTGCACACCACCACTCCCGGCTAATTTTTTTTGTATTTTAGTAGAGATGGGGTTTCACCATGTTGGCCAGGATGGTCTTGATCTCCTGACCTAATGATCCGCCCACTTCAGCCTCCCAAAGTTCTGGGATTATAGGTGTGAGCCACTGCACCCGGCCGACCATGTGTATTTTTAAAAAGAGCAGAATGAGCCTCTACACTGTTAGTGAGAGGATAATTTTTTGGATTTCCATACCTTTTCATTGACCCGGGCATTGGTTTATGCCCTCAGGTCTGAACCCCAGCTGGAGGATCATTTAGAAAACATTTTTATACATCTTTTGATTACAATATAATGATACATTTGTCACAATTAATGAACTATTACTAATATTTAAGTCGTTTACTATAATTAATACTTTATTCACATTTCTTTTGTGTTTTACTGAATATTTACCTAATGACTAAAAAATAATGCAGAGGAAAATTTAATAATATGTAAATAAATGAGATCTTTGTGGTCATGAATTGAAAGGCTTACTACTGCTAAAACGTAAACTCTTTCCAACTTGTTCTACAGATTCAATACAATCCCAAACAAAATATCGGTGACTATTTAGTAGCTATGGCAAACGAATGTTAAAGTTTATATGAGAAGGCAAAAGGCAACATAGCCAAAACAATATCTAGAGAGAATATATTTGGAGGTTTCACACCACCTGATTTCAAGTGTTACTATAAAGTAACAAAAATCGGGTAAAAGTCAAGATGATGTACTAGCAAGAGAATACACACACAGATCAATGGAGCAGAATAGAGAGCTCAGAAGTCAACCTGCACAAATATAGTCAACTGATCTTTGGCAAAGCTGCAAAGGAAAGGAGATCATCTTTACAAAAAAAAAAATGGCAAGGAAATAATTGAACGTCCAAATGCTAAAAGCTGAACCTAGATAAAGACCTTACATCTTTCACAAAAATTAAATCAAAGTGCATTAAAGGCTTATATGAAAAATGGAAAGCTTTAAAACTTCTAAAGAATACAGGAATCTACATGAATTTGGAATTCAGAGATGAGTTTTAAACACAACACAAAAGCACAATTCATGATAGAAAAGATTGATAAGTTTGACCTTATTATTTCATTTTTACACGTTCACTCCAGTTTTTATAATTCTATTTCCAACGGGTATAACATAAACTTTATATAGTTTGTGTTCTGTGTTTTTCACCATTAGTATATATTTTTCTGTATCATTAAAAAAAGAAAACACTGTTAATAATATAAAGCATTTCTTTTTAAAGAATGGTATTTTCTGTCAGATGCATTGTTCAGTGAGACATTACTATGGTGGATATATATTCCTTTTTAGGTTTGCCCTGCCCAAACCCACTCCCTATAATTTGAGTGACGCAGACCCACCCCTCATTAGAGGGAAGACAAGAAACTCGAGGTTGGAAGGTAACTCTGACCATGGTGGTTGGTTCAGGAAGGGCACGTGTGCTGTGTTAGGTCCCAGGTTATTTTCTGAAGCTATTGGGACTGTTAGTTTCCAGCTTCCAGTAGCCAGTGGGCAAACTGTGCCTGAGAAGAAAGCCAACCAGGAGAAAGCCAAAGTGAAGGAGTTGAGAGAAAGAGTTCACATCTAAGCATAGACTTTTCAGTCATCTAAATCAATAATTTTCCTTTATTTGAGAAATGGAGTTTGAATTGGGGTAGTACAGCCTGCAAGCAAGAGAGTAAAAGTTCTAGTTAAAAAGCATTAAATAAATTTGAAGCAAACCTGTCTTTAAAATGTGTTATTTGCCTTTGCTAAAATTCAAAATGATTGGTAAGAATCAAGACAAAATCATTACTCGTTTTCTTAATCTCTCTTTTCCTCAGTTTCTATAAGGAGGGAATTCATATGTCTGTTTGTGCTGCTGTAACAGAACACCACAGACTGCGTAATTTGTAAAGAATGAAAATTTGCATTTCTCCGATGACCAGTGATGATGAGCATTTTTTCATACGTTTGTTGGCCTCATGTATGTCTTCTTTTGTAAAGTGTCTGTTCATATCCTTTGCCCACTTTTGAATGGGCTTGTTAGTTTTTTTCTTGTAAATCTGTTTTAGTTCTTTGTAAATTCTGGATATCAGCCCTTTGTCAGATGGGTAAACTGAAAAAATTTTTTCCCATTCTGTTGGTTGCCAATTTGCTCTAATGACTGTTTAGGGAAAATGTGGCACATATACACCATGGAATATTATGCAGCCATCAAAAACGATGAGTTTGCGTCCTTTGTAGGGACATGGATGAACCTGGAAACCATCATTCTCAGCAAACTGACAGAGGAGCAGAAGATCAAGCACCGCTTGCTCTCACTCATAGGCGGGTGTTGAACAATGAGAACACATGGACACAGGGAGGGGAGCACTACACACTGGGGTCAGTTGGGGGGAAATAGGGGAGGGACAGTGGGGGGTGGGGAGCTGGGGAGAGATAGCAAGGGGAGAGATGCCAGATGTAGGTGATGGGGAGGAAGGCAGCAAATCACACTGCCACGTGTGTACCTATGCAACAATCTTGCATGTTCTTCACATGTACCCCAAAACCTAAAATGCAATAAAATAAATGGAAAAAAAAAGAATGAAAATTAATTTTCTCATCATTCTGGAGGCTCAGAAGTCCAGGAGCAAGGTTCCAGCTGCCCCTGGCTGCATCTACATATGTAGGAAGGCAGAAGGTCAAGCTCCCTGCATGGTGCATTAAGCCTCTTTTATAAGGCCCTTAATCCCACTCATGAGGGAGGAATCTTCATGGCCTCATCATCTCTCTCTCTTTTTTAAATTTAATCTTTTACTTTAGATATATGCGGTACATGTGCAGGTTTGTTACATAGGTATATTGAACCCAAGTAGTGAGCATAGTACTTAATAGGTAGTTTTTCATCCCATGTCTCCATCCCTCCCTTCCTCCTCTAAGAGTCTGCAGAGTCTATCACTCCCAAGTTTATGTCCATGTTATGTACTCAATGTTTAGCCCACACTTAAAAGTGGGAACATGTGGTTTTCCATTCCTGTGTTACTTCATTTGGGATTATGGTCTCCAGCTTCATCCATGTTGCTGCAAAGGACATGATTTTGTTCCTTTTTGTGGCTGCATAGTATTCCAAGGTATACTGTACCATATTTTCTTGATCTAATCCACGATTGATCGTACCTCAGTTGATTCTATGTCTTTGCCATTGTGAATGGTGTGGCAGTAAACATAAAGTGCATCTGTCTTTTTGGTACAATGGTCTATTTCCCTTTGAGTATATACCCGGTTAAGTGATTGCTGGGTTGAATGGTAGCTCTGTTTTAATTTTTTTGAGAAATCTACAAACTGCTTTCCAAAGTAGCTGAACTAATTTTCATTCCTACCAACAGCATAAAAACATTCCCTTTTCTCCACAGTCTCACCAACATCTGGAATTACTGGCTAGCTATATGTAGAAGAATGAACTAGATCCTTACCTTTCACCATATACAAAAATTAACTCAAGATGGATTAAGGATTTAAATGTGAGACTTCAAACTATAAACATCCTAGAAGAAAACCTAGGAAATACTCTCCTTGACATCTGCCTTGGCAAAGAATTTTTGGCTAAGTCGCCAAAAGCAATTGCAACGAAAACAAAAATTGACAAGTGGGAGAATGAAACTAAAGAGCTTCGGCACAGCACAGGAAATTATTAACAGGATAAACAGATAACCTACAGAATGGGGGGAAATGCTTGCAAACTATGAATTTGACATAGGTCCAATATCCAGAATACATAAAGAACTTAAATCAACAAACAATAAAAAGAAATAACCCCATTAAAAAATGGGCAAAGGACATCAACAGACACTTCTCAAAAGATATCCAAGCAGCCAATGAACATATGAAAAAAAGTGCTCATCATAACCAATCATCAGAGAAATACCCATCAAAACCACATGAGATATCTCACACCAGTCAGAATGGTGACTATTTGAAAGTCTAATCATCTCTTAAAAGCCCCACCTCTTAATACTATTATATTGGCAACACTTAAATTTTGGAAGGGACATATTCAAATCATAGCAGCAAATAATAAAAAATGCTTACCTCACTGGACTGTTTTGAGGGTTACATGAGTTGATATGTGGAACGTACCTGGATAAAATGTAAATGCTAGTTGTATTTTTGCAATTGTTTTTATTATTTTGCTACTCTTGGAACCCAAAAATTACATTTATAGTCATGTATCACTTAATAATGGGGATATGTTCTGAGAAATGCATCCTTAGGAAATTTCATTGTCATACAAATATCAGAGAGTATACTAACACAAACCTAGATAGTATAGCCGACTGCATGCATAGGCGATGTGATAGAGCCTATTGCTCTTAGGATACAAACCTGTACAGCATTTTATGTACTGAATACTTCAGGCACTTGTAACACAATATAAGTATTTGTGTAGCTATGTATATCTGAGCATAGAAAAGGTGCCGTAAAAAGATATATAAAAGATAAAATATGGTACATCTGTATAGGGCATTTCCATGAATGGAGCTTGCAGGACTGTTGGTAGTTACCCTGGGTAAGTGAGTGAGTTATGAGTGAATGTGAAGACCTACATTATTGTACACTACTACAAGCTTTATAAACACTGTGTACTTAGGCTATACTAATTTTATAAAACAATATTTTTCAATAATAAATTAGCCTTAGATTATCATAACTTTTTTACTTATAAATTTTTTTAAAAAACTTTTTGACTCCTTGGTAATAACACAGATTAAAACACAAATGCATTATACAACTGTACAAAATAATTTATTTATATTTTTATTCTATAAGCTTGTTTCTATTTTTGTGTTTCTTTTTAAACTTTTTGGTTAAAAACTAAGACATACACACATTAGCCTAGACCTACACAAGTTCAGGATTATCAGTATCACTGTCTTCCACTTCCACATTTGGCCTACTGGAAGGTCTTCAGGAGCAATGCTACACTAGGAGCTGTTATCCCGTATAGGAGCAATGCCTTCTTCTGGAATACCCCCTGAAGGACATTCCTGGGGATGTTTTTCAGTTAGCTTTTTAATCTATAAGTAGAAAGAGCACACTCTAAAATAAAAATTAAAAGTATAGTGTGGTAAATACATAAACAGTAGCATAGTCACTTATTATCACTATCAAGTATGTACTGTATATAATTGTATGTACTATACTTTTATACTACTGGCAGTACAGTAGGTTTGTTGACACCAGCATCACCACAAACATATGAGTAATATGTGTTTATGAATTTACAACTGCCATCGTGTCCCTAGGTGATAGGAATTTGGGACTATGGTCATCTATGGTCCATCACTGACCAAAAGTCCTTATGTAGTACACGACTATACTTTAACAGCTTATAGTTGTATATTATTTTATATAATAGAAAATATATACAATCTTATTTAATTCACATAGTGATCTTGTGATATGGAAATTATTATACTCATTTTATCATAATAGACTGAGGATCAGAGAAGTTAGCTTCCTGGCTTTAGCCAAAGACCCAATAGTGCAGAATCGGAACCAATGTATTGTGATAACAGGAAAATAAAGTCTTTCCCATTATACCGGTATACAATCCAACATGGGTCAGTATCTGCTATGGGCTGACTGTTTCTGTTCTTCCAAAATTCATATGCTGAAACCCTGATTCCCAATGTGACAGTGTTGGGAGGTGAGGCTTTTGGGTTGTAATTGAATTTGGATGTGGTCATGGTGGTAAAGTTCCCATGATGAGATTGGTGCACTAATATGGTGATGAAGAGACCCCAACTCTCTCTCTCCACCATGTGAGAAAACCAGGAAGAAAGCCCTCCCCAGAATCTGACCACACTGGCACCCTGCTCTTGGACTTTTCAGCCTCCAGAAACATGAGAAATACATGTTTGATGTTTAAGCCACCCAGTCTATGGTATTCATGTTAAAAGACTTGTGCTGCTAAAACTTTTATAATCCCAGCATTTTGGGAGCCAAGGAAGGCAGATCACGAGGTCAAGAGATTAAGACCATTCTGGCCAATATGGTGAAAGCTTGTCTCTACTGCAAATACAAAAATTAGCTGGGCGTGTTGGCACAT
The DNA here is from genome assembly GCF_009761245.1 of Sapajus apella. NCBI lineage: Eukaryota > Metazoa > Chordata > Mammalia > Primates > Cebidae > Sapajus > Sapajus apella. The sequence continues at coordinate 12,252,980 of NW_022437004.1, forward strand.
GCCTGTAGTCCCAGCTACTCGGGAGGCTGAGGTAGAAGAATTGCTTGACCTGGGAGGTAAAGATTGCAAGTGAGCCAAGATCGTACCACTGCATTCCAGCCTGGCAAAAGAGTGAGACTCTGTCTCAAAAATAAAAACCTTTATGGTTTTAAAGAAGGAAACACAAGTTCAGGGATGACAATTTAAATCATTTGAGACTGAGTTAATTATCTCAAACGTGACCTACAGTAAGTTATTATATTTGTCTAAACTTACATGGAATTATCTGAAAAGACTTGCCTACCAGAAGAAATCCGGGGGCTAAGTCTGAAACCAAAACTAGTCCAGACATAAAATCTTATTATATAGAGGCAAATTTTCTTAGCTGTAATTGATGAAATAGAATACAAGGTACTGGGGAATATGGGCAAGCTAAGCTTATCCTTGGTTCCAAAGATTCACTGAAGACTCAGTTGTGGCCCAAAAGATTACTCAAGAACACCTCGCTTCTCAATCTAGTATAATTTAGACTCAACTCTAAGAATTCAAATCTCACATATCTACTTGGGAAACCAAGGATGATCCAAAATATTATAGTAATACTATTAGGCAGGAATTCTTAGAAGTCCAAGTGAAAAGAATCCAAGGGAACCTAATAATAATCTTAATCTGAATGTCATTTAACTTGAGACATTTGGCTTAATAATATTACAATAACGTGTACATCTCTATAAAGAAATTTTTAAATATTATGATTTCTTGCCTAAAGATAAAACCTGAGAGGCAATAGAACTCATGTTAAAGAGTAAAACTCACAATGAGATTTTCAGTAACATCATGTCTACATTAATAAATTATGTGAAAGATTGATGATCAATTAATTTTAGTGTTATCAATGAACTTAACTACCAGAATAATTTTTCTCTCCCAAAACAAAAATTTTACTTCATAAGACACTTAAAAGCATGAAAACAAGCAAAATAATTATCATTTCTCAAAAACTCCACTTTAAACATAAGGAGATTGTGTGCCTTTTCAGCCTAAAACCACCATGAAATGAGAGGTTAATATTTCTAAGATGCACATCAACTTAATTAATTAAAACCCAAATGAAAAATAAAATACAGGCAAAGAAGGAAATAATTTCTCAGTGAAGTCTTCCTGTAAAATTACGTAAGCATTTTTAATTATGTTTTCTGCACAACTGAAAATTACTACACTTTCTACTTTAAATTGCTACTTTTTTCAAATTTTTATAAATTTGTCATATGTAACTGAGAATGTATTATAACACCCATCAAAGCAAAAGATCCACTGGACAAAGTTAAACAGGCAAGGAAGATGCTATTCAACGTTATTGCCATAGGGGAGTGACACCAGAGCTCAGCTTGAGCTCAACTCTTGAAACAAAGCCCTGGGGAGTTTTTATGAGTTGAGAAGAGGGAATCACAGGTCAGATATTTTTGCTAATTATCTTTACCCAAAGGGCAACTGAATTTTCTCTGAGCTAATGACAGTAAGTAGTTTTATAACTTGGAGCAAGGCACCCACTGAGGCTTGGCTCCCACTCTCCCATGGAAACTGGGAAATAGGAATGCTGTCTTGCTTGATGAGTATATTTCAAAGAGATGGCTCTCAGATCTTTAAGAAAAATACTCCTGGGATGTAAAACCAGCAAAAGGATTGTCAAAGTTTTACTTAGTTTTTAATTGACACATAATTGTACATATTTATGGGGTACCACATAATGTTTTTATACATGTATAATTGTGTAATGATTAAATCAGGGTAATTGGCATATCCATTATCTCAAACATTGATGATTATTTCTTTGTGGTGACAAAATTCAAAATCTTCTAGTTCTTTTGAAATATACTATACAGTATTATTAACTATAGTTGGTCAATGGGTACAAATGTGTGGTTAGATAGGAGGAATGAATTCTGGCAAAATGATTTTTTTTTTTTTTTAATATATATCTCAGACAGGCAAGGAAGGAATCTAAAAGTATGTTTTCTAAAGCAAATGCTCTAAGAAAAGGAAGGTCAGGGGCCTAGAGTCAGGAAGAAGCCTGACTAATGTTTAGACAAGCTGTGGGCAACATTAAGGCTGTTTTAGTCACACCAAATCTATATTCTCACATATGTTTTTGAGCTAGTCTGTTAACCTTTCACCAGTGACAGACTCTACATTTGTGCCAGATTGCAAGTCCTTTTCTTTTGTTTCAACTAACAAGTCAAGTGAGGCAAGGATGAGAATCAGACACCACAAACTGGAACTCAGTCAGGGCAGGTAAGTGCCCTGACACCCATTTAATGTAATCTTCCCAAGTCTCTAATCCCCTCTTCACAAATAGGTGACAATCTCTTCTGTACAGAGACTTTCAAAAGGACAACCCTTGCCCTCAATAATCTCCTACAGCATCTTACAGCCCTCATAGGCAAGACTTCTTCCACAAATCTAACTCAAATCCCTCATGCTCCATTTTAATATCCTCCTAGCTTCTCTGGGAGATCATCCGTTTCTCACGTTCTGTGCAACTATTCTTGGTGTAGTTAAAATGTGAATTTTCCCCCATCCATTCACTTTTGCATGCTAAATTATTCCAGTCCCATTCTATGTCTTATTTTTCACAGTTGACTCATCTTTGTGCTGTCATAGTTTAGTACAACTATTTGGGAGCTAGAGAAATCCAGATTCTAATCTTAGGTCCCCCACTTTTCTCTGGCTACAAGCCTTCAACACAATTACAGAGGCCCAGTTTCCTCATTATAAACTAGGGCCAATACAGTTTATCGTGAAAGAAGATTAAAGGAGGTAATGGATTGAATATGGTAGAAACACCAAATAAATACTAGTTCTCTTCACCTTCCTTCTTTTCTGAACTGCCTATTTGATGTTTTTGATCCAGGCCACTAGCCCCTGCTTTTTCCATACTGAGAAGAGAGAAAAAATAATTCAATAATACATATAATTTTTGAGTTTCACCAGTGGTGAAATGTATATTAAAGTCATATAACATATTGTGAAGAATTGGAAATATCGATCAATCCTTTATTTATTAGAGTAATTGGATAATAATGTTGAAAGCAAAATTATGGTTTGATATGATTGATTTTAAAGGGGCATTATAAAAATCACTTTTCATTTAATCTCTCTTAAACCAGTTATGCCAATTTCCTTAAGTTCACAAGACTCAGAAGGGCTTTCAGATTCATGTCCACTCTTTGATTAAGAAAAATGTCACATATAAATAATAAGAATAGTTCCTTTATTAGGGGGATGTGGACAAAGAAACTGGCTCATCTGTTATACTAATGATACAATAAAGATATCAGTTTTTAAAAGTCCCAAGTGGTCATTTAACTCCTCCTTAAAATTGAAAGATCACTTGAAACTTTTAAAGCAGTCCCCCAAACAAATACAACATCAAATTCTTATCTAAAAACTGAATGCATTCTGTCCTCAAAGGACACATGAGAATATTACAGTCAACTATGAAGTGCAAGTTAACAGAGTCAAAGAACAAATAAACTGAGTTAAATTAAAATAAGCCTGGAATAAGTAATTAAAGGCCATTCTTTTTTTTCTCCTTTCCTTCCTAGAAAACTGAACAATAGATGTGTTTGCTGAATATATTATATCCATAACAGAAAGCATTGACAAGTGGTCTTATAAGCATAATCAATTAAATATCTTGAAAATTGCCACTACAACTTCCTTGATATTCAGGGATATCTTCTTTCTCACGAAGGGTATCTGTTTCTGATGCCTTTCTTCTTCCAGTCAATATGACATTCATCGAGCATCTCATTGTACAAAGCAATGTTTTAGAGGCTTTGCATGTCACTGTGAGATAGATGTGGAAAATATGGCTTCTTTCTTAGGAAACTTAAAATCTATGTGGAGATACAAAATATAGAGAAATAACTATAATATCAGGCATATTTCTCATTTTATTTCTTAATTGAGAATTACCAGATTACCATTTTATACCTTGGAAATTATTACCTTTTGTTAGGAAGGGAGCCAAACGTTAGTTAGGGTTGTGGATTTAGCTATAAATTGCTCAAACTTGTCAATGACATAAGAAGTAAAAGTTGTCTTCACTAAAATGTTCAGTGTATTGAGGAGAGATAATTATCATTTGAAAGGGAAGCCAATGCAAATCAATTTTAGGTGCATTTTATAAATGAATAACAACGAAAGTGGGTAACAATCAGAAATAATGTAAAGAATATAATTACACTGCCTGATGACCAACCTAAAACAATTTAGAAATTTAATACTCTCCTTAAGTCATTGGTAACTAAATATCTGCTCACTGCTTGAAGCTTTTGCTGAATGAACTTGATACAGGATAGCACAAAGTAGCTAAGGCAATGTTTGTGCTAACATATATTTATTTCATACTAAGAAATTCAAACCAGTTCAGAGTAGACCTTCATAATGGCTGTCCCCTTAACAGCAGCTTCCATTCAGCTGCGGCTTTGCACATTGCAATTTAGATTGTAATACCAACACAGCAGTTTATCTGTGGAAAATCAAGAAACAATACTGGCAATAGCCAAAGTAAAGCAGAGTTTGTAGAGATGAGGGTGATATAACTTGATCTTTTCCCTTATGATACAAACACCTGCTACTATCACTTGGTCTGGGTTAAATGCTTCAACTGAGCAACAGAGTCGGTGGTGTGGTATCAGGTAACCAGAAAGTTGGGGCTGCGGCAAGGTTGTTACATACCCTCATTTCACATGAAAACTAGGTTTATTCTCGCAAACTGACTGAACGAAAGAATAGATGCTCGTCTAACGAGTGATTTTAAAAACTACTGACTAGGACTCAACTGTTCAATTAAACTGAGCTTAGAGAGAACCAATTAATAGAAGAAACTTAACTTTTTGAAAAAAAAAAAAAAAGCTGCTTCTAAAGACAGCTTCAACAGGATTCAAATCTAGTCTTTTTGAAATACAAGTCATGTTAAAATACACATTCATCAAAAACTTGATAGAAAGGACCCAGGTTTCCTCCAGTAAAAAATGTTTCCTCCCTCTTCCCCACACCAATAAGCCAATAACTATTATAATTTAACTAAAAGTTGAGCATAGCTAGGCCTTGGCACCTGACACTACATGAGCTTCCAAAATGCTTTCTTAAAGAGGTTAGGGGCTACTGAGATGGTGAAACTCCCCTCCTCACCTTCAACCCTTAACCCAGAGCCCAGCTTGGCTCTCCTGCAGCTGGAGTGGGAAGATGGTGCTGGCATTTGCCCTTTGCTGTGAGGCCCTTGGGCCCTCCTGAAACCTGAGGCTCTTCAAGTGCCCCCAACACACCCCTCACACACTCAGGTTGCTTTGGGAGCTCGAAGCTGTCAACTAGAGCATAAAGACAAATAGGCATTAAAAATAAGAGGCTTAATTCCGGCAGTTGAAAATAGAAGAAGGGATTTCCCTCTCCTCCTCTTTCTCAGAACATTTACATTAGAAAACTTGTCATTGTAAATACTTTCTACTCTCTTTGAAATGTATATAAGGTCTTTAAAGATGAGATAGGCTTTTTGTCAGCTTTATGGCTGTGGAATGTCTTTCTCAGAGACCAGGGATCCATCTCTTTGAAATGTAAACATTAACAAGATAGCACCCCTATCTTCTAGTTACTAGGAGAATGTAGGCGGCTAATTTCAATGGGCAGGCACCCTCTCCAAGTTGCAAAACCACCTACAGTCATAAAAACATGAGAAGTTTGTTTTGCCTAATTGTAAGCCAATTAGATAACGCAGATGGTCACCTCAATTACCTAATCAGGTAAAGCAGGGATCAACTATGTGTGACAAATGGTGTTGTCAAGCCTTTTTATTTGAGGAATAGTCATTGTTTACCTTGAAAACATGGATGTAATGGGTTGCATCTGCTTAGCTGTAGAAAAGGGTGAGATGTCTTTCTGTCTTTGCAATCTTTTATGCAGATTGCTGATGCTGAGCATCACATGCTGGTTTAATGTTTATTCAATAATAAGTGTTTTTATTGTTATTATTATTCTCCACTACCTTTATGGAAAGGATTTCTAGGTTGAGAGAAGATTTTAGTTTTTATTATATTTTCCCAACACAGGCAGAGTCCTATTGACTGGTTAGGGAGCCCTGAGTTTCTGCCTGGGAGCCATGGGCCATGATAACAGAGCTATTGATTTATTCATCTATTTGAAACTCACCCCCTTCTCCCCTCGCGCTAGAGTAGGGCAGATTTTAAGCAGTTCTTGTCCAGGAGATGTACCAATAATCAGTGACTTCCACGTTGCCTTTAGACAACAGCCATGTTAGCTTTTTGTATGTCGGCTTTGTCCGTCATTTATGAGCAGAAAAAGAAAATTGAAAACTTTGCTAAGGTTAAAAGATGCTTTGTGTAAACAGAATTTTTGTTTTTGATAAAACGTGATACCCTAACTCTTTAATCAAAACAACAATTATGGCAACAAATATTTCCACCTCAATTTCCCCAACTACTGTAACGGGGGAAGGAGTGTCCCCAAGAGGTCCAAGTTCCCCAATCGGAAAAGGTTCTTAGCCTGGCTATCGCCCAAGAATGGGGAAAGGGGCCCTGGAGGTGCGGTGGATTTGCCATTCTAATAAATATCATGGACTCAAAGAGTTTTGTCAAAAAGTGATATATTAGGCAGAGAGAGAGAGAGAAAAACAGACAGTGCCCACTCTGCATGGGAGGGGATCAAGAGAAGGAATCCGTATAGGTAAAGAGTAGTGGGAGTTTTAACCCTTGAGTTTTCCCCTCCCCATTCATGTTCTTGTCCAATGAGAGGAGTTCTTTCTAACGTCCTCTGGAGTGATTTATCTTTAACTCTGATACAGGATTGGCTGCTTGGTCCACAACTTTGAGTTACAGAGCCTCCTTCTCCTCCCAGAGCTTTAGGCGGGCTTTTTGGACAAAAAGAGCCTGCCTGGATTTCTCTACCTAGCCTACCGGGAAACCCATACAAAGAACTTTACTTTCCAGATAGAAGCTTGGAGCCGGGGAACCTCCTGCCTTTGAAACCATGCCCGTTGCGGACCTGGGAAGAGTCCCTCACTACCACCACCAACCAGTCTCAGGTCTTTTCTTCCAGTCAAATGAAAACCCATGTAATACAAGATCTACCCTCTTAAAAAAATTTTAAGCTTACAGTGCAGGACTCTTTATGATATGCACATTGTTATACAGCGCATCTCTAGAATGTTTCACCTTGCATGACTGAAACTATACCCTTTCAACAATAACTTTCACTTCTTCCTCTTTCCAGCTCCCAGCAACCAACATTCTACTTTCTATGAGTTTGACTATTTTATATACCTCACATCAGTGGAATCACATGGTATTTGTTCTTCTATGACTGACTTACTTCACTTAACATAGTATTTTCAAGGTTTATTCATATTGTAATACATTACATGACTTCCTTATTTAAGATTGAATAATATTCCATTGTATATACAAACTACATTTTCTTTACCCATTCATCCATCAGTGGACATTTAAATTGTTTCCACTGCTTGACTATTGTGAATAATGCTGCAATGAAAATGAGAGTGCAAATATCTCTTCAAGGTCATCTCTTCAATACTTTTGAATGATTATCAAAATACTTCTTGCTGGATCATATGGCAGTTCTATTTTTAATTTTTTGAGGAACTTCCATACTGTTGTTCAGAGCAGCTGTATCATTTTTACATTCCTACCAACAGTATACAACCATTCCAATTTCTCTACATCCTCACCAAATCTTGTTATTTCTGTATTTTTAAAATAATGGCCATCCTAGCAGGTGTGAAGTAAAATATCGTTGTGATATTGACTTCCATTTCCCCAATTGTTGGTGAAATTGGCCATCTTTTTGCATATTTACCACTTGTATGTCTTCTTTGAAGAATGTCTATTCAAGTTCTTTGCTGTCCATTTTCTAGTTGAATTTTGTTTTTTGCTATTTAGTTCTAAAAGCTCCTCATATATTATGGATAGTGACCCATTATTATATGTATGATTTGTTAATATTTTCTCCTGTTCTGTTGACTGCCTTTCTATTTTGTTGATTGCTTTCTTTGCTACACATAAACTTTTTAGTTTGATGTAGTCCCATTTACCTATTTTTGCTATTGTTACCTGTGTTTTTTGTGTTACATCTAAGAAATCATTACAAAGACCAGTGTTAGAAGGATTTCTCCCAATGTTTTCTTCGAGAGGATTTACAGCTTAGACATTTAAGTTTTTAATCTACTTTAAGTTGATTTTTTATGTATGGTGTAAAATAAGCGTCCATTTTGCATGTAAACAGTTTCCTCAACCTCAATTGTTAAAAAGACTGTTCTTTTCCCCTTGTGTAGTATTGCCACCATTTTCAAACACCAGGTGACTAAATGTGTGGCTTTATTTCAGAGCTCTCTATTCTGTTCCACTTTTCTGCATATCTGTTTTTGTGCCATTACCATACTGTTTTGATTCCTGTAGCTTTGTAATATGTTTGGAAATCAGGAAATGTGAAGCCTCCAAATTTGTTCTTCTTTCTCAAAATTGTTTTGGCTATTCATGGCCTTTTGAGGTTTCATATCAATTTTAGGTTTGTTTTACCTGTTTCTGAAAAAAATTCAATTGTGGTTTTGACAAGGATTGTGTTTAAGTCTATAGATTACTTTGTATATTCAAACTCTTCTAAAAAATCAAAAAGAAAGCAATAAACACTACTAAGCTCTCTTTTTATGAGGCCAGCATTACCTGATACCAAATCCAAAGACACTGAGAGGAAAGAGATCTACAGATTAATATCCTTGATGAATATAGTTATACAAAATAATTCTCAACAAAATATTAGCAAACTGACTTCACCAGCACATTAAAAGGTTCATACACGACAATCAAGGGGGATTTATCCCTGGGATATAAGGATGATTTAACATATGAAAATTGATCAATTTGACATACCACACTAAGAGAATGAAGATATGAAAAATCACATGATCATCTCAATCCATGTAGAAAAAGCATTTGACAATATTCAAACTCTTTTGTGACAAAAACATTAAGCAAATTGGGAACAGAAAGAAATTACCTCAACATAATAAAAGTCATATATGAAAAGTCAACAGCTAACATATTCAATGGTGAAAAACTGAAAGCTTTTCCTCTAAGACCAGGAATCAAAGAAGGTTGCCCAAGCTCACTATTTCTAATTACCATAATAATGGAAGCCCTCAACAGAACAATTAGGCAAGAAAAAGAAATAAAAGGCATCTAAATTGAAGCTCTGTGTACAGATAACCTGATCTTTTAAGTAGAAAATCCTAAAGATTCCACAAATCTCTTAGACCTGATAAACGAATTCAGCAAAATTTCAGGCTACAAAATCAACATAACAGAAATCAATTCTGTTCCTATACACAAACAATGAGCAATGCAAAATGAAATTTTTCTTAAATTCCATTTACAAAAGCATCAAGAGAATAAAATACTTAGGAATTAACTTAACCAAGGAGGTGAAAGGCTTGTACACTGAAAACTATCAAACATTGCTGGAAGAGATTTTTTTGTAGATTTCAAAATAACTGCAGGAGTGGATTTGGAATGTTCCCAAGAAAATAAAATGAAAAGTGTTTGAGGTAATGGATATCCCAGTTACCCTGATTTTATTATTACATATTGTATGCTTATATCAAACATTACATTTACCCCAAATACATACAACTGTTATGTACACATAAAATTAAAAATTAAAAAAATTTTAAAGAAGACACAAATAAATGAAAAGGAATTTCCTCTTTTCTGAGTGGTGCCTATTGGTACCCTGTATTTTGATTAACCCAAATCTTCAAATGTATACTTAGCCTGTTTAGCTCTGACTAGATTAATCTACACATATTGATGCAAAGACAGATATTATCCAACAAAGTAAAGTCCAAGTTCAAGAAAAAATAATCAACTTTACATAGAAACATTAACTCCAATTATATGGTCAATCATAAATTTGGCTGCTTCTCTGTAGTCTATGCATGAGAATCTATATTGAATTAAAAACAATTTATATACATAATAAAATTATTTGAGATGGTGCTGGTTCCTGGAAGCCACTGAAAATGAGAATTGAGGTCCTGTTCCTCAGACCCAAAGAGCCCAAGTGTTCTCCGTCCCTTGAATGATGTTTCCAGAAGAGACTGGTGGCAGAGGTGCCCACTGTATTACAGAAAAATGTTTTCAGACATTTGACCTCATTATCTATGATGCCATATTTACATTTATTGTTTCTGTTCTCTTAAACTGAGATTGTATTGCTAACCATAGAACTGACTGTGTGGGAGAGAGAGTATGAAAAGCAGTTCTCCCATTGCTAAGTCTAGCAAGCAAGGGATATTATAAGAGAGAAGGTAACATGGGAACCACAAATGCAGCCAGAAACATGATTTCTTCTTTTCTCTTACTCCTTTCTGACCCCTAAATATGACAAACAAAACTGGTTCTAACTTTTTAACTGCCCTTCTAAAGACTTTGAAGAGCAAAAGAACCATTGGTATACTCAGAACCAGTGAGGATGATGGATGCATTACTCAAAAATAGTGTAGCATATCTGCCAACTACTGCTGCTCCAATCTCAATGCTCCATAAATATATGAATGGTACAAGAAAACTCTACCTTTCCAGCAATCACCAGATGAAGATTCAGCAATGGCAATGTCTAAAATTGGCATGGGATCACAGTTTGCATAAATTTATTATAAAATCTGTGACCTGATATCTGTGCACAGGAGGAATTGATAATGTCTGCTGCTGTAGAAGGCTGTGGTAAGTCAGATGATGGTCAAATAGTAGATCTATGTCCTGAATTCACAAAGCAAACCTTAAACCTGTGCTGCTCATTCTCAGCCAAAAAATATTTGCTACATGTCAGCTTGTGCCAGTGAAAGGGGAGAATTCCCTTGAACCTTTGTAGGACACACAAATGGGGTGGCTCATTTACTCAGCTGCCATGCTCAGTCTCTTAGTGGAGGGAGCACATGAGTGGATTGGTGTAGGAACCAGAGTGAACAAAAGCTGGAACTGGCCAGTTGCTCCTCTCTGTTGGGAGCAGGCTCTGTGTGAGCCCTGTGGGAGCATCCAGGAGAGTTACAATGCTCTTCTAGCTCTGCTGTCCAAGCAGGTGTCTGTTAACACCCAAATCACCAGGGGATGTATGTTACAATCAGTGTTCTTTTAGTATTTGCTGTACATAGACACAAAAGTGTTAACTAGCTCAGTGGAAGGTCAGGGTGACAGCCTTCTATATCCTGCCCTTTGCTACCCAAGTTCTTGTTCAGTATCCATGAAGAATTAGCTCATACAAATAAATTGAAGGCTGGTGAATGTGGAGGACTTTATTGAGCAATGAGAGTGGCTGTCAGTGGGAAGGGGAGCTAGAAAGGGGGTGAAGTGGGAAGATAATTTTCCCCTGGAGTCCAGCCCTCCCCAGCTGAGCTCCTCTCTGACCATCCCTGGTAGAACTCCTCTCTGACTGTAGTCTCTGATATCCAGCTGCTTCTTCTCGTGTGTGTGTGTGTGTGTGTGTGTGTGTGTGTGTGTGTGTGTGCTGAGTCTGGGGTTTGAGGTTCTTATGGGCACAGGATAGGGAGCACAGTGAGCCAAAAGGCAACATTCAGGCAAAAAAACAGGGATAGTTTGCACTTTGGGCCACAGGTCCAGACTTGAAGGTAGAGCACTCACCAGGGACCCCACCCTCTTCTACCTAGTATTTCCCTGCCTCCAGTGTGTATCACTAGTTGCAATACTAGGTATGTGAAAGACTCAGATGTGAATGAGACAAGATTCTTGCATTGTTAAAAGAATGAGAAAAGCATATATGTCAAAACTGTTAACATTCTATAAATACTGAGCACCCATTAAACATAACACAGAATTTATAATCTCTAAATAAGTATAATAATGTTATTATTACTAGTAATTTTTATTACTGCCATATTATTTATTAATAGTGACATTTATGATGATACTCTAATTTCTGAGCTAATATTCAGACTCATACTTCTTTTTATCAGTTTTAAAAAATCAAACCATAGAAAAGTAATTAGTAACAACCCACAAGATATAATTCAATCTTTTCAGATTACTACTCTAGGCCTTGAAGCCATATCTAAAAAGACCAGCTCTTTTTAAAAAATGGAATAAAGTGATATTTTGCTGCAGATCCTTGGATTAAATCCAGTCTTTTCGTTGTTATTTCCATAATGTGTATTGTGCTAGATCTTGAAAATGCATTTAATCTCTTGGCTATTGTTCGGTTGCTTTTTAAAACTGCTACTGGCATGAGTTTGCTTTGGCAAACGTTTAAGTGTGAGGGCACTGAGTTAAGATTCATGGTGAAAGGAGAAGCAGTGTGGATGGGGTGTTGAAATTATGTTCAAATTTGGTTACAGATTGGGCCTAAAAGTAGGTGTAAAAATTCAGGCTAAATGTAGATGTGCAAGTGAGGAGGAAGTATGAGAGAGAGCTGCTAAGACCAGTGAGAAATGTGCAACTCCATCTCCCCAATGCCACAGTCAGTCCCAGAAAATGGAAACATTCAACTAACTGATAATCATGCTTCTGAAATTGTTTTCACTGATGCTCCTGATCACAACTTCCCCCACAGACCTGAGTGTTGCGCCAACTCTAAAGCTAAGCCCATTATCTGCCTTTCTAGCTGAATTAAAGAAATAGACACCAATCTCCATGGGTAGAATGTGGGCTGGATGGGGACAGAAGAGGAGAAAAGACAAACAGCTGTTCCTCATTACGTGATGAAGGGCTACAGTCACTTGTAGAACAGACCAAGGTATTTTTGACTATCCCTCTAGGTCCACTCAAATTATTTACAAACCTCAATCATTCCTGCCTTCATTTAGTGAAGAAAAAAAATGGTTCTCATTTTTTGGTATACTTTATACCATAGCCAAAGCAAGAAAAGCTAGAAGTCTATATGCCTACAAGAGATGGAGGGGCTTCTAATAAGCTGCCTTTTTCCCCTCTCCTCAACACATGGACACACACACACACACACACACACACACACACACATTGACATACATAAACACCTATTTTCACCTTAGTGGAGGAGAAGGCACAGGATCTCCCCTCTCCCCTGGCTGCTGGTTCATAACTGAAAACCCAGAGAAGGCCCTCCTTTGCTTCAGCTGTCCGAGCTCTGCCCTCCTGCCCCTTGTCACATACTTACATCTCACCTATGTCTTCCTCATTTGTAATTAATCTTGAATACGCATCAGAGGCATTCTGACCTTGCTTGATATTTACATGAGCTCCGAGTTTCTGTTAGATGTCCTGAATTTCCTATGACTTCATCTCCATCTTTACTACCGAGCAATAATCACCTCTCTGCAAAACACAAGCACACACACATACTGACACACACAGCAAAATGCAAACAGACACACACACACACACACACACACAATCACCAAGAAAAGTCTAATTTTCAGCCCCTGGACTTGGTTTTATGTCATTAATGTATTCTTTGCCATCTTGATCTAAATGTGACCTATTTGAAATGCTGCCCAATTTTCTAGCTTCGTTGAGTCGCATTTTAAAGCTCATTACCGGGTCTAAAATGATTTGTATCGCCTCCTATTTTGAAATATAAGCATTTTAAAAATAAAGTCTCACTATAAATAGGACTGTTCTGAAATTACATGTGGCACATAATTAAGTGATACACATTTAAGCACTCAGCTGTTTCATAATTCTCCAGTACCTGCTGCTGCTGCACTGAAATTCAGAAAACACACTGCCCTTATTCTGGGCACCCTCAAACCAACGAGAGAAGTAGGCACAGATATAGTCCAGCAGGATGCCTTGTGAATAAGCAATATTTGGAAGCAGAGGGCCCCATATCTAATGGGTTTTATTTCTTAACTCAGGAGCACCAAGACATCAATGCTTAGAATCTTGACTGAGCAGTTGTTCCTCTGATGAACAGAAGCCTACATTTCCTCCTGCTGGGAGAGTAGCCTGTGTACTTTCTGATAAGTATCAGAAAAATTTATAGCTTGCATGAGAAATGGAGTTTCTCCCACAGTAGTAAATCTATTGACAGGCACATGGGTTTTTCTGTCCTTGGCAAGCTTGAAGTCCAGAGACTACCGAAGAGCAAGTACTGGAAGGAAAATATGTACAAGTCACCTACCTGCCACAGAACCTGCAGCTCCCCTTGCCTCTGCAGAGTGCCAGCCACAGTTACCTTAGGAGGTGGCTAGTGTGATACCATCAATATTTAAAGGGGAAAGGGGGCATAATAAGAGGGAGTGTCAAGGGAGGGGAGTGATGAAAAGTAATCTTTTCAGAAAGAGGCCAGAGAGTATCTCCTTTCCTTCTCTAATGACTAATTGCTCTGAGCTCTGGGACTGAATGGCAAAGCCTAAAGCAAGCCTCCAAGTAAGAACAGGAGTAGAATAAGGAAGAGGGAAAGAATAGAATGAGGAATAAAGGAAAAGGATGGAAAAGAGAAGAGAATGAGATAAAGAAAGAGGGAAAGAGAGGAGATGGGTATATGGCAAGAAAAAGAGAGTTAAGCAAGGGAACAGAGAAAAAAAATGAATGATAAAATGCAAATAGAAAAGCAGAACAGAGAAAAACATTCATCTAACCCAAGCATAATCAAATACTTGTTTAGTATAGTGTTGGTGGAAGTTTTTTTTAGTTTCCTAGTCAGAGGGGAAAATAGATATGAATGATCACTTACCTCTGTAAATACTGCTGAATAATACAGCATCATGGGAAGTTTCTCCATCTGCTTTGGTCAAGAGACAGTTATAGAAGCATATTACTTTAGCACTGAAATGAAATTTAGAGGTCATTTAATTCGAACTCTTATTTAATGTAAGCTTTTCCCACAACTTTTCTGATAATTAAATTTCCCTCTTCTTCTTGCACGTTTCTTAAAGCAAGGGGGTCACTCCCAGAAAAATTGTTTGTGTCCATTTCAGATAATACTCAAATTTCTGAAAGTACTTCCTTCTTCTGAGTGGAAAACTGTATCCTTAGAGTGTCCTTCCAATGGTACTCTTCTTTCTTCTGCTGAGACAAAGGAAAATAGAAAGAAACAAATAGAAAGGAAGGGAAACAAGGACATTATCGTGGAACATCACATGATAACAGGAAAGCATGTAAAAGAAAAAAATAAATATTTAAAAGGGATGTAAAAGTTGTGCCTCTGAAAAAAAGGGAAATTGAACAAGAAAGAATATAAGAAGATATCCAACAGAAAAGCGAGAGAGTGAATGAAACAGGGAAGAATATTTCATTATCTAATTATTGCCATCTAATTAATTTTATTTTAATATTTCTCTGATTACTTTTTTTCTTTTATGTCTTTTATGTCTTCTCCAAACTGGAACTTTATTGACCTGGGGAATAATGGCAGCAGCTTAATTGTATTTTTTGTGTTATAATTTTGAAAGTGTTATTTTTCTCTTATTTTCCAAATGTAGTCATGATCCAGTCCAGCATTTGATTTAAAAATGATGAAGTTAAATTTGTGATTCTTCTGTCTAACATGGTCATTACACGGTTGGAGATACAGTAATTGCTTTTTTTGTTTCTCAAGTGTTAATGATTTCTGTACTATAAATAAACTGGATGTTCCCTAGTTGTTCATAAACAACTTCCATCTGGGGTTCAAAATTATAATGGTTTTGGCTTGGTTCATATTTATGTATTGCCAGCATCTGAAATCAATTAAAAAGAGAGATTTTATCTACCATTGACTTGTTCCTAGCCACAAGTTTCTGAATTTTCAAGTCGTTTAAAAATACTCTGCTCATTTGTATCTCCTTATAGTAAATGTAACTTTATAGAATCGATATTAATTTCTAATTTATTCTCTAAGCAAAATAGGAAGTTATAAGTATATATTATTGACTGTGGAGAAAATATCTTCACATAACTTACATTGGGTTAAAAAAACTATAAAGACATCAAAAAAACTGTAAAGACAATGGCTACATTAAAGAGATAATATCCCACTTGTTGGATTTTTTTAAAGTCCAGTTTTCCTATCTATTTATCAGAAATATTTCCTCAAAGGAAACATTTGAGGAACCAGTACTGTCAATAAAAAAGAATTTTCTCAAATTATGTTATTCAAAATACATGCTTTGTTATGAAAATCATCCAAGTTTTAGATAAAATCCTCTCTAATTAACTGGAATAGATTCGTGACAAAAATTTACACAGAAAGCTACTTGTTATTATATCATTTGGATGTTGCCTTGAAATTAGAAAATACTCCTGTAGTCTTTTACATTTAAAATTTTTTCAGTATTAGTTTTTAATTGTATAGCTCCTTAGGTAAAATAGCAGCATACTGAGAATTTTAAAAATACCATTTTCTTTTCCAATGTAAGAACAGATGTGAAATCTAGGAGGGCAAAAACATTTTTTCACTAAGCCAAGATAAAAAATAATGGGATATTTTTGTATTAAGAGGTATAATTTACTCACATGAATGCTAATGGCAAATGAATATTGTCATCAGATAAAGAATATTCATACGCTCTGATCATTTTTGAGACATTTCCTAGGATCTTACCCATATTATTTGCTGAAAAATTTTGAGTTAAAGAATATCTATATAACTCAAAACTACTGTTTTCAATAACAAGATCTGAGATTAAGTAAAAGCCGTATTTCCCCACCCAGGGATTCAATCTGTTTTGCTTCCTTATACATTTATATCTCTGATACCCCAAATCTGAAGGTCTTATTTAAGAAATGGACAATGATTATCGTAGGAACTAAATTAATCCATATTAACATGGGTATTCTGGTAACTTTTTCTTCTTCTCATATATTCTTTTCTCTGAGAATAGAGCTGAGTTGAGTTGAATTGAACAAGAAATTTCTTTCAGTTTTTTACTTAGGATGCATTCTCCAACCTTACAAAATACTTTCTGCTGTCTTAGCTTTCTAGCTTTTATATACTTACTGTGTGACCCTTTCAGCCACTAACCTTTCTGGCTTCTCTTGTCTTCAGCTGAGGCCTTGCTGGGATTATTCAATAGTCTGGTATCTTAAAAAACTTTCACAGATGGGTGGATGAGTTGGGAAAGAAGAGATAAAGGATGACTAAATTTTTCTTGTAAAAAAATTAGGCTAATCTATACTCATAGTGATGTCATTTTTACAAAAAACCGTAGAATATGTATTTTTTATTAAAACGTCATAATGATTATTTCCTTAAAACAGAATAATAACTATTTAAAAAGAAAATCAGTTACTGTAACATCAGGAATAATTTCTTTTTCCAATGAGAAATAACCTAACAAAGGAAAAACAACTATTGTTTTTAAAAAATAAATGTGTCCTAGAGTCGATATTGTCTGTGTAGGAAGTAGCAGATGGACTGCAAAGCATTTAGGAAAGGAAATTATTTAAGTCTGCTTATATACTAGGTACTCTTCTAGGAGCAGGTGAAATAATACTGAATAAGATATAGTCCTGGCCACTTAGTTGGCTCGTATCAGTAGAAAAGATGAGACACTATCCAAGTTTAAGTAAGATACTAGGCATAATACAATCAATGGGTAGTAAATGAAAGGTGTGGACTGCTTCGGGCACATCGTACCCATCAAATAAAATGTATATTTCTAAAGTCATTGGAGCCAGACTTTGGGGAAAGGGTTAATCAGAGAAGGCAGGGTGTATTACTGTTGTCTCTAGCATTCCCTCACATTGCTTTGTGGACATCGAAAACCTGGAGCTGTTTCTATGTTCTTCAGCCTTTGAGAAAGCCTGTCTGGTAAACAAACAGGAGCTTTATATTACCTAGAGAAAAATGGGATGGACAATACCACTACGATGGTTTTAGGCTTTATTTAATTCCTGAGTTTAGAAAATATCAGAATAAAATTGATTTTCTTAAGCCATCAGCAGCAATAAAGCAGCTCCAGCTACTACATGGAGGTCGTGTGTCAACCTTGGGATATTGCAAAACCCTGTGCTGCCCACTCAGGTCTGATTTTTTAAAAGGCACACAACTCTGCATTAGATTTGAGAGATTTTAGAAAAACTTGAACCAGGAAGCCTTCCACCGGGATACTAGAAATACATGCTTGTGTGTTTTTTTAAAGATCATTCTTTGATTCATTTAGGCATTAGTTCCACAATATTTCTTGATATGCTATTGTAAGCCAGGCACCGTATGTGACACTAGGAATAAAAATACTCAGGGGACAGAATGAAGTGGAGAAATGAAAAGATTTGGTAGAGATAATGATTAAGCTGAAACTTAAAATGTACTTGGGAAAGACAACATATGTATTCTGACAATACTTTAGTAGGAGTCAAGATAGCAAATGGTTGTGTCTAGTGGCTGGAGATTCTAGGGCAGCTGGGCCACATTTGGAATTTGGACCTGGTGGATGGAGGCAATAGACACCAAAAAAGGGGGCAAAAGCTCTGAAACAGAAAATGTGGGTGCTGCTAACTTGTTTGGCAACAGCATTATTGAATGATAGCCACTTCTAGCAGTCAGTTATCTTAGTCTGTTCAGGTTGTTATAACAAAATATCATACACTTGGTAGCTTATAAACAATAGAAATTTATTTCTCACAGTTCTGAAGCTCAGACAAGATCAAGATGCTGGCAGATTCATCTACTGTTGAGGGCCTGTTTCCTGGTTTATAAACAGTGCCTTCTCACCGGGTCCGCACATGATGAAAAGGGCAAGAGTCTCTCCAGGGCCTCTTTTATAAGAGCACTATCCCATCCATAAGGGTTCTGATTTCATGACCTAATCACTTCCTATTTTCTAATGCTAACCTTTATGGTTAGGACTTCAACAATGAATTTATGGGAGACATTCAGAATCTAGAAGAGATGTTTAGGAAATTAAAACATCATCTTTTTCCAAGCAAAATCCTGCTCTATCAGCTGGCCTTTTACCATTCACTTCTGGCTACTGTTGCTTGATGATTAATAACCCTCACATGAACAGATCTCCAGCCCACTATTTCAGTTGAAATATAAAATGTCCTCCTCTGATGCTGGGTGCATCTCAGTCATTCTGGATCCTGTCCCAGGAAATAGCACCTGATGAAGATTTTGTCCCATGCTGCTCATGGGTTAGCCATGGGTACACAATGAGGAAGAAGGCTCTCTGGGCGCATGTGGTAGGTGTCCCTGAGGTTTTATCTCTTTATTATAACCACAATGAGCAAGCAGTAGGGTTTCATCCAGTAAAGAAGCAGATTATTTTTCAAAAACAACACGAGGAACATCAAGTTAGAATCTGGTTAGAAAGTCAATTTCTAAACATAAGTGATATAAAAGCTATAGCTGAAGATTTACAGTTCTGTGGAAATGTCTATGCTATATTGCTATTATAAATGAATAGTATAGGCAACAAAGTAATATGTAAGCAATATTTTGAAGGGAAATGTATACATAATTTGAATGTGTAAATATATGTGATACTGGAAGGGCTCTAATCAAAATGTTTAAAGTGATCGTCTTAGGAGTAAAGGTGTTTTTCCTCTATGATTTTCTGTGTTTTCAAGTTGTTTTTGTTGTTGCATTTTTTATACCAAAATGTTACATACATTTATAATTTGATAAAATTAAACAATGCAATTTTGGAATTATGCATTAGAGAAACACATGTCTCTATTTTGGCTTGGAAACTGGACCTCTGTCACTTTTAGAGCCATAATTTCATTTATAATTTTTTATTATTAAAAAATTTAAAAGTATGTAAACAACATGCTTGGCTTCACTGTGAGGTGGAGTTTCTCTAAAATTTATTTTAGGCAAAATGAAGTTAAAGCCTGTCCAGTAAGTAGAGTGTCCTTTGCTAATAGATATTGTAATAAAACAAAAATATGATTATATATCACTTTTTGAATTTTTCTTTCTCAAATGTACCATCAAGCACATTTTGTAGACCTCCCTGGCTTTTCTTATTTCAGAACACCAGATGGACATGGAAGCACACAGTGTGCTACAAAACATTTACTCCTACTCAAGATTTGTACTGACAGATTCTACTCCACAATTTCCCTTAAACTGTATCTTAGCCAATGCCATTATGGATTAACTCCCTGCCAGCAAATATAATGGTTGGTAACTTTTATTACAATGAAAGCGAAGCTACTGACTGAATCAGGATTCTCAGGATGCCAGTTTTGATTAACTTGTACTATTCTTGTATTTTCTACTATTAAAAGCATAACAATATTGTCATTACTTTGCAAAACTTCAGCTCTACATGAAAACTGGACAGATTAGTAGAATTCTGCTGCATATGCACCTGTTGAAACTTACTGGTGAATGCCGTTGGTATAAACGTTCACACTGCACCATAGATTTCATCCAAAGTTGTATTTTTCTACAGCTCTCTTGTTAAAATTCTATTCTCCTTGTATAGCACCTTTTCTTACATTTTAAGTACAAAATCCTAAATGAAAGAGTAAGAAATTACTTTTTATTTAATTCATTTGCAAAGGATGCATTGTTCTTTGAAGCTAGGTTTGAAAAGAATTCAGTATTTACCTTCTTTTCCCAGGGAAGTGTATAATTCTAACTTCAATGTTAAATTCTCATCGATGGTTGATATAAAATACTTTTAGCGCCTTTTCCTTAAATATTAAAAACAACAAAAATGATGACGGCAGTAAACTGAAATGCAAGTAACAATTTAAAGAGTGGAGCCATTACTGTGTTCCTATGGTAAATACTGCCTTAGTGATTGCTGATGCTTTTCATGATGCACAGTATAAACATTTTTATGCACTGGAATTATTGTTTAAAAGTTTTCACAAAATGTAAGCCAATCCCTGCAAAGCCCTTATTGGCTCAACCCTTGAGGTACTCACTTGAGGAAGAGGGGTTTTGTAGTAGCCTCTGATTGGTGCATTCTCAGAAGACCTAATCTAGTGATGGAAATGTTAGGAAAATATTAAATCCTTTTTATTTTCCTGCAAAATACCTCTGGCAACCTGTAGGACACAAAATAGTGCTAAGAGTACTTCCAGAATTTCCAATTTACTGGCAGAGCTGGTGTTTCCCTAGATGGGAAGCCATCTAAAGAAAGACAGTTGTATCATAGCAACTCTAGAAACCAATGCATTGCACACATGGTCATGGAAGGCCAATGATGGAGCCTTGTGAATAGAGATTTAAGGACTGATTTAAGCTGTACCACAAGAACTTTCTGGTTGCAGTCTCAGAAAAACTGTTATGTCAGTAAAATTTAGGGTGGACCATCTTTTTGAGACTTTAACCTGAGGTCCTCAGAACCTAGGAAGCTCAAGTTACTTCCTAGGTTAAAATTTAACTATTACTTATTAACCGTTAGACTTTTTAATTTACTACATCTGTTTTGTGAGTCTCAAACCTCTTCTGACCTTGCCACTCTCAAATCTTTGATCAAAATCATATAATAAATTAATCTGTAATTTTTAAAAACAACTTTCCTTCTTTTAAAGAGTCTATGCAATCGCTTCTCGGCCTTTTGGCTAAGATCAAGTGTAGTATCTGTTCTTATCAGTTTAATATCTGATACGTCCTCTAAAAAAAAAAAAAAAAAAAAAGAGTCTATGCAAGTGTTTTCTAGGGATATTTGTTTTACTATTGCAGTCAAAAGGTAAGATTTTAATAAAAAGATTTTTAAATAATCAAGAAGTAGAGAACAGACTTATAGAGGAACATTGTGTAATATATGGTGAAAGAAGAACATCTTTCAGAGGGTCTGTCTCAAATAATAAATTAAATCATGCCACTAGTTATGGTGCCTAATTTATCGTGATATATGTATTATGTGTATATATAGATATTCACAGCACTGCCATGTAATGCTTTGATTTTGCTACATATTAAGGTTGAGTCTCTTCTTGTAAATTATGATTTTGTGGAGCAGGCAGCAACTCTTGGAGGTAATGCAACCCAACTCTTCTACTTTTCAGATGTAGAAACTGAGAACTAGAAAGGTTAATGATTTGCCACATTCACGCAATCAGTTAATGACAAAGCCTAGTCTAGAAATCATGAAGCTTGACTCATTGATAGTGAGCTGGTAGGTAAATTCTTCCCTGCCTGCACATTAAACTCTCCTGAATCACCGAGGTACCATTTTGTAAACTATTACTGTAATTCATTGAGGCTCTTTATTCCTAAGCATCTTAGAATAATTTCAAAAGTGGTGCCCTAGTAGGCCTTGATAGTTAGTGGAGCTTCCCAAAGTGTTTTTTTTTTTCTTTCCTTTGTTTTGTTGGGGATGTCCTCAAGGAAAGTTCACCAGCAAAGATAATCTAGTTCGTTGTATTCAAAGCAGCACAAAATATCATATATTCTGAAAATAAGAATATCATTTTACAAATGGATGCTTCAGAAGGAAACTCTAAAACATAAACAGATAGTTTGTGTGTCTTAGAAATGCAAAGAATGATAGCTTGTTTTCATTGTGGAATTATTAAAAATCAATCCAGCACTACTAATCTTTATTTTCTTCTCTAAGAGATGATTTCAGTTGTGGATGAGGAGAATGCTGGAGAAATTAACATGTTTCTAGATTTCAGAAAAGCACTGGATGCTCTTCAGTGATATTATGATGAAGAATAAGAACAAGTATTATGTGAATAGATATTTCATTAAATAATGACACCCAAGAAAATAGATTTATGTCACCGAAAAAGTCAGTCATGTCTATTAGTTTCTATTCTTTGCCTTGGCTTGAAAATATAGAAATGATTGTTATCAGGCACTATGATTATTTATTTTCACTTTTGTTCCAAAAAGAAATTTAGCAAAGCTTGTAATGATATTTATACTAAAACATGAAAACAACATTTAGAAAAAGAAAATAAAGAAAAGTTTAAGCCAGAAATGAGGTTGGTACTCCAAGTACATGCTACAAATACCATCCTTCTTTCACAGAACAGTGGCAATTAACTTATCTTTTTAGGATTTCATGAGTAAGAAAGTTTTAGAGTTAAGGCATATAGGCTCAGTTTTTTTTTGTTTTTAAAATAGGGATAATAATAATATCTTCCTCATAGGGTGGGGAGGAGATTAAATGAGATAATGCTTTTATACCTTTAACACAGGTCTAGGTTCAGAATAAAGATATTAATTAATATATGTTGAATCCACAGCTCATTTATAATGTTCATCAAATTGTATGCATTTGATTCTGCTGTCTCTCTTGCCATTCTGACAAATGGAAGAAACTCCATAAATGTGCGTTGAAAGAAAGAAACCTGAATATTTCATAATGGTTTTAGAGGTAGACAATTTAGAAGATGATGGATCCATATTCATAAAGTTTTCTTTATTTCTTATTACTAGAAGTATTCCTGCCCTATGAACTTTAATTTTGTATTCCTCTATAAAAAGTGATTTTCTTATTAAAAAATGTTGCTTATTTTTCACTATTAAAGTTCTCTTTCTTGCTATTAGCTTTTGCATGAGTTGTCCCTCCCACATATCAATTAA
Source organism: Sapajus apella (assembly GCF_009761245.1). Lineage (NCBI taxonomy): Eukaryota > Metazoa > Chordata > Mammalia > Primates > Cebidae > Sapajus > Sapajus apella. The sequence continues at coordinate 12,276,464 of NW_022437004.1, forward strand.
TAGAAAATACTCAAAAGTCAACCGTGGCCACTGCCACTTGACTCCTATATTTGCCTAGGACCAAACTTTAGGTATCTCACTTATTTATAGCTGGTCTTCTTATTTCCTGGTTCTAACATAACTTTCATTGAACACTTTAGACTTCCTTCTCTGACTTACGGTTTTAGTTTCCCAGCTCACCTGGTCCTAACTCAAGATATGTGCTTAATTTCAGCAAATGTTTTCGCTGCAAGTATAAGGCAACCAGTTTCTCTGGGCATTTAGTTCCCCCGACCCTCATGCCCCACTAGCTTCTCAAGAGTAGACTAGGCTTCCATTAGCTTTTTCTCCAGAGCCCACTGGAAATTTCTAGACTTGACATTGAAACTAGGATGAGGGCCAGACAATTGTCAACTCGTAAGAGTCTGAGATGGCTAAATCTTTCTGGTGGCTGATTAAGTCAAGATAGTAACAAAAAGCCATTTGTTGAAATAGGATTAAGGTAGCAAGTACGTCAACTGATTCATGTCATATTAAAATGCCCTTCATTGTGTAAAGGCCATGTTCTCATCCCTGCTTCTGTTCAGACAAATAGTTTAAATTTCTATAACCTTCTAAGCTGTCTCTTTCAGAGGAATAAATGGTTTACTCTAATTTTATATTTTTACCCCACAAATCAACAGGAACATATTCTAGTCAGACAATACAAATATGAGTATGTAAGTGAACAGTCACAACTAATCTTGTTTTTTTACCATCTATTTTCCATTTTTTTTTTCCTGCCTTTCTGGTCTTGATCATGTGATCAATTTTTAGATAAAGTTCACTTTCCTAAGACAATCAAGAAACACTGTATTGATGGACACATTGAATCTGTTCTACCTATTGTTCAAGTACCATTTCATAACCTCCCAGATATTTATCAAACACCCACCATAGGTGCATTTTAATTCTGGACAAACATACCCTATTATCCCCCAAAAGCAAATGGATTTCTGCCACCAGGCCTTTACTTTTCACATGCTACCTTTCAGGAATAAACCTCTCCACCAACATATTCTCTTTTAATTAGTATTGAGTCCAATTCAATTCTTATTTCCTTTATTATGTCTGCATAAGATTTTAGCTTCAAACAGATTCTTCTTACTTAAACTTCTATAAAATTTATATTTGCATTTTGGGCTATTCTATTATATAGTTTCTTATAGTCTTCTGTTTGTTGGTTGATCACTAATCTGTAAGAAAATCAAAGACTTGGATCAGTTAAATGTTAATTAGAATCTCCACTCTAACTTACCACAGAGCCAGCATGGGAAAATAATTTAACTTCTCTGCGTTTAATTTTCTTTAAATGTAACATGAGGATGTTATTTTCACTTCAGTGTTTTGGAGAAAATAAAAAAGTAGTGTATCCAAATTCTTGACCCATAAGATGTGTTTAATAAGGATTGGTTAATTCTGTCTCCCTTCTCCCAATATTTCATGAGTAACTTCTGAATCACCAACTGAATTGTTCAATATGCAGTTATACAAGTACTGTCTTTTACTATCACCATATAAATCCCTACTGTACTGAGTACTCATAGGCAGAGCAGATATACTCAATAAAATAAATGGTTATAGGAGTAATAATCATGATAATAATAATAACGATGTCTCGGATACCCTTTGCTGCATAAGAACTACCCTAAAACTAAGAGGGTTAAAAAAAAAAAACAACAACAACAACTAAATGAAAAAGTTTCAAATAAAAACGATGACTGAGAACTACTTCCAGAATGGCCGTGTGAGGAGCTCAGCAGATACTTTTCCCAGTGCCACAACCATAGCGGGGAAAAGCTATATTTTAAAAATCACTTAACAGTCTCTGGAAATTGTCCTTATGGCATACAGCAAATGGAAACATAGTCAATCACCAAGAAAATATACTTAAGTATCTGAAGAATAGCATGAATCTGTAGCATGTGAGCCATGACAGGTGCCCTCCCTTTCCTTCCAAGCTCAACATCATGAACGCTCCATTCCAGGCAGGTGAGGCAAGAACAATGTGCTCTCTCACCCTCCAGCTCTCAGTTGAGGGCAATAGCATGTTCCCAGGCAGAGCAGGTCAACAGAACTTCTCATTCCCCTATCCCTGCTCTGTGTTGCAGAATCAAGATTATAGGCTGAGAATGCATATTTGATTCCTCTTGTTGGCAGAGTTCCACTGAGATTGCATAATCCAAATAAAAAAATATATAAGTGTTGAAAAGACAGGATATGAAGAACCAACAATAATTTTTCTAATGCCTGGAAATCTTAAAACTTATGTGATTGTATTGAGAGTGAAAATAGAATGGAGAGAATGTCACCACAGCTGGGTCCGAAGGAGGATAAATGTCATTATTTTTAGCAGAATCACAGAGTAACTGGCACAGAGAAAAAGAAAGGCTATTTTATGTTAGCTCTTCCATCAAGGTAGTCATGGAAGACCTGCCACAAATTGGCTAAGTCACTTAAACTTTCCAAGTACCAAGTATTAGAATTTCAACGTACTCATTAATTAATCAAACCCCTCTCCACTTTTAGGAATTAATCCTAAAGAAATAATCAGAGTTGTGGATTTTTTAATGAGAACAAAAAATATGGTAACAACTAAAATGTCCAACAAAATTTAAAGAGTATGTGTACTATGCACTAATATGTAAATAATTATCACTATATAGCAAAATGTTTGGAGTGTTTTCTTAGATTTGTCAAATTTCATGTATCAGTCACTTGCGAAATAAACATGTGTTTTATGAATAAAGAATTTAAGATGTGTAGAGAATCATTAAAAATGTTGATGCATTTTCTTCATCACACAATCCTTGTTGCCTAAGCTAAGTTCAAATATTTTGCCTTTATTGGTTCTAACAAACAGTTTGAAAAGCTCTTTAGTTGGCTTTAAAAAGATAATGGACTATCTGTGTCTGTCCAGATGTGTGATTATGATTACAATACCAGCTTCTCTTAAAAGAATGACTACTTCAACCACATGAAAGACCTTTCACAAGCATGCCCTAAATAAGAGGATAAAACTGTTTGAAGCTGTTTTGGCAATTGATGCTAAATTATATTCTGTCACAAGTTTTACAAATATGTTAGAAAAGACATAGACAAAAAAAGAAATAGAAGCTTAAAATTCTAATTTTTGAAATTTATTGGTTCACTGACTTAATATTTATGTAAGACTGAGGAGCAAAGATGACTAATATTCTCTGCATGTCTTCTAGTAAACTACAATATAATGAGCAGTATTAGAATGCATACAAACAATTGTACCACAATGAAATAGATGTTAGAATAGAATATGAAAATAGATACAAAGTACTATGGGAAGAGATGTGAAAGAGTGATAAACTGAAACTGTAGGCCAGATTGTGTATTGCTTTTTCTTTTTTGAATGGTGTCATTGGATAATAATACAATGGCCAGAGAGTAGCCTGACTGTACAATTCTTGGCCAAGATATAGAATACTCTATAAATAGTATCATTTGCAATTACGCAGCATGGCAGCCCTAAAAAAAGGAAAATATCATGGTCTCTGGAAGTTTACAAAGACCTACAAATGGTGGTTTTTGAATCCAGCACTTTCTAGCTCTGTTAGTTGCTCATGCTTTTATTTGCAAAAGCTTAGGTTTGTAACTTATAAAATAAAGATATTATTATCTCAAGTTACAAAAAAGTGAAACTATATTCCTTAGTTTATTTCTATATGCCTTAGTTTATTTGGACTGTTACAACAAAATTCCACACACTGAGTGGTTTATAAATAACATAAATTTATTTCTTAAATTTCCAGATTCTGGAAAGACCAAGATCAAGGTGTCCAGTGACACCAAATATGCTGGTGCCTTATCTTGGACTTTCTTTTTTTGTTGTTGTTGTTTTTTATTTCAATAGTTTTGGAGGTGCAGGTGGGTGTTGGTCAGATGGATAAGTTCTTCAGTGGTGATTTCTAAGATTTTTGATGCAACCATCACCCGAGCAGTGTACACTGTATCCAATACGTAGTCTTTTATCCCTTATCTGCCTCCTATCTTTCCCCCAAGTCCTAAAAGTCCATTATATCATTTTTTATGCTTTTGCAACCTCACAGCTTAGCTCCCACTTATAAATGAGAACACACAATATTTTGTTTTTCATATCTGAATTACTTTACTTAGCATAATGACTTCCAGCTCCATCCAAGTTGCTGCAAAAGTCATTATTTCATTCCGTGTTATGGCTGGGTAGTAGTCCATGGTGTATATATACCACATTTTCTTTATCCATTCATTGGTTGATGGGCATTTAGGTTGGTTTTGTGTTTTTGCAATTGTGAATTGTGGTATTATAAACTGTGTGTGTGTGGGTGGGTGGGTGTGGGTGTGTGTGTGGGTCTTTGTCATATAATGACTTCTTTCCTTTGAGTAGATACCCAGTAGTAGGATTAATGAATCAAATAGTAGTTCTACTTGTAGCTCTTAAGGAATCTTCGTACTGTTTTCCATAGTGGCTAAACTAGTTTACATTTCTACCAGCAGTGTAAAAGTGTTCCCTTTGTCCACATCCATGTCATCATCTATTATAATTTATTTTTTATTATGGCCATTCTTGTAGGATTAAGGTGTATCTCATTGTGGTTTTAATTTGCATTTCCCTGATAATTAGTTAGGTTGAGCATTTTTTCGTATGATTTCCTTTCTTTAGTTTTTACGCCATCACCGTCACTGCTTGACAAATCTTTATTTTTAGATTTGTCTGTTTCCCTCTGTTAGAATGTAAGCTCTTTGAAAGACAAGGACTTAGTCTTTTCTGTTTACTACTGTATGTCCCATGCCTATTGTCTCATGTAGTAGGTGTTCAGTAAATATTTGCTAAATGAATGAATGAGTGGATGCCTAGTGTACATGCATGACTACCTCACCATGTTTGTTGTGTACAAAGCATGTACTTTGTGCAGTTCTGCTATGCTGAAGTAAGTCCTTTTCAATTCTTCCTATCTGATTCTCTCCCACAGTAATGTACTGGAATCCAGGAAAAACTGCAATCCTTGGCATGTACTTATCTAGCTCTTCAGACTTCCTCTGCTCCTGCTTACTGTATGCTACTTTGGGTAATTAAGTTATCTGAATTCAGTGCAATATTGCAAGTCTCTCCCTGTTTGTTTTTGGAAGTTGTAGTCTCTGACTGAATGTAGGAACACTGGAATAATCCCACAAAGTAGCAATTCCAGAGGGAAAAAGAAGCCCTTTGTTTTTCTGATTTTTACAAAACCATTACTTGAGCTGGAGCCATTTGATTGAAGAAGAATTTAGATTTTTCTGCCTTTTCTCAGATGGGAAGAATCGCTTAGCTTCTTGAAACAAAGCATGAGTATGGTTTCTACTATATTTCTCAATTAGTAGAGCATCTACTCTGATTCTAAAAAAAGACAAACAGTTATAATGTTCAGTGTTGTATGTCTTTATTATTTTATCACTTATTTTTCTGTTCTCATCTGTATGTTTTCTAGAAAATATGCTAAGCTGTGTTATAATCTATTAGCCAGATAACTTATTCAACCTGAAGACAGAAATTGTCATGAAGAAGTTAGTAAATATCTGTTAGTGTTGTCAAAGAAAAAAATTCTGCATCCACTTTCTAGATTGAATTAGGTGAAATTTAACTTTTCTTCCAACTTTCAGTTGCTCTTGAAAGTAAATATATCTAAAATTTTTTCAAAGAAAACATGTTTAGCAGATATAAAAACATTGCCTTATGTTTACTTGTTTCTTTAGAGTTCACATATTACCTGCACAAACACTAGGCAGAAACTGCTAATCGCTCACCTGAATGTCAGAATCATGATTTTTGTTGGTAAGGCAATGTGCCCAGCTTGAAAATTACATTGCCCCATTTCTGATGCAGTTAGGCTTTTTCCCCTCCTTCTAGATGGAGAAGCCAACTTGTGACTAAATAAGCTCAAGGTAAGAATGCAGGAGTGAAGCAGTAAAGGAAACCTGGGTTCAGGAGGGATTCCTGGAATTTCTGTACCCACTCTGGACTTCCAACTTCTGGTATTGCTGTGTGAAAAATAGCAAACTTTTATTCCCTGAAGCCACTTGTGTGTGTGTGTGTGTGTGTGTGTGTGCGCACGCGTGTGTGTGTGTGTGTGTGTGTGTGTTCTATTACTTGCAGCCAGAGACAATCCTAGCTTTTTCACTATATATCTCCCCTATCCCCTTTTAAAAACACTCAAGAGCTAATACAGAGTAAGGATTAATTACTAGGTCAAAATTGAAAAGAAAACAAGAACCTGGAGAGACAGTTGAGCACAGAGGCTACTTTTGGTCTTAGGGTATTTGTTAATACCAGAAATTCAGAACCTATATCTTGGTTGCTTGCAGGGCAACAGTGACAGAAACCCAGAGCAGGCTGCAAGTGGGGCTTACCCCGCAATGAGCTGGGACCGCAGTAGTATACATCCTCAGGGTAAAGGTGAACCAGAAATAGTACAGCCCTTTCAAGGAATTGCAGCCCTTTTTCAAATTGTCTGATCAGGAAATCTCAAGTTGCCCTAAAATGATTTCAGGCTGATAATCCTACCAGTCACTCAGCAGAAGCAACTGCTAAATTGATGTCAGAATTGATCTTAACAGAAAACCCTCAACACATGGAAAAACAGCTTTTCAATTATAATTACCAATCATTAAAAAACAACCAGGCCTACAAAAGTTGATGATGACAACCAGCAGAAACAAAGACAAATCAAAGATCCATACACTCTCATATAATGGAAGTATTGGAGACAAATTATAAAACATCTATATTTTCAATATGTAAGAAAATAAAAGATGACAGTATAAAGTTTATAATAAGGGGGAGAAACTGTCATTATTCTCAGACAACATGAAGAAAACTACAGATAAATCATGAGAATTAATGAGAGTCTAACAATGTTTCTATATACAAAATCAATGAACAGATATAACCCATTTTCCAATACAACAGCAACAAACAGGAAAAATAATACCATGTATACAGTAATACCAACAGTAACAAATACCTCAAGATGAAAAAAAAAAAACCTCTGCAAACTAAAATCCTATAAAATCGTTGTTGTAGAATTTTACAGGAGCCATAAATATATTGAAAAATAGATGTGTCCATGGATTAGAAGGCTAAATATTGTGAAGAGGTCAATTCTACATAAATTAATCCATAGGTTTAATGCTATTTTGATGAAAAAACCCTTCATGTTTTTGATTATTATTTCTGTGAAACTTGACAAGTTCACTCTGAGATTTATAAGTAAAGCCCCCAAAGAAGAACAGTGTGGAAGGAAATTGTTCTACCTTATATCAAGTTTTATTGTCATTTGTAGTAACAATAGAGATAGCAGGGCAGTGGTGCTTGGGTATACAAAATAGATAGACTGAATAAAATAGAATTCTCAGAGACTCATGTATATATGGACAATTGATTTATGTAAAAGGTATTTTAGCCAAGTGAGAGGAAAAGTTTTACTTTTTAATATGTAATGTTATGATATTTGAGTATGTTTGGGGAAATAAATATTGTAACTGATTACATTTAAAAAATTCTAGGAGTATTATAGACCTACATATTAAAGATTTCAGTAGTTTATTAACAGACTATCTTCTTGATTTCAGATCTTGGAAAACTCCTACACCAGACACAAAAAGCCATAATCATCAAGAAAAACATCAATCAAATGGACATCATTAAGATTTAGAGCTTTATGGTATCATTTAGAGATATCATAAAGAAAATAAAAGTGATAGACTGTATTTGTCAGAAAAAAAACTGGCAAAGAAAATATATTCAGAAGATATTTTTTAAAACCTATATACAAATGAAAAACAAAAATGAAAAGAAACTTCATAGAAAAAAAGGCAAAGAATTTGAGAAAGCACACCACAAAACAGGCTATTCAATGGCCCATAGATGTATGAGAAAGCAATCATCCTCATTAAAAGTTGGAAAATGCAGTCGGGCACAGTGGCTCACAGCTGTAGTCCCATCACTTTGGGAGGCCGAGGTGAGCGGATCACCTGAAATTGGGAGTTTGAGACCAGCCTGACCAACGTGGAGAAACCACGTCTCTACTAAAAATACAAAATTAGCTGGGCATGGTGGCATGTGCCCAGAATCCCAGCTACTTGGGAGCCTGAGGCAGGAGAATCCCTTGAACCCAGGAGGCAGAGGTTGCAGTGAGCCAAGATTGTGCCAATGCACTCCAGCCTGCGCCACAAGAGCAAAACTGTCTCAAAAAGAAGAAGAAGGAGAAGGAGAAGGAGAAGAAGAAGAAATTTAGAAAATGTGAAGTAAAACTGAAATGAGGTACCACATACCAACAACCACATTTGTTGCAACAACCACATTTGTTGCAACAACCACATTTGTTGCAACATCCACATTTGTTGCAAATAACAATACAGAACATATGAAGCAAAGGGAATTCTTACACCTTGCTGGTACTACCACTTTAGAAAACAGTTTGATGTTATGTAGTAAAATCAAAATATTCATTCTCTGTGACTAGCACTTACACTCCTAGGTACACACCTTAGAAAAACTAGTGCACATGTGCACCTCAAGGCATATATGGGAATATTCTAAGAAGCATGATTATAATCCCCAGAAACAGAAACTAACCTATCTGTAATCTTTGAAATGGATAAGTCATTGTGCTAATTCCACATGCTAAAATTTGTAGAACAGAAAAAAGAACTACATTTACATTTCATACACAGAGGACTCAAAAACATCATACTGAGTGAAACAAACAAGGCTCTAAAGAAGGAACACATCGGAGTTTCTGGTAGACTGGCCACCTCCTATTTTCTTTTACCTGATAATTACCCCAGAGTTAATCGTATTTTAATTCATTAAACTATACATCTATCTCTGTATTTTCCAATATGGGTGATTATATTTTACAATTTTACAAGCAAAATAAAAATATAAGTAAAATCTTACAATTGTCTTGTAGATTCATTATTCTTAAATATGGGGGGATTGGATACATTTGTGTGTGGACGATATTTAATAAGCCAGAGAAATAACTCTATTTAGGACAACTTCCTAGAGTTTCAATATTTATAATGGGGGAGGAGGAAAGACATCAATATAAGTATGGAAGGCTTTGGAGGGAGTGAACAGATTTAAATGGTTAGTAATTAAATCACACATGATTCAATGTGCAATTATAATGTGATGATTTTAAAAATAAATAAAATTTTTAAAACACCACATGTGATCATATTATAGAGTGACAACTCAATTCACATGAATTAAAAAAAATAAAATACAAGTCTTCAAATATATTTGACTCTTTTGCAGATATACATTTATTATTCTCTTAAGAAAAGCGAAAAAATTTGACAAGTATTGCTGAATGTAATGGGACACCATTAAAATGTGATCATAGGTGTATACTATCCTCAGGTTTGCATTTTGGACAATTACTCTGGCAATAGAATAAGGTAATTAATCAGACACAAAACTGGAGACAGGGCTAACAGTTGGAAGGATTTTGCAGTATATTCAATGAGAAGTGATTAGGGCATTGTGACATAAATGAGAGTGCATATATATGTATATATATATATATATACACATGCTAGACACAACATGGAAAAATATCTTCTTAATAATATATATATATATTTTATATATATATATATATTTTATTACACTTTAGGTTCTGGTGTACATGTGCAAAACATGCAGGATTGTTGCATAGATACACACATGACAATGTGGTTTCCTGCCTCCATCCCCCCATCACCTGTATCTGACATTTCTCCCCTTGTTATTCCTCCTCATCCTCCCTACCCCTCACTGTGCTTCTCCTATTCCCCCTCAACAGACCCTAGTATGTGATGCTCCCCTCCCTGTGTCCCTGTGTTCTCATTGTTCAACACCCACCTGTGAGTGAGAACATGTAGTGTTTGTTTTCCTGTTCTTGTGTCAGTCTGCTGAGAATGATGGTTTCCAGGTTCATCCATGTCCCTACAAAGGACACAAACTCATTGTTTTTTTATGGCTGCATAGTATTTCATGGTGTATATGTACCACATTTTCCCTGTCCAGTCTATCATCGATGGGCATTTGGGTCGGTTCCAGGTCTTTGCTATTGTAAACAGTGCCGCTATGAACATATGTGTGCATGTGTCTTTATAATAGAATGATTTATAATCCTTTGGGTATATACTCAGTTTTGGGATTGCTGGGTCAAATGGAATTCTATTTCTAGATCCTTGAGAAATTGCCGCACTGTCTTCCACAATGGCTGAACTAATTTACACTCCCACCAACAGTGTAAAAATGTTCCTATTTCTCCACATCCTCTCCAGCATCTGGTGTCTCCAGATTTTTTAATGATTGCCATTCTAATTGGCATGAGATGGTATCTTAATGTGGCTTTGATTTGCATTTCTCTAATGCCCAGTGATGATAAGAATTTTTTCATATGTTTATTGGCCTTATATATGTTTTCTTTTGAAAAGTGTCTGTCTGTTCATGTCCTTTGCTCACGTTTGAATGGATTTGTTTGTTTTTTTCTTATAAATCTGTTTTAATTCTTTGTAGATTCTGGATATTAGCCCTTTGTCAGATGGGTAGATTGTAAAAACTTTTTCCCATTCCGTTGGTTTCCAGTTCACTCTCATGGTTGTTTCTTTTGCTGTGCAGAAGCTGTTGAGTTTAATTAGATCTGATTTGTCTATTTTGGCTTTTGTTGTCAATGCTTTTGGTGTTTTAGTCATGAAGTCCTTGCCTATGCCTATGTCCTGAATGGTTTTGCCTAGGTTTTCTTTTTAGGGTTTTTATGGTGTGAGGTCTTATATTTAAGTCTTTAATTCATCTGGAGTTAATTTTAGTATAAGGTGTCAGGAAGGGGTCCAGTTTCTGCTTTCTGCACATGGCTAGCCAGTTTTCCCAACACCATTTATTAAACAGGGAATCCTTTCCCCATTGCTTGTGTGTGTGAGGTTTGTCAAAGATCAGATGGTTGTAAATGTGTGGCATTGCCTCTGAGGCCTCCGTTCTGTTCCACTGGTTTATATATCTCTGTTTTGGTACCAGTATCATGCTGTTTTGATTACTGTAGACTTGTAGTATAATTTGAAGTCAGGTAGCGTGATGCCTCCAGCTTTGTTCTTTTTGCTTAGAATTGTCTCGGCTATGCAGGCTCTTTTTTGGTTTGTCTAGCTTTTTATTTGTTCTGGTTAAAAATTTTAGTCTGAATTATCTAAGTCACCATTACTAGAAGCATCTATTTTTAAATATTGTTAATGTATGAATATATGTTTTAAATAGTAATCTTATTTTGATTCTATTGCATACATTTAAAAAAGTGATATGACACTTAGGTATTAATATATGTAATATTAATATTTACCAAAATTATATCATTAAGAGTAATTTAAACATGTTAAAATTTGAGATACTGTTATAGAATGATCAAAAAACATTTTAAAATATCATTTTAAAGGTATATGAGAAAAACTTTTGAAGTCTGTTTTCTAAGTATTTGATTTCAAATAACTTCCATTAGTATAGTATGAACTCCTTGGGAAGAGGAGCTGTGCTCATTTATCTCTGTAACTCTAATGTCCGATGAAATACCTTGTATAGAATACTCCCTCAATAAATATTTGTTTAATTATCAAATTTTTAGTTTAGTTTAAATTTGATTGATAAATATGCATGAAAATACAGCTATCTCTCTCATATGTGCATTTGCATCCGTATATGTGTGTATGTACATGTATCTGTATATCATTATATATGCTTTTTAAATTATACTTTAAGTTCTGGGATACATGTGCAGTTTGTGCAGGTTTGTTACATAGATATACACATGCCATGATAGTGGTTTGCTGCATCCATCACCCTGTCATCTACATTAGGTATTTCTCCTAATGCTATTCCTCCCCAATTCCCCCACCGCTGCTATTCCTCCTCTAGTCCCCCACCCCCCAGGCCCCAGTGTGGATGCTACCCTCCCTATGTCCATGTGTTCTCATTGTTCAACACCCACTTATGGGTGAGAACACGTGGTGTTTTGTTTTCTGTTCTTGTGTCAGTTTGCTGAGAATGATGGTTTCCAGTTTCATCCATGTCCCTGCAAAGAACATGAACTCATCATTTTTTATGGCTGGATAGTATTCCATGGTGTATATGTGCCACATTTTCTTTAACCAGTCTATCATTGTTGGACATTTGGGTTGGTTCTAAGTCTTTGCTATTGTGAACAGTGCCGCAACAAACATACATGTGTATGTGTCTTTATAATAGAATGATTTATAATCCTTTGGGTATCTACCCAGTAATGGGATTGCTGGGTCAAATAGTATCTCTATTTCTAGATTCCTCAGGAATTGCCACACTGTATTCCACAACGGTTGAATTAATTTACACTCCCAACAATAGTGTAAAAGCATTCCTATTTCTCCACATCTTCTCCAGCATCTGTTGTCTCCTGATTCTGTTGTCTCCCAACTTTTTAATGATCACCATTCTATCTGGCATGAGGTGGTATATCAATGTGGTTTTGATTTGCATTTCTCTAAAGACCAGTAATGATGAGCTTTTTTTCATATGTTTGTTGGCTGCATAAATGTCTTATTTTGAAAAGTGACTGTTCATATCCTTTGCCCACTTTTTGATAGAGTTGTGTTTTTTTTTTTTTTCTTGTAAATTTGTTTAAGTTCTTCATAGATTCTGGATATTAGCCCTTTGTCTGATGGGTAGATTGCAAAATTTTTTTCCCATTCTGTTGGTTTCCAGCTCATTCTATTGATAGTTTCTTTTGCTGTGCAGGAGGTCTTAAGTTTAATTAGATCCCAATTGTCTATTTTGGCTGCCATTGCTTTTGGTGTTTTAGTTATGAAGTCATTGCCCATGCCTATGTCCTGGATTGTATTGCCTAGGTTTCCTTCTAGGGTTTTTATGATGATAGGCTCCATGTTTAAATCTTTAATCCATGTAGAGTTAACTTTTGTATAAGGTGTAAGGAAGGGATCCAGTTTCAGCTTTCTGCACATGGCTAGCCAGTTATCCCAACATCATTTATTAAACAGGGAATCCTTTCCCCATTGCTTGTTTTTGTCAGGTTTATCAAAGATCAGATGGTTGTAGTTGTGTGGTGTTCCTTCATTACCATCATAACACAATAATAATTTCAAAAGTATATACAGTTGTGTTCTATAAAAGTATATATAGTTGCGTTCTTTTGAAATTATTATTGTGTTATGATGGTAATGAGTGGCTGGTCAACAATAGAAAACAACATTATTTCCATTAAATCTAGTCATATTCCTTTCTAATCAATATAACATTTGGTTTCAGTGTTTAAATAACATTAAGACTGTTATTCAAATGACATGTTGATTACATCTAGAAATCTGCTTTTCCTGAAATAGTATTTAATTTATTCTGATTTGCATCCCATTTTAAATAACTTACAAAAGACTCAGCACAGATTGAATAAATTAAATATATTTTTATAATGTGGCTTTTGCCATTTTATGACATTTCAAGGTTTAAATTTTGTTCTCAATAATATTTGCAGAGCCAAGTAGATGTCTGAAATTTAAATATCATATTAAAATATTACTTCACTGTTTTATATGGCATATTAGAAAATATATTTCATTTCTGTCAACTTTTTTATAAAAATAAATTTTATTTTATTTATTTATTTTTTTTTCCCATTTATTTATTTTATTGCATTTTAGGTTTTGGAAAAATAAATTTTAAACTCTACTTTGTATCTTTGTTATTCCTGCATGCCTGAAGTCATGTCAGAAATTCACTGCACTAGGAAATTCATGTCCATAGAATGTGACATTAAAGAGTCAAGCACTATATATTGCAGTTGGGTAGAATGTTGTTTAAGAACTCAGCCATGAGGGAAATTTGTGAGAAATGATATGTGAGGAAAAAGTCATGGTCCGTACTAGGAACAATAAGATCAACCACATATGCTCAAACCAAACTAGGAGACTAAAATGTAGAATTAGAATCAGTGAGAATTAGGATAGACGAAGGGATGGAAATTGTGGAAGTTGTTGAATATCAGGGATCAGGATTTACTTTTTTGTAAAGGACCTGAGAGTAAATATTTTAGATTTTGCAAGCTACATAATCTCTGTCACAGCTACTTCACTCTACCACTGTAGGGTCAAAGCAGACACAGATAATACAGAAAGGAATGCATGTGTTTGTGTTCCAATAACACTATTTGCAAACACAAGCTGGATTCAGGCTGTAAGCCAGTGTTCACTAGCCCCTGCTCTAGAGGCTCCAAAACCCCCAAGGGCTAACTAGTTCATCAAAGAGCTCAGTCCTCCTCCAATGTCAGAAGAGAGAGAATTGAAAAGCCTCATTTTTCCTGTGGCATTTTTGCTCTACTTGCTGCTGCATCCTGGTCCTCCATGATCCAGTGCAGATTACCTCGAGGGTGCTGAGGTTCTCTCCCTCACTTGGAGCCTGGCACAGACTCCAGCAGTGCCCCACATTGGGACTGCCAGGTTAGAGCTCTGTCATTTCACAGTCCCATACTCATTCATGATTCCTCAAAGCACAACACCACAAAAGGTGCTACAGTTGAGAAAATGGGAGATGACTCTCAAATCCATCTTCCCAATTGATGAAAATAAGAGGCTTATATAGTGGGACAGGAATGTAGCTAAATTGCAGGAAAACAAGAATTAGAGAGGGGTAGGTAAGAGTTGGTCAATAGGTAGCAGGTGGTTAGTTACGCAATCACGACAAATACAGGAATGGTGTCTCCTTGTCCAGATGCAATGATCTAGTAAGTTTCAGTTCCTTGATACTACTTGGGAGTTCCGATAGTCGATTTCCTGAGAAAGAAATGCAGGAAACTGTCATATCTATTGTTATCATCTTTATCTATCTATCTAGATATGACAAATATATTCTTAAGACTGAACGGTTCACAATAAGATACCATCTCCTATCAGTCAGAATGGTTACTTAATAATAAATAACAAGTACATATTAATATAATAAAATACATTGTACTAATATTATCTTATATGTTAATATATTGTTTTAAATTTAAAATAATAAAATGTTTTTTTAAGAAAAGTAAAAAATAACAGATACTGGTGAGGCTGTGGAGAAAAGGGAATACTTGCACACAGTTTGTGGGAGTGTAAATTAGCTCAACCCTGCGAAAGCATGATTGCGATTTTTCAAAGAGCTAAAAACAGAACTACCATTCAACCTAGCAATCCCATTACTAGATATATACCCAAAGGAAAAAATCATTCTACTATAAAGACATATGCGCGTGAATGTTATTACAGCACTATTCACAATAGCAAAGGCATGGAATCAACCTAAATGCCCATCAACGACAGAAGGGATTTTTAAAAATATGGTACATATGCACCATGGAATACTATACAACCATAAAAAAGAATGAAATCCTGTCTTTTGCAGGAAAATGGTTAGAGATGGAGACTATTATTCTCAGCAAACTAATGCAGAAATAGAAAATCAAATAACTTATGTTGTCACTTGTAAGTGGGAGCTAAACGATGAGAACTTATGAAAACAAAGAAGAAACAATAGATACTGGGGTCTACTCAAGGGTGAAGGGTGGGAGGAGGAAGAGGAACAGAAAAGATAACTATTAGGCACTGGGCTTAATTCCTAGATGATGAAATAATCTGTACAACAAACCACTGTGACCTGAGTTTACCTATTCCGTTTACATTTGCCTATATCAACTCTTTTTCAAGTAAAGATCTGCTCCAAGATGACTTCTTTTTTTCCCTGTAGAATGAACTTGCAATTCATCTTCTTAAAAATAAAATTTAGCCTTGTTCAAAAGAAATTCTTATTCAGGTGTGAGCTCATTTTTCTAAGATATGAGAAGTCTTTTCTGGAAGGGCTAGACATACTAAATTGAATAGAAGCTAAATTTTAAAAAATGCAAATTAAACAAACACTTTGTATATTGACTCTTTCAACTTCCCAACGTTCTACTTATCTTTATTCTGGCAACACCTTGCACCTGCTGGCTTTTCACACCACTTGCACAATTCACCAATCAAAACTTGTCAGCTTCCATTAACCCCAATGAGCTGCACCCATAGGCAAGACATATGTGCCTGCAAGCAGAGAAACTCCAGAATCACTACATAAGACGGATTGATGGGCATCCTTGTCATCACCTCTCCCTGCAAGTTGCGGGTGACAGCCAATTATGCAGTGGTGAGTAACTTGTGTTATGACTTGATTTGTAGTCTATTGTGATGCATTTCAGGATAATGGCATAGTAGGATTGATGATAGCTTGAAATCAGATACTGATTGGTAACACTTTACTCCCACAGAAAAACACTTACAACATCATTAGTATGATTCTACATTTTCTGCACTTTATAAAGTGTATATTGCACAGAGATTTTTGTTTATAAGTGAAAGAAACTCACAAACAAGTAACTTAGGCAAAAATAGTTGGAGGAGTCAGTGATTACTGACTCATATACTGAACCTCAAAGTTTGTGTTGGAGTTCTTCTTCTACGTAATTGAACTCAGGGACTAAAAACTCTCAAGAGTTTCTATATCTCATCTCTTTTCTATTAATGCCAGATTTATTCCCTTTTACAAGTGCAAGGCTTTCTTCATTTGCTTAAGGAAACATGACCATAGGCAGCTTTGGGACTTACATCTGTACAGCTTTGCCACCAAAAAGGGAAGGACACTCTTCCCTTCTGACTCTAGTTAGAAAACTCCTGGGAGGGTGCACAGACAGGATCCTATTGATTTCATGACAATCTCTGGACAAATCTCCATGGTCAGAGGACATAGGGTAGCATAAATGATAGGCTTCACTTCAATTGTGTGCTCACTCCATTATTAGTGTGGTGCAGTCTAACAGAAAATGTTCGGATGTCCCCAGGACCACATATTATCTTGTATTTGGAAGAGAGGCCCTCTCTCAAAATAAGGAGTTGTTGCAAACCAAAGCGACAGAGATTTCCTACATGTGGAATCAAAGATAAAATTTTATGAAAGAACATTTTATTGAATGATAAATTAATAACATACAATTCCATGTAAAGGGCAAGTCAATGAATCTGAGAATTCTAAAGATTAAGTGAGCATAGTCTCCCTATTTGCAGAGACAGGACAAGAGATTCTCTGTCATTTGTGACCCCATACCTATGTGAAATCAAATTTAAAGCCAAGAGTGGTGGCACATGCCTGTAATCCCAGTGTTTTGAGAGGGTGAGGCGGGAGAATCACTTGAGGCTAAGAGTTTAAGACCACCCAGGTCAACATAGTGAGATTTCAACTCTACCAAAAAAAAAAAAAAGTAGCCAGGCATGGTGGCTCACACCTGTAGTCTCACCTGCTCAGGAGGCTAAGGCGGGAGAATCCTTTGAACCTAGGAGTTCAAAGCTGCAGTGAGTCATGACCACATCACTGCTCTCCAGCCTGGGTGACAGAGAGAGACTTCATTTAAACAAAGGAAAAGAAAGAAACAAATCAAATTTGTATTACTTTTGTACATAAAAATGGAGTCCAGTATAAATAAAGCTATTTTTCAAATATCAATGAACAAATCTATATCAAAGGAATAACTAAAGGGTTAAAAACTATTTAAAGTATATAATTTCTATGTATTTTATTTTATTTTATTATTTTTAGATGGAGTCTTACTATGTTATCCAGGTTGGAGTGCAGTAGCACGATCTCAGCTCACTGCAACCTCTGCCTCCCAGGTTCAAGTGATTCTCCTGCCTCAGCAGGAGAAGTAGCTGGGACAGGCATATGCCACCACACTTGGCTAATTTTTGCATTTTTAGTAGAGACAGGGTTTCACTGTGTTGGCCAGGCTGGTCTCAAACTCAAAATGGTTAGAGCCACCTGGAAAAGAGGAAATGGAGAGAAGAGAAATAAAATGTGTCATTTCTCCAATTCACTCCTACAATTGGAAGTACAATATAAGAATACATCAAATAGAATAAAATGGTTTATAGTCATGTGCTAGATTGTGAAGTCAAAATAAGGTCTACCAGTATTCAGAGAAATGCCATTGAGATCCAGAGTAGCAAGGACAAAATTCAGAAATGTGAGATATGAATGCATTCCAGGAGACTAGAACAGCATGTGAGAAGGCACAGAAACAGAACAAAGATGGTACAAGTGCAGCTCAAACAAGCTCGTCAGAGGAGAGGACATCAAACAAGTGTCTAGTGGAGCAGGACATACCCAGAGGTGTTGTATGATGGAAGAACCTGGAGGCCATAGCAGACTTTTGTAAGAAACCAGGTATTAACTGATGCTAATGCAAATAGGGAAGAGAAAAATATGAAAGGTGAATGTTCATGGGAAATTCAAAAGAATTTGGAGATGAAATATAAGGGACACAAGGCATGAATAAATCAAAGATGACAAGATTTTTAGGTTGAGTGGGTTGGATCATCGTACACTTTAATTAGTTGCTGCTTGTTACTTTCCAGGAAGATAGTAGAGAACCAGTTGCAGTGTGACACTGAAGAAAAAGGAATAGCCAATTTATATGCATGTATTTCTCAACCCTTTCACACAAACACTAGTGTATTAATACAGCACAATAGGGTAAATATTTTAAAAGGGGATTGAGAGCAGCTGTGCAGAACTTGGTGGGAAAAAAAGCACATTTTTATAGCATGTGAACATGAAGTAAAACCAAGTTTTGGAGAAATACATTAAATTTAAAACTTCCAAATAAATTTCATTCAATTTTTAAATAAGAAACTTTTAAATGAGAAACTTAAGCTCACTTATAAAGAGAATGGCTACATACATTCTCTCATCGGAATTTTCACTTTTGACCTCTTTAAATTCTTGATAGTAACCATTGAAGAGAAACTTTGTCTGCACAAGTAGGAGATAAAAATCCGGGCCGGGGGCAGTGGCTCACTTTGGGAGGCCGAGGCAGGTGGATCACGAGGTCAATTTATCGAGACCATCCTGGTCAACAAGGTGAAACCCCATCTCTACTAAAAATACAAAAATTAGCTGGGCATGGTGGCGCACACCTGTAGTCCCAGCTACTTGGGAGGCTGAGGCAGGAGAATTGCTTGAACCCGGGAGGCAGAGGTTGCAGTGAGCCGAGATCGCGCCATTGCATTCCAGCCAGCGTTAACAAGAGAGAAACTCTGTAAATAGCAAAGACCTGGAACCAACCCAAATGCCCATCGATGATAGACTGGACAGGGAAAATGTGGCACATATACACCAGGAATATTATGCAGCCATCAAAAACGATGAGTTCATGTCCTTTGCAGGGACATGCATGAACCTGGAAACCATCATTCTCAGCAAACTGACACAAGAGCAGAAAATCAAACACCGCATGTTCTCACTCAAAGGCGGGTGTTGAACAATGAGAACACATGGACACAGGGAGGGGAGCACTACACACTGGGGTCTGTTGGGGGGAAATAGGGAAGGGACAGTGGGGGGTGGAGAGTTGGGGAGAAATAGCATGGAGAGAGGTGATGGGGAGGAAGGCAGCAAATCACACTGCTACCTGTGTACTTATGCAACAATCTTGCATGTTCTTCACATGTACCCCAAAACCTAAAACGCAATAAAATAAAATTAAATTAAAAAATTAAAATTAAAAATAATCTGACATCATTGCTTCACAATCATTAAAAATATAACAACCCTTGAAATTACATGTGAAGAATTCAAAAGCTCTGCCTTCATTGACAAAAGTAATGTTTAAATTTCTGATGATAACTTAGATGTTTCTGAATCCAATTGCATATTTTTGTTGCATGTTACAAAAGAAAAATGATGCTCTATTTGCAGAATGATCATTCATTTTTAGGACCATTGCTATGTAGGTAGCTTGGAAGCCATACACAAGGCATATAAGTGCCCATGGATAGAATTATAGATAGAAGACAGAAATGTCAATCATTTCCCTCAGTTGTGCCCATGAGGAGAACTGCTGGATCTCTCCACTCTCCAAACCTTTAACAGACCGCACCTAGGGGTGTGCCCAGTGCTCCCTGGGCAATAACATGCTCTGCTGCTGGCTCTCCAGTGGGTTTCCAGGTAGTGGGGCTCCCTCTAGGCTATATTTAGTACACTGGGGTGGAGCAGCAAATTCTGAAGTTGTTTCTCTTTTCTCCTGGTTTATAGCCTTCTGAGCTTGCTGTCATACACTGTTCCACCTTGAACCTGGATTACTTTGCACCGACCCTGCTAAGGCCTTGAGAGGATCAATATCTTGTGAGACAGTTGAAAAACATTCACAACACACTAGTATGACAATGCACAGCCATAACACAACTCTACAATAAACTTTTTATTTTGTTGCCTGTATCACTGCTATAGGTTTTCTTGAGGTAGCCACTGATTCCCAGGGCAAAGATGTGTTCCTGTGGGATGAAGCTCCATAGATTCATGTAAATCAGCTTCTACCATGCCTCACAAATGATCATAGTGGACAAAAGTCATTGATAGAAAACTACACTAAAACAAAATAATCTTTTAAAAATCTCTTGCCAGGACCAGGCATGGTGGCTCATGCCTGTAATCGCAGCACTTTAGGAGGCCAAGGCCGGGGGATCACTTGAAGTCAAGAGTTCAAGACCAGCCTGACCAACATGGTGAAACCCCATCTCTACTAAAAATACAAAAATTAGCCTGGCATGGTAGCACGCTCCTGTAGTCCCAGCTACTCAGGAAGCTGAGGCAGGAGAATCACTTGAACCCAGGAGGTGGAGGTTGCAGTGAACTGAGATTGTGCCACTGCACTCCAGCCTAGGCAATAGAGTGATAGAGTGAGACCCCATCTCAAAAAAAAAAAAAAAAAAAAAAAAAATCTCTTACCAGAACTGCTGTTAGGTAAACTTGGCGTTAGATTAAAAAACAAAAAAGTCGCATATCTTTGGTATGTGAATGTCTTCTTATCACAGGTATGTGACTTTTTTGTTTGGTTGTGGGCACAGAAAATGTTTTGATTGGTTTGGGCACAGAAAATGGGCTTTGGCTAAATTAATGAGAAAGACAGGAAAGAGGAGAGGAAAGGATGTATTTGGAAAGACAATGGAGATATACAAAGAAACAAAAGGAAGGAAAAATACAAAGAAACAAAAGGAAGAAAAAAGCCAGACTTCCTAAGAGAAAGGTAACAAGGATAGTTCAGAGAACCAAAAGGCCAGCATTAATTAGCATTTTCTGTTCTTCCACCATGCATCAACACCGAAAATTTTCTGACTCTGTATCACTTTCCTCAAGATTCAGATTTTTGGGGAATAGGATCCAATTGCTCACATTTTGGTCATTGTTCCATCTGGCCTCGGGAGGACTGAATACCCTCATTTGCAGTCCCAGTTTTGACTGTGGAAGTGGGACAGTTTATCATGAAAATTCAAGAACCATCACAAAAAGAGGGAATGATGGATCCTGAACAAACACAAACAACAGATGTCCATCTCACTCATCTAACCCGTTCATTTTTAGATGTGGAGACAGAGTCCCTGAGTTAAAATGCTCTTATACACAGCCACGGAATTAGTCAGTGATGAGGTTGGAGCTAAAACATTCCTTTTCCATCCTTTGGAAACTTCTCATTTCAATACTTTTCCTACGTCATACATCTGCATATTCAGTTATGTTAAGTCTATTTCATTTAGAAAAATACAATAAAATCTTACATTGTACCCTCAAATGTGGTGGAGTGGGCTGATATCTGAGAAATACATAGCTAATTTAAATATATTTTTATGACCTTAAAGATAAATGTCATGCAAATACCCAAAGGGCAAATAGTTGCCAGGAAACAGAAAAGCAGTTTGCATTCAACTATGGGCACAGAAAACCAATACATAGAAAAACGACTTCTTTCTTATCTGAGAGGTCTGACAGTTTTAATAATAATGTCAAATGCATTTTCAGGCATATTTTTTCCAGGCTATTTGTGCTATGAAATACTCTGTCTTGTGAAATGTCAGAGTGCTGTTTTTTCAGTGGGTGCCATTTTTCATTTGAATGCACTGAAACAGGATTTCCACTGAAAATGTTCAAGTTCTGTGAGGCACATTACATTGTTTTTAATGTCACTATTATACTGTAGAGCTGCAACTAGCATACATAAAGCAACATTCAACATAAAAGTTTTGCACTTGGCTCCAATGTGAATATACATGGGAAAGATGGAATGAAACATATTTTTTAGTTTTGGAATGTTCTCTAGTAGCCTCAGTGCTGTAAGTGGCTTGAATGTCCACTCCTCTCATGGACTTCCTTGACCACCATTCTTAAGAAGTTTCTCGTAGTGATTACAACTGTTCCCTAATTGTTTCTTTACTAGTCTATATCACAAGACATAATTATACGTTTGTAAAGAGAGGCAGTATGTGTAGCCCTTAAGATCAAATAGCTTGAAGAAACCTGCTGAGTTCAAGAATATCAGCCCCATTAATTATATATATCTGTGGTCCTACCATACAGTCATAATTTACCTCTTTGAGTCTCAGTTTTTTTTAACTATAAAATGTGATCATAATGATGCCCATTTCATAAAGATCTTGTGAGAGTTGCATGAGGTAAGATGCAAAGTATTGTTAACAGTGCCTATTCCATACTGAGCATCATGGAGGAGTTTTCTATTACTATGACTAATTTATTGTCTGTGTCTGTCTTCTTTTCACCTGCATTAGCCTGTGAATTTTATGCAGGCAGCAACCATATATATTCTTTCCTCTAGTGGGTGTCTTGTAAGAAATATGCCTCTCACATAACTGGGGACCAATAAATACTTGTAGGTTGAATGGATGGACAGATGAATGGATGAACTAGCTTTACAATTCACCAAGTGCTTTCACACTTATTGTCACAATTAAGCTACCAGGCAGTGTTGTCAGATAGTACCAGCACTCTTCTCATTTTGCACAATAGAAAACTAAAGCTTGGAGATACTAAATGACTTGCTTATGAGCAGAGTTCAAGCATTAGAAATTTGAGCACAAATTCATGTCTTCTGACTCCAAATTTCATTCTGTTTTGGTTCAAACTTTTCTATTTATTTGTTCCATCTCTGAGTCCTGTCTACTGATTTTTTTTTTTTTTTTTTTTTTTACAAAAAAGGGAAACCATTTGCCCTGTTCACGTTGGTGCATTGTTTTGAGCATCAAAAGTTAAAGTAGGTAATATATATCAAATTGTTACCCCAATGTAAGACATTATCATTTGTTTAATATTTAAGGGAATCTTTAGCTTGACTGTTTTATGAAATGCTATACATTAGAAAAACAAAATTCAAAAGGAGAGAGAGAGAAGGAAGGAGAACTTGGCCTAACGAAAGGTAAAAGATTTACAGTAAGAATTGGCTTTGAATTCTGAAACATTTCCTTATCCTTGACAATGTGGGCTGGCCAATCTGGGCAGACTAGCTAGGGAGGAAAAAAAGGGTACCTTTCTGATGTTTCAACAATTTCTTCAATTGTTGAGATATGATCAGCATATAGCTCTGATGTTATATCACATACTTTCAGGTTTTTTGCTATTAAAATTAGGCAAGTATAAGTTTAGTCTTTTATTTCACCTCTTCTTAAATAAAAATACTGAGTTTCCAGGATGATAACGTACCTCTTTTATTATTATTATTATTATTATTATTATCATACTTTAGGTTCTGAGGTACATGTGTAGGATATGCAGGTTTGTTACGTAGGTATACATGTGCCATGACGGTTTGCTGCATCCATCACCCCATCATCTACATTAGGTATTTCTCCTAATGCTATCTCTCCCCTATCCCCTCCTCCCTGCTATCGCTCTCCTAGCCCCCCACCCTTCTACAGGCCCCGGTGTGTGTTGAGCTCCCTATGTCCATGTGTTCTCATTGGATAGCATATCTCTTAAGTTAATAATGTCCTAGCTTATTTTTTACCTCACTAAAGACTATAAATTTTGTTAAGGTGTCAAGAAGGTTGTAAAAAGAAAGGCCTTCAGTTCCTCCCCACAACACAAAGTAATGTTGTTAGTAATGAAAAGTATAATTACTGGTTAATGTAATAGTTAAACAGAATTAGCCAGCACTTATTGAACATATAATATGTGAAAGAAACTATGCTGTATGATTATACATGCGTGACTTAATTTTATTGTTTTATTTATTTCTTCAACATATACTGACAACCTACTCTTTCCAGGTACATTTCTAGTTACCATAAAACATAATAATGAAAAGGTGCTTGACCTTATGGAATTTACTAGTGGATGAGGCAGACAAGAGAGAAAAGGACAAAGAAACATTTGATATACTGTCAAATGGTGGTAAGTTCTATAAAGGAAAATAAAATAGTATAAAAGAAAAAAGAGTGACAGAGGTCTGAAATTGTGATGTTACCTGGTGTGTCAAACACAACTTCCCTGGGGAGTTAAAATTTAAGCAGAGATATGAATTGAGTGATGGGTTAAGCCATGCAATTCTGGTGGAATAGAGTTCTCGGAAAAAGGAAGAGTAAGTACAAAGCTCCTGAGGCAGTGAGAGGCTAAACTGGAATGGCCAGACCATCGAGGTGCAAAGTGATGTGAATGAGGTCCCAGAACCAGGCAGGGTTGCCAGGTAGCGCTTTAAAGAAGATACAGGAAGTTTGGACTTTCTGTTGAAGTGGAAGAGAGCTTTGGAGGGTTTGCGTAGAATAACACAATCGGGTTTACTTTTCCAAGGACCGTTCTGGCTTTTGTGTAGGGAATCATTCTTAGGTTGTGAGAATGGCAAGGGCAAAATCTGGTAGAACAGTTAGGAAGCTGTTAGGTTATGCCAGTCTTGGCAAGAGATGGCAGTCCTGTGTGTGGTAAGGAATGGGGGCACGTAGTCAGTTTGGGAAGAAGATGTAGTTCTCTTCTGATTACTTCTATTTTCTAAGTGAAATAAGAGTAAATGTTATGAACTGAGAATGAGGAGATTTGAGAAGTGAGAAGCTCTGAATGGGAAAATGGCTGAACAGAAAAAATTCTAGAATTCTGGGGGAAATCCAGGACCTATTTGGAGTTGTGGTCATGAGCTGGATGGGAGAAAGAATCATGCGGTTGTGTGTTTTTCTCCAGTTACTTTCGGTTGCTCTGGTAAGGGCAGAGAATTTGGTCCAACTAAGCTGGGATTTTGATCAGGTGAGTATGGCAAATTGGGAGGGGAAAACAAACAATTACACTACTAGACTTTGGAACCCATGGCTGGCAGAGGAAAGTGGGGGCAAGAGGTGGTGGTGGCAGTGAAATGTGTACATTATTAGATAGGATGGTCCCATATTGCCGAAGACCTAAAGGAGCAGCGACTGAGAAAGGGAAATGGATAAATGAGTTTGGAATTGGCCATCACATGCTTGAAATGGAGACTTGAAGATACTGGAAATGGCCTAGGGCATGTGATCACAAAAGTTGGTTATCTTTATTAGTATAATACCATGTCCTGTGTTTGCTGGGTGTTTTTCTGTTCTTCATCAACTTGATACACTGGTTGCCAAAATAATCACAAAATTGAGACTAGCCACGTATACTGCCAACAAGCGGAAGGACTTTAGATTATTAATATCTGAAGACATACTTCTTTTTACTATTATGAATGTAATACTGACATTGTTCTAGGGTTGTGACAGTGAGATTATAACATGCCCTAGCCTTTGGGCTCAATGAGAATACCCATTACCTGTGCATTCACACATCTGCCTTTCTGGATGCAAGGAACCCACATCGTTCCCTCACAACCAATAGTGTTTGTTAGTGAGTGCTTTGGTGTCTAAGGGAGCCAAGGAGTCTCCCAGGCAGAGAATCTCCTATAGGAGCTGTCATTTCTGGTTAGCAACCAGCTCTCAGTGAGTGCCTACCGCGGCCTACTTTTCAGTATGATTTCATTTCGTGCAGGTAGGGTTGTTTTTCTCGCTACGGGTCAGTGCACTGGAGCAGGGCTTCAGATCCTCAGCATTCTTGAATAGCATTCCTAGAGTGACCCAGGAGGCTTCCCAAGAGGGGAGTAGGTGGCTTAGCTCCTCAGCCTCGCTACTGCAGAAACCAGGAGTGCGTCCCCCTTTTCGGATTCTTGACGTCAAGCTCCGACAGCCCTGGAGCCTCGCAAGGGCGGTAGAGAGCTGAGGAGGGGTGGGTGACAGCGAGGGGAAGCCATTGCAGCAACAGCTTGGAGGAGGGAGCTGGACGTCGCCTCTCGCCAGGGAAACGGGGAGCAGGAGCCAGACTAGGGGAGGAAGAGGACCGGCCGGCTCAGGGAATCGCTGAGCTGCTGCAAAAAGGGGCGGGGAGAAGGTGGGGGCGCTGCGTGCAGCGCGCTGGCTCCAGCGGTGGCCGCGGGGAATGTGACATCAGCGGCGCCGGGCGCTTGGGGCTGGAGGAGGCAGCTCGCCTCGGCTGCGCTGCGCACACCTCGCCCGGGGGAGGACGCAGACCGGGGCAGGCGGCAGGGATGTCGGCGAAGGAGAGGCCAAAGGGCAAAGTGATCAAGGACAGCGTCACCCTCCTGCCCTGCTTTTATTTCGTCGAGGTGAGTTGGCCCAGCGCCTTGGCATAATGCAGATCCTCTGGGGATCTCCTGAGCGAATTCAGGTCCCGGACAGCGTTGGAGGCGCAGAGATCGCGTGCCAGGGCGCGCTCCGCTGTCCCCAAATGCCCGACCCTCCCTCTTCCCCTAGATTTCACAGGAGCTCCCCGAAGGTGCCTGTGAATACCTGTCAGCCCGGGGTGATTACCACTAGAGGTGTCGCTGCTGGGCAACCAGGGAAGAGATACCTGTGTGAGTGAGTGTGGTTTTAGTTCCTTGGCCCTCCTGTGTGTCTGTGTGCACAACGTCCGCCAGTGCCCCAGAGGGGCCATGATGCCCATATTTCGGGATTTGTGTCTTCAACCTGCCAAGTACGCGTCGAGAACTCTGTGTGCACACAGCTGTGCCTAGGGCATATGAGGGTTGACGGTGTTTACATAGCACAAATATTGTCCGTTGCTTTTATTACCCCTGTACCCCCAAATCCCTCTCCTGTTATGGTGTTCACATGTGCTTCTAAAATTGGATCTGCATCTCTAAACATTAATCATCAATTTACTGGCCTCTTTCCACAGGAAAAAAAAATACATATTATGTATGTGTGTGTGTACATATCTATATATAATATTTTAAATCTATGACATCATCTGATTTTACATGATTTGTATCTGTGTATTTACTGTGCTGAGCAGGATGACAGTTAAGCAATTAAATGCAGATTTATTCATAATGAACCTCTAACTTACCAAAATGCAGTATTTGCGAGAGAAACAATTCATAGGAGGGTTATAAAGATTGACAGATACAGTGATTCCATGTACTGTACTCCATTGCATTAGGAAGACATTTTTAAGCAAGAGGTTTCTTAAATCACAGATAGAAAGGGGACGTATTGCATAGGTTTAGGGAAATTAGATGGTTTTAAGCATAAAACTATATTCTGTGTAGTTAGAGCCTGGGTTGCATAGAGAATTGTAAGACTGTTGCTGAATTATAAATATCCTTCTCTGGCCATCTTTTCAGCCAAATATGGAGGTTTAGCCCTTCCAAGTACAAACAGTAGATTCTGTATGCAATCATTGCAAAGCTTATCTGTTTTGAGGAATAGTCATTGCCTTGAAATTGGGAAAAGAGACATTGTCAGACTCTTCTTATAGGTAACAATGTATTTAGAAGTTTTGTATAGGTGTCATAGTTTTTCAAATAATTTCAGTTTTAAGAAAGATATATGTGACTTGCATAAGTTTCAGAGAAATGATGGGTGGCCCCTTCATTCATGACTCATTGAAAAGAGACAAATTAAAAAGGACCTATGTATTTAAAATAATCAATTGATTCATTTATTGTCCTTTTCACAAGAGATTTTTGAGACCATGGCTTAGGTAATTTTTGATGAAAGACAATAAACAGCTTTCTCTAGTAAAATGTAGACGACAGAAGATTCCGTGATGAAAAGGGTGAAGGAATGAAAGATGAGATACCTGCCTTCAAATTCAATATATCAGACCACTTGTCGCATTGCTAGTTTTGTGCTATAGTGCTTTCATTTGTGTCTGAGTCAATGACATTTGTCTAGGAGAAATCAGTTAATGGTTGAGTTCCCTCTCCAGGAAGGAGCACACCTGAGGTCAGCAAGAAGCTGACTACATGTAGGTAGCAGCTATATGGCTTCAAGGAAAATGCCCCCATGAAAGAGGATGCGAACTAGAGAATCAAGGATGTGCGTTTACAGAATGTACATGCACACTTCTGAGGCACCTTTAACAGGAGTACATGTCCCTTAAGCAAGAATTTTAAAAGTAAAAGTGCCTCATAATACATTGGAATTGTGTGTTTAGGAATAGACATCTCATAATTGTCACTTCTTTCCCATGAGTGGAAATAGCCCAGATTCATTACTTTTACTTTGGCCCATTCACATACCCTCTATGAAATTTTTCAGCAGAGCATGCTATAGAACAATTACTTAAAGACAATTCATGGAGTTTAAATGAGCATTGATGGCACTGTGACTTGGGGATAACAGACTTCAAAGGCAGATCCACACAATTGGATTGCAAATTATCTTCCTGACAACCAAATGCATGAATCACTAAAGAGCTTCCAGAAAATGGGAGACTGCATTAGTATACCAATTATTTAAGTGTTTGACCAGATGCACTACCACGGTCCTTTGAAATGACTCATTTTGAAGCTGGTGACAATGCACTAAATTTACATCTCCTTTGTAGGATGAATAAACATAGCTTGAATTCGCATGTTAGTAAAATGCTCTAGAGTAATGACACTTTGCTTTACAGTATAGTTTTCCAAGACCTCAGAAGTTAAGATGGAAAAGTGAAGCATGAGTGAATCTCTTTCCACCACATATTAGCCTAAAGCACATATTTTTAGCCTTCTCTGTTACTTGAACTATAATTTAAGTAACAAGAAGAGGCTAACAAAACAGACCTCTGGAGAAAACAGTTTCTGGGTCTCAAGTCAGTGACGCCACGAGCAACTTACACTTTGTCTTTTTCAAAGAATTTAGGAATTTAACATTACAAATTCATGAGAGATATGAGATATAAAGAAACTTTAATTGGGAAAATGAGGGAAGAGAAATTCGCTCAAGCCAGAAGGGGCTGAAATCAAGATGGACTGAGTTACATCAGGAAAATGGCAGCATGCTCTAGGGAAAACCTGGGCCGTACAGACAGATTGATTGGTTCAAACACCACCTTTGCCAGGTACTACATGAATTGATCTAGCCAAGTTACTTCTCTCATCCTTTGTTTCTTCACATATAATAGAAATTAAATAATATAAATATAAATACACATGTATTCATATATAATAGAAATAATTATATGTCTTAGACTATAGAATATATTATGAGGTTAAACATCAGGCCTGTGATATGGTAGGCAATCAAGATATGTTAGTTCCTTTCCTTTATAACTGTCGTGACCTGAAATGGATTATTTTACTTATAGTTTGGATTTAAGGGATCAAGTACTGATAAGGTCTAGCTTGAGAGTTCTCATAGTTAAGAAGTCATCTTCTCCCCGGTTTCTAGAAATAGTTTGGGCTCCACAGGTTTCTTGAAATGAACCTGTATTAATTGATATAAATGGGGAGAGTGAAGTGCTATTTACAGTTTGTACAATAATAAAGACAAACATTTATAAAATACTTAATATGTACTAACAATAGGGTTAAATGCTTTACGTGCATCATGTCGTTCAATCTTCAAAGTTTCTCTTTAAGAAAGAGGCCATCATTATCTGTGTTTTGAAGAAGAAACTGAAACTCATTAAAGTTAGACAACTTGCCCAATTTTATAGAGAAAAGTTAGAGGCAGGGCTGGATATTAACTCAGAACTCATGCTCTTCACCACTGCAATAACAATCTCTGTTGACTTGTTGAAAGAACGCTCAAAGTTACTCTGTATGGTTTCTCACTGGTAAAAATAGGAAGGTGTAATAAGGCAAGGGCATGCTGTCAAAGATGATACAGTTTTCTCTGGCAACAGATCAGCTTCCTCAGCTCAATTCCTCCTCCAGTGGGAGCCTCCAAGCACAAAGAGTTGGTAGACAGTGCATACTCTCCACATTAGCTCATCAGCTAGTGACTAGTGCCCCTCAACAAGGACCCTGGATAGAAGCAAGGAAGGAGTAAAGAGGTCGGCAGTCCATTTGCTGAGTGTCAAAGTATCTCTAATTATATCCCCGAAGGCATTAGGCTGCGGTGTTCAGCCACTAAAACCAAGTAACCTTGTCCTTGTTCACCACCATACCTGATGTTAAAGCACACATTAATTTAAGAGATATAATTATTTTTTCTTACCTCTTTGGTTTATGCTGCTATTTGCTGATAAAGTGGTTTATGGTTGACAGTAATGTTGGACAGCATTTGAAAAACATTGTGATTTTTAGTTTAGCACCTCATTTTATGAGCAAGTTTCATAACTTAGTTTTATACTGTTCAGCCTGGGAAAGCAAAGGTCAAGCAGTAAGAAGAACTCTCAGAGAAGCATACCCATACCCTATTAGGTTGAACAGAAAAGCAGGTAAAAAGGAATGTTCCACTAAAGAAAAGGTTTATCACGCTCTTAAAGTTTCTGAGTACTCTGCAAGAGATGGCTCTATCACTTACAGTGGCAGATGCAGCCAGCAGTGTACCTAGAATTAGCAAAAGAGTTTTCAAACTTAATAGCCCAATAGTATATGTGATAAGGTCAGTTGTCTGGGTGCTAGTGCATGCAAAGGATTACAGTGGTCCCTCTGGGGCTCAGGCTCACAATTTTGTTCTCATTAGTCATCCTGCTCAAAGATCAATGAACTATGTAGTATAAACAAGTGACAAATTACCTTTTTACACCTAAAAACCAATAAATTGTTAAAATAAATGGGAAAGAGATTCTTTTTACTTAATCATTCTGCTACATGACGTAACATTTTTATAACACATCTGTTGCTAACTTTATGAAGGCAGAAGACTTATGTTTGACCTATATGTAAATATATGTTTACAAGGCTACAGATACAGAAAAGAGTTTGAAATTGCCTGTTATTCATACAAGAAAACACACACAGACACATATGTATGCACGCACCTGCACATAGGTATGTACAAATACATATGGAGTGAGAATATCATCTCTCTTTCCACTCAGCATAAAATTACAGTATCTGAAGCATTCCAATGCAGAATATTTTAAACTCAAAAAAGTAAGATTACGCAGAAAGTTTTCATTTTATTTTATTTATTTTCAGGCAGGGTCTCACTCTGTCACCCAGGTTGGAGTGCAGTGGCATGATCTCAGCTCACCGCAACCTCTGCCTCCCAGATTCAAGTGATCCTCCCACTTCAGCCTCCTGAGTACAGGCATGCACCACCACACCCAGCTAGAATTTATATTTTTTGGTAGAGACATGCTGCACAGGCTGGTTTTGAATTTCTGGGCTCAAGCAATCCTCCCGCCTGAGCCTCCCAAAGTGCTTGGATTACAGAGGTGAGCCACTGTGCCTGGCCTATTCAGAAAGCTTTCATTATTTTGAATGTGTACTCAGCAGTAGATACGTTGCAGGATTTTGCTAACGGAGTTAATTACTATAGGGTCAGTAATCAAACAATGTGTTCAGGAGTAGAAGCCATTGCTGCTACTCTGTTACCATCCTACCTAGAGATGTTCAACAAGCCTTTGAGCAAAGTCACCTGGTTAGTTTGGTCTAAACACATTTTGACATTG
Organism: Sapajus apella; assembly: GCF_009761245.1. Taxonomy (NCBI): domain Eukaryota; kingdom Metazoa; phylum Chordata; class Mammalia; order Primates; family Cebidae; genus Sapajus; species Sapajus apella. Next base: position 12,308,238 of record NW_022437004.1, read on the forward strand.
TGGTGCCTTGACAAAACCTTAACACAATTTTCATTTTCTTCCCATTGGAAAGTATCCACAGATTCTTAATTGTAGCAAACATTAATTCACAAGATTTCTGTTCTATGTCATGATCTATGTAAAAATTATATAACTCATTTGATTTTATTGCTGAGAAGTATTGCTAGTTTATTCCCTTTTACATAAATGTTAGCATCAGTATGAAATATAAAATCACGTTTCTGCATTGCATATACCAAAATAGTAGCTGTAGATTTTTTTCTTCTCTAGATTGTATAGAAGGATAGGCTGCTCAAAGAAGTACTTCAAACTCTGCCAAATGAGATGAGTTGGCAAGTCTTTCCTCTTTCAAAGTCACAATGCATAAAGTCGGATGCAAAATAAAGTAAATAGAGAATAGATTCCTAAGTTTTAGAGATAGAGTTAAATGAGGACATTTCTGCAAATGCAAGTGTTGAACACTAGGGAATTCTTTTCTATTCCTAAACACCACCACGATCTTACTATTTCTTCATGGGAAAGTTACTTGGAATGTGATTCGTTCTACTTTTCTCTATTAGGAAATAAAAATACTTGGCTTGCAAATTTCAAGTATATCTTTAATAATAATAATGATAATAATCAGAGTAATAACAAAGAATAGTCCATTTCAAGTCTTCTTTATATGGGGCCCCTCTAGATACATTATTTTTAGTCCTGAGAACTATCCTACTGAGAAGGCATTGTTATCTTTATTTTTTGATTCAGAAATTATAGCTAAGAGAGCTACTGTCTTTACCAGGGACACATAGCAACTAAATGAAGAAGTCAGGATTTCAGAGCTTGTCCATTGTGCTCTTGCGTTATGACTACGCCACACTGTCTCACACATGCTTCCATCAACAGTGCTAAACCTAGTGCTGAAGTAGAATGGAGAGCCCTGCCTCTGCTGTGAGTTGACTGGCTTGATGGTATCTGGATGCATGTATTTGAAACATGTCTGGTTGTGGCTCTATCAGAGTTGCGGAATAGAGTTTTTCTCTACATTCAGCTCTAAACTTCACTGTGTTAGTGCTATTTCCTAATTAATAGTAACTGGTTTAATTTCTGACATGACTTGAAGGCCCAGTGGCCCCTAAAAAGAAGCTTCCTTTGGACAAGCACAAATGGCTCCTGTGAGTCTTTGATGGACATTAATGAGGATCATTGTGTGGGGATTAGAGGGAAGACTTAGAACATAAATAGAGTTTTAGGAGCATAGAATATGTAGGTCTATTAAAATGTTAGAAAGAAAGAAAACAAGATAATAGAAACAGAGAGAGGTGGGTCCAAGCAGGATTAGAAGAAAAAGCATTAGAAAATTGAAGGTAGGCATGAATTGTGTGTGTGTGTGTAATGGAGATCCAATCTGTGAGCAAACCATGAGACCCCTTTAAACATTTGATTGTCTAAGCTGGCTTGTTAAATAAAGATTACCTGAGACACTATTACTGATGTTTATGTTGGAAATGTATCACAAATATTACAGCAAACACATTTTCTCTAGCATATGTATATGGCATAGGACATTTCTCAAGCAACCTTTTTATTTAAAAGGTGGGGAAATGTCTTATAGAGTTTAAAAGTCTTATTACAGAGGTAAGTCTAATAAAATTATGGAATTTAAGAACATATGGCCTCACTGTTTCTTCTATCACATAAGAACATTTTTCCTTGAAAAGGTTAACTGAGTTAACCTGTAGACATACCAAGTGTGCCTGAAGTACCTAAGGACACTTTGGTTAATATCAGATCAGGAATAGAACCTAGGTCTCCTGATTCCTGTTCTAGTGCTTTTTCCTAATTACTACTATTTCTAGAATTATTTATATTAGAAAGTTTCCCTCTGGATTATAACATTTAAAATACAGGTCATTCTAATTCTACATGTGAACAAGTTGTGGTAGCTGTTTGTGCTAACTTCCAAACACATTTCATGACCACCTTGCATTAAACAACAAGTCAAAGCAATCATGAATGGATCTTCCACTTTTCCAAATTGTTAGGCTCTTTTAAAAGCATGGTAATAGCCAAAGATCAGAAAATTGGAAATGATTTTTTTCTCATTGTCTAAGTGCCCACTTGTAATTTTACAATTAATTACCTTGACATGAAGTCTGTAACACACAGTAAAGGAAAGTATAAACATGGGAAGGAGTAAAAATATAATTTATGTCATCATTCATGGAATAGCTTTGAATTTTCCCTCATACCTTAATGTAAAGTTTTCATACAAGACATTGCTCTGCCTCAAGGATTATTGAAAAGTTGAAGATTAAATCAATCTCTGAGATCTATATGAGTCCTCATATCTTAATTTTACTTATATTTATTTTATGATCTAGGAGCTACATATGGATTGTTTGGGATTTGAGATTTCAAAGAAAGGCATCACTGAAGCAAAGAACTTGCAATTTTAGTTTTCATAGAAAGTTATTTTACTTACATAAGGCACATATACCAGCAGACAAATTTTTTTGCCCATGGTAAAACAAAGTATTAGATATATATTTTTTTACTTTGGTAAAATAATATAGTTTTTTTTTAACTCGATCTACCAACTAGCCTTGTAATCTTGGGCAAGTAACTTATTTCCTGTAAGCCTAATTTTCCTCGTTTGAAAATGATGAAAGTATTATGTTCAGGTGAGAGTAATTATGACCCTTTAATCGTAAACAAATTATAAAATATGGCCAACAATTCTAAAGCAAAGTCAAGCCTGGTAAATGAATTTTCTTTTTTCCACTTACCAACACTCTCTCTCCCATCTTGTCGAAAGTAAACTTTGTTGGTGGCTTTAGATGTTATATGATTCCCTGGAAAAGAGCAGGTTCTCCTCATTGTTTTTTACTGGTATCACTCATTCATGTATGTTTTATATAGTGTACATACAATGGTAGAGCAGTTTATTATAAGGTATAAATACATTAACAACAAACCTTTACTGGAATTCCTGCTCATTTTCATGGATAGAGGGACATATGCACACACTCACAAAATAGAGACCACTTTTTTTCAGTACCCTTACCTTGACCCAGTCAGTGGAGGGGAATTCTTATTTACTGAGCACCTTCTATACACAGCGCCCAGGTAACACTCTCCTGAAAGTCCCTACTCCAAGGTTTTTGGTAGGCCCATACTCTGTGAGCCACTGCCATTCTCATCTTTCCAGAGTTCTACAGTATTATATATAAACTTGTCAGCAGAAATGTCTGTCCAATGCAAATTAAATATCTTCCCTTGCCTCAACCTAACCATCTGTGAAATAAAGAATATTATGCTTTCTAAAAATGATGAATAAATTAGATTTAGTCTTTGGGAATGAGTCATCTCACTTAGGCTACTGTATGATTCACTGGAATCTTTTATTTATTTATTTATTTTTTTAAGGCAGTTGGATACACCCTGAAGAATTAACAGGTTACTTATCCCTTGGGTGATGATCTGAAAATGCTTGTATTGTAGCAACTGAGATTTGAGTTAGAACATGGAGAACATCCAACTGTGAAGATTTAGACATAAGTAATGTCTTATTCATGGCAAAAACTTATAAAAAGGGTGGACAGCAATCTGTTGTAAACAATATACTATAGAGAGATGAACTTTTGAAAACTCTTCTGCTTTAAGACCTCATTTGGTTTCTAGCTTCCAGCTGAATTTGATGTATGTGGAGAAAAATTATTTGATGTTAGTATGTTTTTCAATATTTAAGTTTCAGACTAGTAGTTATTTCATAGATAATATTGGTTCTAGTAACTTTTAGATAGTTTGAGCAGGACATAATTAAGAAAAAATTCTTTTTATTTATTTTTAAACTCCAGCCTGTGGAACAATGAAAATAGCAGAGAGCAGATAGTCTCTCAATAAATCTGTGATGCATTAGTTGTTGTGTTAGTCAAGAAATCTAGCAGTTTAATTAATGAATATATGGAGATAGACCCTGGGCTGAACCTCAGCTTTGGCCTTGATCTTGGCCACATTATTCCCCGACTAACCTTGAAGGCTAGTGGTCCTTTCAGTCCTGTTCAGAAATAGGAGAAGAGATTGCTAAGACTTCAGTGCTCAGATATGTGTTCCAATATGTCTAGGAAGGGCCAAGTGCAGTGCATCCTAGAAAATGCCTGCTCTACGGGACTACAAAACACTTTAAGAACTGCTCATTCCAAAGTCTCCACCCCACGAAACTCAACAGGCTCTGTTTCTTCCTCCACCACTACCCTTCACCTTCCTAAGATTCCAGAGGTTGAGGCAGCACAGTAGGGAGATGGGATGAAGTATCTAATATATTTTGACCCCAGGAATCACAAGGTCCTTAGTGATCTATCCTCAGTTCCACATTCTTTCCAGGCCATGTTAAAAAATCACAGAGAGGACAGCAATTTACAATCTAGACAGAAGCTCTTTAGTGTGGAGACTGAGCCTGGGCAGTGAGGCAGGGCGAATTAACTCCCTCTCACAGTCTCTACTCTTGGTTCAAACCACTTACCTTCCCAGGTGATTGTGTTGGTCAAGCACCTAACAGCAGTTAGATTTATTTATTTAAGTATTTAGTAACAAAACGGGTTTCTTTGGCAGATGCACTTGTATGCCATGTTACATGCATTTGATTTATATATATTGTTCATCTGACTTTTGGATGCATTTTCCAGTGAAACATATAATGCAATCCCACTTACTTTAATTAATTTAATAACATCATTAAGATGTTAGAAAATAAAATGAAGTTATTAATATCCCACATTAACAGCTCAGCTTCAATATCTCTTTTATGTGCACCAAGCCTTTTCAGAAATAAAACTTACATAACTAAGACCTTCAGCAGCACTGGAAAGTTTTAATTCTGAAGAAGGACTCCTAATGTGCATCTCACTGTGCATCTAGTATATAGAGGAGAAGCCTAGAGGGAGAGAGAAGCTTGTGATATGCTATAGAACTCTAATCTCTGAAATTAGATGAGAAATTTCTTTTCTGAATAATTAATAGGTCAAATAAAATGTATCAGTCACATGGCAAATACTAAAAAGTATTTGTTAAATAAATTGTATAATTATAACAGAAAATATGAACTTTCATGTTTAAGTAAAATGGTTTAATAATAAAATTGATAACTTATTTTAATAAACATTGTAAAAACATAATTAATTTAGAAACACTGATTGCCTATAATTCAATCATTCCTTTGTATATAACATTAAGATAACATGTCAATTTAGATCTCAAAATCAGAAATTTGCTTCTCTTATAACTCAGCTATAACTCAAAGACAAGGGGACGTCTAAAAGTTCATAGATAAAATGGAATTAAAAGATAAAAATAAAAAGTATAAACTTTATTTCTCAACATAAGCTCTATCAAGTTTAAGACACTTTTATAAGCAATGATAAAAGCCATTTAGTCCATACCTAAAGAACTGATGGTCCTGGGAATTTGACCATGTCATTGCAGTCTTTTTTACATTAACAACTGAAGAAAAATGGGTGCCTTTGAAAGATTTCCTAAGATTAGAAAACAGTCAGAATCAGCCAAATTAGGACTATGAAGTGGATGCCTAATGATTTCCCACTGACGCTCTCAAAAAATTGCCCTCGTTTGATGACAGGGATGAGCATTGGTGGAGAAGAGCTCTCTAGAAAAGCTTTCCTGGGCATTTTTCTGCTAAAGCTTTGGCTAACTTTCTCCAAACACTCTCATAACAAACAGATGTTACTATTCTTTGGCCCTTCAGAAAGGGAACAAGCAAAATGCCTCGAGCATCCCAAAATGATGTTGCCATAACTTTTGCTCTTAACCAGTCTGGTTTTACTTGGGCAGGACCACTTTCCCATTTTGGTAGCCATTGTTTTGATTGTGCTTTGTTTTCAGGATCATACTAGTAAAATCATGTCTCATCACTTGTTATGGTTCTTTGAAGAAATGCTTCAGTACTTTGATCCTACTTGTTTAAAAAATTCCATTGAAAGCTCTGCACTTGTCTGCAGCCCATCTAGCCACATTTGCTTTGGCACCCATTGAGTGGAAAGTTTGCTAAACTTTAACATTTCATCAAAACTGTATAAGCTGAACCAAGTGAAAGGTCTATATTGTTGGATATTGTTTGTGCTCTTAATAGTCAGTCCTCTTCAATTAGGATACGAAAAGACAAATGTTTTTCTTGCAAATTGATGTAGATGATTTGATGTTGTGAAATTCATCGTCAACATCATCTTTTTCCACTGATTTCTTGTATTTATAAACCTTCTGTAAAGTATCAATGATTTTGCCTTTCTTCTACCAAAGCTTCTTCATAAATTTGATGAATGTTCTTGCTTCAATTTTAGCAGAATTCATGTTGCTCTGACAGGTGATCTTTTTAAACTGATATCTTATCCGTCTTGGTGCTTCAAACTAGATCCTTTTCAGACATGTTATGAGTGAATGTGAACTCATTTTGATGCAAAAAATTGAAACCCATGCACAGTATTTTCATAATATACATGCTCCATGACTTTTGAAGATCGCTCATGGAGAAGTTTTAGTTAGGCCACATTTGCCTGACATTATTAAAGTGGCCTTTTCCCCCCAAACTCTTGTTTTGTTTGCACTATGTCTTTCCTTTGTCAGATAATGTGAACAGCTATCTGCTTTCTCTTGATGAATAAAACAATCCCACTAAGAGTGAAAACACTATTTAATCTAAGTACATTAAGATCTTACCTTTTTTAGAGGACATCAAGAATATGTACAATATCACACACTATAGACATTGTAGAGTAGCATTAAGAATATATAAAGAGAGATATTCTCATTTCTTTATTTTTGTATTTTCTCAATGTCTTTGGAAAGCCATAGGTCCATAATAGAAGCTTCTGGGAAGAGGTAATATGTACAATAATCACAAACATGAACTGGAAAGCCAGATTTCTTGAGTTTGTAATCCAGCTAAAAAGCTGTATAACCTTATACAAATCATGGAATCTTACATGATAACCCTGTACAAATCATGTAATCTCAATTCCCTCATCTGTAAGATGGCAGTAATAATAGTACCTTCATCAAAAAGGTGTTGTGAAGATTGCATTAATTCAAACATATAAAGTACTTTAAATGGTACCTGTCAAATATTAGTAGCATTAAATTACTACTATTACCCAAATTTGTAATGTCCACTGTATGTTACAAGGGAAGAGAAATTATAGCTGGGAGAAAGGATTTAAAAGCAATTACTTTTAACAATTAAAATATAGATCCTTAGCCTCAGGTCTTAGTCTCTAATTTGGTTTAAAGAATAAAATGCTTACCAAGACAATGCACATACTTCAGTGTCTAATTATGTAAGAAGAACAAATCTTCACTACCTGAGGTTAAGGCTGGTGATTACAAAACCTACTACCCAAGCCTAATGCTAGGTCAATATTCAGGTAATAAAACAACCATTTATCATTATTTTTGACTTTACTGTTAGATCATAGAGTGATTGTAACTGGTCCTTTTAGAGCTGTAAAGATGTAGTTTCATATTCAGGTATAAAAACATAGAACAGATTTTTCCCAATCTAGTACATATATTAGAAAAGGTAGCTGTTCTCTATTAGTTGTAATTTCTATGGAGGATCCAATTTAAGTTTCTTGTATTTTTTAATCCTAAAAATTATTAAAAATCTATAAATTCAAAATAGAAAGCATTTTATTGTGGTAGAAGTAAATGAAGATCTTTTAAATGGGGGATATTTTCTTAACCACACTGCAAGAAAGTCTCAACATTTGGCAACTCTCTTCAAATCATTCATATATGTATTAGTTCATTGTGCACTGAGGATGTGTCCTGACTAGGTGTTCTCGGTGTACAATAAAGGGATAAAGAGATAAATAATACAATTTGTCTGCTCTCAAGGATCCTGTTGTTGAATAGGAGAAGAATAACCACAATCCAATATGATAATTGCTGTGATCCAGGCATTCATCAGGATATTGCTGTACAGTCAGAGAAAGTGATCCAAAGGAAGCACTAAAAGCAGGAAAACATCTGGAACCTTAAGTGTGCATAATTTCTGATACTTTACATTCAAAATCATTCACTAGGGAAGACAAAAGTGAAAAAACAAGCAGATCATATCCAAAATATAATTAAAAACTCTTAAGATATTCCCAAAACCAAAATAATACAAATGACTTCAAAGAAACTGCACAAGGGAGAACCTTCAAGACCTGAGGGCACCACATCAGTGAGACTGTGATTTCAAAGTGCCTGCCACCCCTTTGCTGCTGTTGCCATTGAAACACCTTGACACATGCCATCTCTCTCCTTGTGTCCTTTAAACTGGCAATCTCATTGAAGCCTGGGGCTATCCTTTCCTGAAAAGCACTAGACTAGTGCCAGATGGTGACATGTGGTAGAATGGCAGCAGGGTACATGGCGGTGCATGCTTCCAGGAATTTAGCAGACCAGGTTTCAATTACTGGCCTTAAAAGCTAGGCAGGCTATTTTACTTATCTGGGGCATGGCCCTTTTCTTAAATTTATTTTGAGAATCCCAAGGAGGTTATAAGAATTAAATCAGATAATTAGGAGGAAACGTCTAAATAAAAACTCAGTAAATGTCCTTTGCTTTTTAGGTCTGAGTACATACCTAATAAACTCTACTGAAACTGAGAGGAGTTGTAGAAAAGATAGATCTCAGATTGAAACAAGGCAATTTTTATGTTTGAGTGATAAGGAATAAGTGAGCAGAGAACATGTTTAAATTAAGAATTAAGAGAAACAGAATGGCCTTTTTCGAACTGCACCATTCCCCTAAGACATCCTCTCTCCACGTGGGAATTGCAGCTATCTTAACAGTATGAAGGAAGAAAGCGAGTTGAGTTCCACGAGCAAAGAATTTTGAGCATGTTTCCCAACATAGACATCTGGGTAGGAATCTGGGTGTTCCCACTTGGGGGTTTTGTGGCTGTTGCACCAATTTTGTAACCTATTTCTGCCTCAGTTTTCCCATTTGTAATTTGGAGATACTGATAGACACTTTATACAGTGTAGATTGATTGTAGCAATCTTTTAAACTTAACTAGTATCTGGCACCTAAATCCTCAACACATGCTGTGTATTTCTCAGAAATTGTCTATGTGTTTTGTTTTCTTAATCATAATTTCCTAATTTCTTTCAATTAAATTCAGTGAATATTTACTGGACACCTAAAACATTCAAAGCACTGAGTGAATTGCAAAGGTATCACTTTTGAATATTTGATCTTAGGGCAAGAGCTGGTAATATGTAAATAAATATAAGCAAAGCCAGACTAACAGGTCCTTCAATAAAGTTATATATGAAGTATGTGAGATGGAGCCTTCAATTCTGAGTGGTGTGCATGGGGAAGATTTCAGGGAGAAAAAAAATTATATTGTCTCAACCCGAAAAGATAAGTGCAATTTTTATGAGAAATAAACGTGGAACTGTAATGTGAAGCAGAGACCAGAACATGTCTTTTTGAAATATAAATATAATGGGAACATGGGCTGTCTTTCTGGTTTGGAGAGTAGAGAGTAGGTGGAAAGCAAAATTAACCAAGAAAGGCAGATGAAGGCCATATTATAAAAAGTCATAAATATCATTCTAAAAAATTTGCACTTTATTTTGTTATTATTGGGGCACCATTAAATGTGTGATGAGGTGTGAATTCTGGGAAAATTGGCTTGGAAGCATTGTGGAGGATGAAACAAATTATGAGGAGAATACAGATTTTTTTTTTAAGCCATAATGTTTTATATAAGGCTGTGACAGTGTGAAAGAAATGAGAGAAAAAATTCTTAATTCATGACAGTACATGGAGCATTTCAGTATTAGATGGCAATGTAAAAAGGCTCTCATTTCACTGATAACAAATGAAGCCCAGAAAGGTTAAGTGACTTTCCCAAATCCCAAAACCTGGTAGAATAAATGAGGGGAGAAAATGGATTCTCCTGGTTCTAATGCCAGCACTGGTTTTCCTCAATCACACTGCCCTGTTTCAATTTGTATCTATTCATGTCCTACAAGCCACATCTGTTTTATGTGTAGAAATTAGTTTAGATTTCTAGACCTTGAGTTATGTTACAGACTCATTCTGACCAATTCTTTCCTTTAATGATACTTCAAATGTTAGTATGTTTTCATAATCTGTATTTTTGAAGTTCTTTGCAGCCAATCTGAATATGCCATACTTAGAGTGAAGATAGTTTTATATGCCATAAAGCCTAGTATTATGTTATTATTATCATCAATATTTGAAGAAAGTACTAATTTGTATTAGTTACAAGGCAAAAATACTACAGAATACCACTAAAGCCCCTTACCACATGTGTGTTGACCTGTGACAACCTTCTTCATGGCTACAGGCTTTAACATAATTGCCTTGCTCTGCTAGTGTTTTTCCCAGTTTGAATTGAATTTTAATATACTGTATTAATGTTTCAAATTTTATATTTTATATGATTTGGGGGTATTTACCAAGTTGGTTCCAAGCCTCTCATTTTAAATGTGTTATTAATATTAAAATCTTCCTTTTTCTCTTAGACTAGCTCTTGCATATGATTGGCATGAATATGCACAATTATTTTCTTTGATTTTGTGACATTACTTATGTCAAAACTAAAATAATTTAACTTTCAAATCTCTTATGCTGGTGTTGTTCTCCAAAAGTGAGGATTTTGTACCAATAATTTGCAGCTTTATGCCTCCAGCCTTGGCCTCTCCTGCTAGCTCCAAAGCGACATCTTGTTTTAATAACTAAGAGACATATCAGTTTTAATATTTTCAGAACAGAATCTTCTATTCTTCCCATCCAAACTTCTCCCTATCCCAGGGAGTGGCTCCACTGGCCTAATTGCTCAAACCCTATCTTTGAGATCAATATTTATTGTTTTATCTTCTTCACTGATCAACTCATAAACAAGCTCTGTCATATCTATTGCCAAAACTATATCAACAATCTACGAATTTATTTGTATCTCCAGTACTAAACTCTAGAACATGCTGCCTCATCTTTCTTGGATTTCTGCCATTGCCATGCATCCACTAGAATGTAAGCTCTGTGAGTTTTCTCTGGTTTACTGCCACATTCCTTACACTTAGAGAAGTACCTGGTGCCTACTAGGTATTCAATAAACATTTGTTGAGTTTTTAAAAGCTTTCTAAATTTTTACCCTATTCCTATTTTTGGTCCACTGTGACCATTCTCAATCCAACAACAAGTGATCTTTGTAAAAGACATTTCAAATCATATTACACCTCTGCTTGAACTCTCCAGAGGGTTTCTCATCCTACTTTAAATAAAATTCTAACTTCCTCCTTGGACTTCAGTCTCTGCAAAGTTTGGTCCCAAATCTACCTCTCTGACTTCAGTTTGTATCATTCCTCCACTTGGTTATGCTTTTTACCTGGTTTTAATATGGTTGGTTCTTTCTTGCCCTTTCAAGTATCTGCTTAAATGGCACCTATTTAGATAGGTCTTCCTACCTAAATAGGAATTCAGGCACTTAATTACACAGCCCTCTTGTTTATAGTATCTGTTCTTTCTGATATATATTATATCTTATATATATTATATATTTTAGCATAAATCTGATATAATGTATATCTGATACAATATGTATCTCTGATATAATATATAATACCAGATATAATATATATCTGATATATATTTTTTACCTGCTTTCCTCAACTAGAATGAAATATTCATGGGAACAAAGATTTTGTTTTATCACAACTGTATTCCCAGGACCTAGAACAAGGCCTGGGGCTTGTTTTTTATCTTTAGACAGGGTCTCAAAGATATTTGTTGAATGAGTAAGTGGATGAGCCACCAATAGCATATATATTAATTGGCCCTTTATGACTATGGTTTCAACCAGTTCAAGAGGATCTTATAGGATTCTGAATTCATGATGGCTATGAGGAAGGCAAAGAATGGAACTGATCTGTATTGCCCTAGGATAAGAGCAAAGTGAGCTCTCCCCAATGAAAAGTAAAGCTTGTCCTTATTATAATCATGGTAAAAGCAAGTAAGCTATCTGATCTAGATAAAATCTCATGATAGATTTCATAAAATGTTTCACTAAAATTGATATATAATCTAGATTTGTCTTTTTAAAGTTAGCATTGGAAAAATCAATATTATCTAGCAAATGTGGTCTTTTGAAACACTTTGCTTTTGTTTGCCCTGTTCTCTAAAACAGTTACAATTTTTCTTCTTAAAATTTGCTCTATTATTTTCACTCACAAGTTCCTTAGCAGATGGTAATTATAAGAATCAATCTTTTCTTTTTGAAAACTGCTTTCCTAATCCTCAGGTAATTTCCCTCCTCTCTATTGCTGCATAAAAAAGCTTGGTTACACTTTTTTGGTTCACTGTTTTGGGGGCTATATCATGACTAGAGAATAAGATTTGTAGTGCTTGCTATATAGACTTTTAAAAAATCTCTTTAAATCTCATTTTCAAAATCCCATTTTCAATGCAATCAAAACAAGTCTGTGTAATTTTATTATGTGCATATCAATTCTATATGTATTCCAAAATTGGCACATACCGTCTGTTAAATTTCTTACATTGAAAAAAAATCTGTTATTGCGCATTTCAGAAGATTAAAAAAAAAACAAAACTCTGAAGACAGTTATGTTAGAAATAAGCATTGTCATTTAATTCATTACGTTGGGTACTAAAGTATGGGAATACCATGCATAAAATTACTTATTTCCAAAATATAATGAATATAATGAAGATTTTATACAAATAACTCTTTATTTAAAACAAAATGATGCAAGCAACAGAGTAAAAGGTGCTTTTTGTAAAAAAAGAGAGAGAAATAAACATTAAAAAGAAAAAATGATTCTTATTTTGAAAACAAATGAAGGTCTTAAAACATGCTTCTATAGAAATATAGAAGATACTAATATATATATGGAAAATGATATAATTGGAAAAAGTTTCAGTTTCAGAAAGACTATTGGCTGAAAGGACTAATGCATAATATTAATGACAAATTAATTCATTTGTTAATGTAGCATATATGTATATATAGAGGTATGTGCATGTATATTTGGAAGTCACAATAATGTATATTAGTAGCAACATAGAAATCAGTACAATTAGGCCGCTGCCTTAAGAAGACTTTAGTTTGGGAAGCAATGCAAAAGACTAGACCTAATTTATAGGAGATAAAAAAGAGCAGTGGGTAAACATTTCCTAAAAAGAAGTACTAGGGAATTAAGACTGAGGAAATCACTCTTAAAAGGTATTATCAAGTAAAGCTTCATGAGAAAAGTGACATTTGATGAATATATTGTTGTTATTATTTATAATAATAACAATACTTAATAACATTTATAAACTGTTTATTCCAGATATTGTGGTCTTTGGAACTAGAATTCATAGATTCAAAATCCACATCTGTCACTTACTATCAGTAACTGCTTATCCACCTGCAAAATAAGGATATTGATAGCAACTGTCTTATGTCACATTAGAAAGTTTTAAGTTAAATGAATTTAAAATGTATGAGTCAAATTAATTAAAATTCATAAAACAGAAAATTGGCATATAGTAAGCACTATGTGAAGTTTTTGTTAAATTGATACTTACATATATTTATATGGATTTAAGTGGAAATTTCAATAATGTGCATGCACCATGAAGTGCTGATTTATTGGTCAAGACTGAAGGCTACTATTCCTGCACCATAAGAGAGGGAAGTGGTGAGGAGGAATGGTGAGATATTTGAAGTGACCAAATAATAGTCAATAAGAAAAAAATAAATGTTTTTGATATACTTTTTGTTCTCTGCAAAGTGTCCATCGGAAAAACAGAAAGATAATGCCAGATTAATCACTACGTATTTCTATTTTTTCCAATAAACCATATTATTTCCTCATTACGAAAAAGGCCTCTTGGGAATAGAAGGCATAATGTTGTCTTCTAAAAATAAAAAATAATTATTTTTTAAAACTAAATCAGAAATCATGGGTAGTTAACATTGTCTTTATCAAAAAAATTGGCTATTTGCTTAAATAAATATTATATCCTCCAAAGGAACAAAACCTTAAACTAAGCAATTCTTTGAGTGCTATATAAGTCCTATATGTCCACATTTTCAGATTCCAGCATGTCTGGCATTAGGTTAAGCATTTGTGATATTTTCTGTTTAGCACATTATTGAAATTTCCACTTACATCCATATAAATACATTTAAGTATTAAACAGGTCTCTCACTAAGCTTACACTCCTTGATGGCCGAGTCTATCTCTTGTTTAATATATTGTATCTAGTACCTACATAGTGCCTGGCACATCATAGGTTGAATGAGTAAATAATTGAACCCAAAAAGAGTACACAAAGCCTAGAAAGTACACTGTGCCTAGTTTAGGGAAACTAAAGAGATGACACCTAGTGAAGTTAGGATTTTCAGAAAAACAATGAATAATTTTTAATGTAAGTATCTCTCAAATATTGCATGGGGTATACTTACACTAAAAATTCTTCATTGCTATCTGAAATTCTGATTTCACTGGGTAACCTGTATTTTTATTAGCTAAATCTGGTAACTCTAGTTATTATAATAAATTAAGGTTTACTCATTTATTCATTTAGTTAGTTATCAACAAGTAGTGATTGCTTCCTTAAATTATTAAATGATGTATTCCCTGCCTACCAAGTGCCAGGACTTATAAATAACACTGGCAGATGCTCACTTCGTAAAGCACTTATTTCAGTGGGAGACTGGGAGAGACAAAAAATAAATAAGTATTAAATTGGCAAGATAATTTCAGTTAATGATAAGTGCCATGAAAAAATACCAAGCAGGATAATAAAGCAGAGCATGATGGATGGATCAAGAGCTACCTTGAGTAGAGAGTGCAGGAAGGCATCATTAAACAGTAAAAAGAATCCAGTATGTAAAGAGCCAGAAAAAGAGCACAAAATGAAGAAGAAATAGTAAGTGCAAAGGACCCTGGGCAGAAATGAATTTGACTATCACAGAAAAAGAAGAGAAACCCATTGGATTGTAGTGGGCAGGGGGCTAAGGTATAGCGAAAATGTGGTACAAGAAGAATCAAAAGCCAAAGCATGAAGAAACTTGCATTGCATGGGATGGCATTTGGATTTTATTCAAGTTGCATAGGAACTACTACAGTGATTCAGATAGGGAGTGATGCAATCTGAAATATTTTTGGTGGTGGTTGTTGTTTTTATTTTCTTTATTTCTTCTAAAAAAAAAAAAGAGGATACATGTACAGAACATGCAGGTTTGTTACATAAGTATACGTGTGCCATGGTGGTTTGCTGCATCTATTGACCTGTCTCCAAGTTCCCTCCCTCAACCCCCACTCTGCAACAGGCCCTGGTGTGTGCTGCTCCACTCTCTGTGTCCATGTGTTCTCAATATTCAACTCCCAGTTATGAATGAGAACATGTGGTGTTTGCTTTTCTGTTCCTGTGTTAGTTTGCTGAGGATGATGGCTTCCAGCTTCATCCATACCCCTTTAAAGGACATGTTCTCACTCCTTTTTATGCCTGCATAGTATTCCATGGTGTATATGTACCACATTTTCTATCCAGCCTATCATTGATGGGCATTTGGGTTAGTTCCATGTGTTTGCTATTGTAAATAATGCTGCAATAAACGTACATGTGCATGTGTCTTTATAGTAGAATGATTTCTATTCCTTTGGGTATATATCCAGTAATGGGATAGCTGGATCAAATGGTATTTCTGGTTCTAGATCCTTAAGGAATCGCCACACTGTCTTCCACAATGGTTGAATTAATTTACATTCCCACCAACAGTGTAAAAACGTTCCTGTTTCTCCACAGCCTCACCAGCGTCTATTGTTCCCTTACTTTTTAACAGTAACAATTCTGACTGGCATGAAGTGGTATCTCATTGTGGTTTTTATTTGCGTTTTTCTGATTATCAGTGATGTTGACCCATCTAATCTGAAATACTTTTACAAGACCTCTTGGAATGCTGTGGGAAAATGGATGAGTACAGTGGGAGGGTAGGAGTGGATGTGTAGCACCAGTTACAAGGCTGGGGTTGACAGAGACTCATAACAGGCTATAACTTAGATGGGTGAATTGGAATCCATGTTGAAGGCAGAAGCAATAGTACTTACGAATAATTCTTAACTCTGGAATCAGAGAGGAATAGTTAAAGAAGGAGAGAAAGCCACTTGTTTTCTAGGTATGGCCTGTATATCAGGTAGAATAAATTGATCTTCTTTGTCCTTCATTCCTAGTTGCCTATATTGGCATCATCGGTGGTTAGCCTCTATTTCCTCGAACTCACGGATGTCTTCAAACCTGTACACTCTGGATTTAGCTGCTATGACCGGAGTCTTAGCATGCCATACATTGAACCAACCCAGGAGGCAATTCCATTCCTCATGTTGCTTAGCTTGGCTTTTGCTGGACCTGCAATTACGGTAAGAACTATCCCCCAAATTGTGTTTATCAGTCCTAGGAAGCCAAAATAAATGGGTTCAAAGCAAGCAAAAGGTGAACTCTAAATCTTGAGTCAAAATCATGTCTTTAAGATACTTTGATAGCATCATGTGGAAGTTAACAGAATAACATTATTGGCATTAAAAGTTAAACATTATATGATTTGAAAAATGATTGATCCCTAGTGTTTATTTGTATAAAACAATATGAAAAGTTTTGTAACTGTGTATTCCTCTTTGAATGGCTAATATGACATTTCTGATATACTACCTAATTAACTGACTTTACATGTGTTTATTTGGTATCTGAAGCCTGAAAAATTGGGGAGGAGAAATTACAGAGCCAACAGACTTGCTTCCAAAAGTGCGTTTGCTATCACTTATTCATTTTTAAATAGATTATTGCTATTGATTATGAGTACTGAGCATGAATAATTATAGATATCAAAACTCATTCCAGCCATGCATGCACACATACACATACACACAGACACACTCAAAGAATAAAATGTTTTATATTCAAAGAAGGCATTTGTATTTATAATATGCCCATAAATTCAAAATAGCTAGAATAGACTAATTTAATGTTCCTAGCATAAAGATAAATATATACGATGATGAGTATCCTAATTACTCTGACATAATATTTACATATTATATGAATATATCAAATTATCAGCTATACCCTGAAAAGATGTACATCTATCATGTATCAATAAAAAATCTAAAATAAATAATTACATAAATAAAATATGTACATAAAGAAATGCTCTAATGTACTAGAACTGAATTCAAAACCTAGTTGTTTTTAATGTGTTAATATACATTGTGAACAACACACTTTTAGATAAATCTATTAATAAATAAGACAGGCCAACCCTTTTCACCACTACTTTTGGCCCAGAAATACTACCTAAGGGGATAAGAAACATGTTTCAAGGGAAATGATATTTACTTCTATGGTGAAAAAATCTTGTTTTCCTTTTAGCATGTACGTGAATGTCAAATAAAACGGCTGTTAACTTAAAAGCTTTATTTGAATGCAATTTTTACCAGACATCCCAATGAATTGGCTTATTCAGGTTTAGTACAGCAGCAATTTAAGATTTTCTACAAAGATCTTCTAAACTCTATACTTTTATATAGCTATGGAATTTTAAAATTTCCTAATATTAAATAATCATAACATGCTGTTTACACTATAAATACATAGTGTATAAAATATTCTCAGAAGACAAAATGGAAACAATTTTCATAGAACTTTTTAATATTTAAAAGGTTTTAAAATACTTTATAAGTTAATCAGTTATTCTACAGTGACTGTTAGATTATTAGAACTATTAATGATGTACTTGGAAGAAGCTGAGACTCTGAGACGAATTAAACATTCTTGGAGTGCAATATTGCTCAGAATAACAGTATTTTCCTGTCATTTGCTAAAGTTTTAACAACAACAACAACAAAAAAACATACTATGCAGTCATTTTACCAGGGCAGAAAAACAGAACTAAAGACAAAAGGGACATGATTATCTCAACAGATGCAGAAATGGCTTTTTATAAAGTTCAACATCCCTTTATGTTAAAAGCTCTCAATAAACTAGATATTGAGGGAACATACTTCAAAATAATAACAGCCATGTTTGACAAACCCAAACATCATACTGAATGGGCAAAAGCTTGAAACATTCCCCATTGAAACCAGCACAAGACAAAAATACCCTCTCTCACCACTCCTATTCAACCAAGTATTAGAAATTCTGGCTAGAGCAACCGGGCAATAGACAGAAATAAAGGGCATTCAAAAAGGAAGAGAAGAAGTAAGACTATTCCTGACTAGTCACCAGAAGACATGATCCTATGTGTAGAGAACTCCATTGTCTCGGTCCAAAAGCTTCTTAAGCTGATAAGCAACTTCAACAAAGTCTCAGGATACAAAATTATTGTGCAAAAATCACTAGCAATCCTATACTCCAACAACAGTCAAGCTGAGAGCCAGGCAGCAAAAGAATTCCCATTCACAACTGCCACAAAAAGAATGAAAACCTAAGAATACAGCTAACAGGGGAAGTGAAAGATCTCTACAAAAAGAGCTACAAATCACTGCTTAAATAAATCAGAGATGACACAAGCAAATGGAAGAGCATTCCATGCTCATGGATAGAAAGAATCAATATCATGAAAATGGCCATACTGCCCAAAGCAATTTATAGATTTGATGCTATTCCCATTGAATTACCAATGACATTCTTCATAGAACTAGAAGACGCTATTTCAAAATTCATATGGAATCAAAAAAGAGCCCAAAGTGCCAAGACAATCCTAAGCAAAAAGAACAAAGCTGGGAGGCATCATGTTACCCAAGTTCAAACTATATTACAGGGCTACAGTAACCAAAACAGCATGGTACTGCTACAAGAACGGACAGATAGATCAATGGAGCAGAACAGGGAACCCAGAAATAAGACTACACACCTATAACTATCTGATCTTTGACAATCCTGACAAAAACAAGCAACAGGGAAAGGATTCCCTATTCAATAAATGATACTGGGATAACTGGCTAGCTATTTGTAGAAAATTGAAACTGAACCCCTTTCCTACACCCGATACAAAAATCAACTCAAGATCAATTAAAGACTTACATGTAAAACCCAACACTATGAAAACCCTGGAAGACAACTTAAGCAATATGATTCAGGACATAGGCACGAGCAAAGATTTCATGATGAAGACACCAAAAGCAGTTGCAACAAAAGCAAAAATTGAAAAATGTGATCTAATTAAACAAAAGAGCTTCTGCACATCAAAAGAAACTGTCAACAAACAGACAACATACAGAATGGGGGAAAATTTTTGAAAATTATGCATTTAACAAAGGCCTAATATCTAGTATTTGTAAGAAATTTAAATAAATTTACAAAAAAAATCCAATTAAAAAGTGGGCAGAGGACATGGACAGACACTTCTCAAAAGAAGACATACATGCAGCCAACAAGCATATGGGAAAAAAACTCAGCATCACTGATCATTAGAGAAATGCAAATCAAAAGGACAATGACATACTATCTCACACCTGTCAAAATGGCTGTTACTAAAAAGTCAAAAAATGTCAGATGGTGGTGAGGTTGTGGAGAAAAAGAAATGTTTATATACTGTTGATGGGTTCAACCATTGTAGAAGACAGTGTGGCAATTCCTCAAAGACCTAAAGTCAGAGCTAACATTCAACCCGCAATCCCATTACTGGGTATATACTCAAAGGAATAGAAATCATTCTATTATAAAGACACATGTACATGTATCTTCATTGCAGCAGTATTCACAATAGCAAAGATGGAATCAACCTAAATGCCCATCAGTGATGTGATAGACTGGATAAAGAAAATGTGGTACATATACACCATAGAATACTGTGAAGCCATAAAAAAGAATGAAATCATGTCTTTTGCAGGGACATGGATGGAGCTGGAGGCCATTATCCTTAGCAAACTAACAAAGGAACAGAAAGCCAGATACTACGTGTTCTCATTTATAAGTGGAAGCTAAATAATGAGAATACATAGACACACAGAGGGGAAAAATACATACTGGGGCCTACTTGAGGGCAGAGATTGGGAGATTAGGGGGAGTAAAAGGATCAGAAAAGGTAAGCAATGAATACTAGGTGTTATAACTGGGTGATGAAATAATCAGTACAACAAACCCCCATGACACGCATATACCTATATAACAAACCTGCGCATCCTGCACATGTACCCCTGAACTTAAAATAAAAGTATAGATAGATAGATAGAGTTTATAATATATATAAAGTTTATGTATATATAAATTCTTTAAATCTGTCATACTGTCACACCAGAAAGCACATATACTAATTTGGGTAAAGTGCTCAAAATTATTGTGATTGATATTTATGAATTTGAAATGAATTACATAAAATACTATACAAAGTGATCATGCCTCTGTTATAAAGGCTGTATTGATATTTAATCATATAAACAATTTGCCTTGTATATATCCAGATACTCTGACTAGAGCAACCAGGCAAGAGAAAGAAATAAGGAATTTCCCCTAGGGCATTTTATCAAGTTGCTAGGAAAGTTAATTTAGTTGTGGCACTACCGGCCAGCACTATTTATTTCATGTTGCTTCCTTTGCTGACACTGTTACATGTCCTGGGGACGATAAACTTGGCGTTATCACTGTGTGCCTGCTTGTGTTGACTCCTTTACATCCTATGATAAATTCTCAATATGCAAGTTTGGGGTGCTTTCTGAGGGACCTGGCATTAAAGCTTTCTTTCTTGAGACCTGAAAAATAAAAGGAAACTCCACCATGGCTCCCTTCCACCAGGCTGACCTGGGTAATCCAGTGCCAACTCCTTCGGCAAAGGTGCCACTCCATTCCTGGGTCTCCACAGAGCCTCCATAGCTGCTGCATGCTTCTTCATGGAAGGAAAGGCAAACTAGGGGACTATTTACACTTCAGGATTCCTGATTTCCCTGTATCACTTCCAGATATTCCAGGATGACAGCCATTCTTTCCTAACACACTGGTTTCATAGGTTTTATGTAACCAACTGGTTGGTGAGACAGATTTGACTTTGCTAACATCAAACAGTTTGCCACAACTTTCTCTCCAAACATATACTATACTTCTAGATTTCACTCAATTTCATTTTTTTTCTTGGTTTTGAAGGGCTTCTCCCCAAACATACATTTTCTCAACAGTGATCCTATATTGTTTGCAGCTCTCTTGTTCTAGAACCATAATTCTGTCTCTAACCTTCCTACAGATGCAGCTGTGCTAACTCCTTTCCCCTATCTTCCTGAAAATAAAAATAACGGACTCTAATTTATGACATTCAAAGATGCCATTTTCTTTTCTATCTTTATGGTGACATAAGCCTGTCCCAAAAATGGGGTAGTGAGAAGGGGTAGGGAGGCAAGCAGAACGCTCAGTTTGGGAATGGGTGTCTGAGGACTTTTGTGAGGAGAGCTGCTGCCCACCACGTGGAGTGGAGGGAAGGTAAAGCAAAGCAAAAGGCCTCGCTTCAACAAGATTCTCCAAAAGGACCTTCGCAGGAATTAAAAGATCGGTTAACTTTTATGCAGTAATTTAAATATGAATCATTCAGTATTTGCTTTCCAGATTTTTAATGCTTTGAGAGATGTTTAAAAATAACTTGTTTCTGTAATGTTATATATAAAAGTGGAAAAATGTATTTCATTTATATGAAATGTATATTTTTATTTTTCTGACATTGCCCTTAAATTGAAAAATTTCTTCCTTAATGTTCAATTTGCATTTACTTTAGAGTGATAAAACAAGCATTCTGTTTTAGGTTCTTGGAGATTATTTCTCAGAGAAAACAAGTAAGACTAATTGGGTTTATCATAAATCTTCATAAAGTCTATGTGAACAGAAAAAAAAAGTGTGCTTTTCTTCCCTGGAAATACAATTTTATTACATATCATTAAAGAATTAATACATCTAATTTTATAGAAAAAAATTCTATCAGAATTTAATTGTAACTTCTGGAGGATAGTCTTAGCTTTAAGAGACTACACAATCAATATGCAAAATATTAGACATGTTGGGGCCTCCAAAAAACATTCATTCATTGAAAATTTAAAGATACTATGATGAATACTATAATAATTGTTATTGTATTGTTTTATAAGAAAGATTTTTTGGATTGGGAGTTCTTCCTATGATAACTATTTCAGGGACAGGGTTCTCACAGTACTGAGAAATATATTTCCTCTCAAAATTTCCCCTGAAGTAATTGTAATACCTCCTCCCAAAACCTGTCCATGATACTTGACACAAAAACAGCAACAAATTGCATTGTTGTTTTTTAGGGTTGGGTACAGCACAAAACAGAGTTTGTGAAAAGATACTTGTTATAAACCATTTTCTGTTTACAAATGTAACAGAAACAAATAATTTTCTTATCAGAACCTAAATTCTGACACCATACGGCAGTACAACAATATGCCATTCAAAAAGGGGAAATAAGCTGGGCATTTGGAAAATCACTGGGAAACATCTCCCCAGTCCCTGAGAAGACCTATCTTTAAGCCAAATTGAATTATTTTGAAAACTCATAAATGATATTAGCTGAGGTTAAGTGACAGAAGTGAAGGTGAGGAGAAAATGTGCTATTTAATGAGAGGGACAGTTGGGTGATGTCAGAATACTGACAAGAGATCTCTATCCATATTACATGATCTAGCCAAAAAAGTGTTGATGCACCTTCCTTACATATGAGTTTTGAACACATTCAAACAACCAAAACAAAACTCTTGGCGGGGTGTGGTAGCTCATGCCTGCAATCACAGCACTTTGGGAGGCCGAGGCAGGTGGATCATTTGAGGTCAGGAGTTCGAGGCCAACCTGGACAACAAGATGAAATCCTGACTCTACTAAAAATACAAAAATTAACCGGGTGTGGTGGTGCATGCCTATAGTCCCAGCTACTTTGGAGGCTGAGGCAGGAGAATGGCTTGAACCTGGGAGACAGAGGTTGCAGTGAGCTGAGATCATGCCATTGCACTCAGCCTGGGTGACAGAGCAAGACTCTGTCACAAAAACAAAAACAAAAACAAACTTCTGAAATCTCAAGGTCATTTGGGATAATGACTGTTGTATTTTATGACAAGGCACATTTTTCTATACAGATTAATTCTTACGCAATTCAGCACTTAGGGACAAGTTGTGAATCATTACACATATAATTATAAAGAGAAAAACAAAGTTATTCACAGAATTTTTATTGAGGAAGTGAAGATGAAATTAATTGCTTTTAGCTGGGTCACAGTACATTTCAGGGATAAATGGTTAATTTTCTTGAAATGATAAATTTGAGGTAGCAGTTATATTATTCTGTGTAAGTGTTGTAGTATGTTGTATCTGTTTACACAGAGTATAGAACCTATTGAATGTCCATGTCTAACTTGAAGTGCTAATGTAGGATTATTTTTTCAAAAAGTATAAATGGTTAACTCAACATCCAATTGTTTGAAATGAATTCCTTTTGATTGTATCTATAACGACTGATCTTAAAAGAGTTTATTATGCCACATGATTTTCATACATATGATTATGGGTACAGCTCTACTATGATAATTGTTCTTTAAATTTTTTACACAAATTAAGATTCTTTATCTTTAAACATGTACCACATTCCCTACAGAACTAAATATAGCAATTTAAACATTCAAAGTAGAAGGCCATAGGCTTACTGTCATTAGTTTTTTTTTTTTTTTAAAGTATAATTTTGAACACTTCATAAAATAAATGTTAAGCTGGTAATGAGAACTGAGAAGTTTCCCCTAGAAAACCTGTTTCAGCCCTAACCAAGTTTATAATATTTACGGTGACATGATTACTTGTATTTCAGAGACTGTCAGTATCTCATTAATCCTACTTTCCTCAGCCCCACACATTTATAGCAAACCAATATCTAATTTCACAACAATCTTTTAGGCACAATGGTCTTAAATATTTGACAAAAATTTTCATAAATAAAATTGACAACTTTAAATCTTGCTTCTGTTGTACGGAATAATTGACAACCCAAATGCCTAAGGTGGTTAGCAAATGTGAGTTTCACAGTAAAAGGCCAAAAATGTAAATCTCACTGTTGGCAGGCACTGTGCTAGACAGTGAAGGTGAAAAGTAAATAAGAAATGGTTCTTCCCTCAGAGGGCCCTAGTCTAGTGAGAGAGCCAAATGAATGATTTCATAACGCTATGCTAGAGGAAAGGACAAGATGCTAAGGTTGCCACATACACAGAGATGTGATTCAATTTAGGGTACAGCAAGAGGTTTCAAAGAAAAATTACTGAAGAAAATCTTGCCTAAGTCATATTGAGTTCCTTTATTGATCTCACAGGTCCTAAAATCCTGCAGCAAAGTGCCCTGTTCCTTAAGAGAGTCTTCCTGATACTGCTGTATGATTCTCTGTCCATTGTGAACACGTTGTCTAAATATCTATACCTAGGAAATACTACCCTGCTGACCTAGATTCTCTTGTAATCTGCATTCTCTGATAAGATAGCCACTAGCCACCTGTGGCCACTTCATTTTACATTTAAGTTTATTTAATTTTTAAATAATTAATACAATGGAATAAGATTAAAAATTCAGGTATTCATTTGTGGTGGCTGTATTTCAAGTGATGAATAGCCACATACGGGTAGTAGCTACCGTATTGGACAGTGCAAAGGATAGTTCCATCTTTGCAGAAATATTTATGGGACAGCTATGCTATAGATAATGCTTTTATGCAGTTACACACTTCCCTTGGATTGATCCTTCTGCTCAATCGCAAGTTGGCTTATGGACCTAATCTGCTGGTAAAATGTTCCAGTACATAAGAGTCGAGAAGACCATACTAAATCTCATTAGAGTAGCCTATTTATTTACTTCTCACTGCTTGATCAAATTCTCAGAAGAAATTGCTGTGCCTCTAAAGCTTTTAAGAAAATTTGTATTTTACTTTATTGAATGGATATGTTAAAAAGTGATATATAATTCCTTTAAACCTGTTGGCTTGATAGGTATTCCAACATGCTTTTTCCTGAATACCCTTCTGTCTTTGCAGATTATGGTAGGAGAAGGAATTCTCTACTGTTGCCTCTCCAAAAGAAGAAATGGGGTTGGACTGGAGCCCAACATTAATGCCGGAGGCTGCAACTTCAACTCCTTTCTCAGACGAGCCGTCAGATTCGTTGGTGGGTATGAGGAATCACAAAGAAAGAAAATGTTTTTTCAAGTAGAAATGTTATATTTAATCATAGATATTAAATCTCTAACACTATAATTTAGATGTGTAATTTCAGTACATGATGAGTTTTACAGTTTACAAGAAACTGTTAAAACACCAAAATTTGGGCTTTGTATCTGAAATGTGTTATTTACAGCCAGAGCCCTTGTTTTGAGAGCTCTTATGCCATGCATTTCAATGTATTTTTGCCTTAGCTCTGGTTGAAGCATGAATTTATTTTAAAATGGTTTCACTGGATCTGTGTTCACGTTTTCAAAATGGAGAACAAACGTCAGCAGGCCAGAATGAATAGATAACTCTTCGAAATTACTTTAGCCACCTTAGTGGCTCCATTTCAATTGTCCTGGAGTGTTTTCATCCAGAAGTTACTACACTTTGAAATGTCACCATTGAGTACTGCATCGTGGCCATTTTTCCTTTGCTATAGCCTCTAATGTTGCCTTTCATCTTTTATGAGACCTATAGAAAATCTACAGACCTGGCTAAACAGCATCTGAATCAAACCAGTTTCTAAACCTTCATCCCTTCTACTTAGCATGGGACCATCTCAATGTTGTTCCAGTCACAGGTCTTTTAATTTTTTTTAACATAGTTGAATAGTCACCCACAATACATCACACCAACCTGAATGTTTTCTACTCATTCCCAGTACGTCAGGGTAAAGTTATTTTTACCTGTAACATATAAGTTCAAAATAAATAATGGCTTCACTTAATCCCTAGTAGAGAATTATACACAACTTTCTTTCTGGCAAGAGGAAAAATCAGGTCTAACTCACGCCTCACACTGTGCTCCACTAAGCATTTTCTTACCATCACATTGAGATGATAAGAAAACAATAGACCACTTAACAGCATCACAAACTCAGGCAAGGAAATAAACTCCAGGACATGTAGCTGATCTCAGAGAAAATATTCCCTAAAATAAAATACTGTGGACAATGGGCCATATATCCTCTTTTGACTGGAAGGATGATCTGTTCTACCCTAGAGAACAATGTTCCAGAACCTGCATCGGCAATAGGTCTAGAAAGTCTCATTATCCAAGGGAAGAAGTAAGTCTTTGAATGCTTCTAGGAATTCGAATGTAGAAATAAAGTTTCTGTGTCATGAATCCCAGGTGTGTGGGTGGAGAAGCGATGGAGGAGTGGTGGTTAGGTGACAATAAGCAGTGAAGAAAAATGCAAAACAGGGTAATGTGCAAGCCAGCACTCTTGGTCTGGAGGCGGTGACTGGAGAATTACCCTGGTCCTCTCATAACGATTTCCATGAGCAACTCATGAATCAGAATGCAAGCTGTCAAGTCAGAATGAATCTAGGGTGGCAAGAAGAACTAGAGTGAGCAGGTTCCAGATCATGTGCCTGTGAGCAGAAAGCTGGACTCCCACAGATAAGGCCAGGCAAGCAACTTCAAGCAGGCATGGCGTTTGCACATACAAATGCAAGGATTTGTTATCTTATGGTTTAAGACTGGTCCTAGGAGAGAGAGAAAAAAGAATTTGGACCAAGAGATATAAGAACATCATGTCCAAATTCCATACACTCAAGGTAGGCTCCCCACATTCGGGTACCTAGGATACGATTGTTGTTTCCATGACAGGGCCGGCCCGATCTCTTCTCTTTTTAATTAGCATTCCTAGTAAGATCACAGCTTGAAGAGAATTAGAATGGATTCTGTAGGATGTGACAAATGTGGCTAGAGTTAGAGACCATCGGGGGAAACAACCCTGGAAACTTAAACATGCTAAGCAAATTAAAACTACTTTAAATTTTGCTTCATTCTTCACATTTAATCCCTCTCAGATCATATCTTAGCATGCTCCAAGTGTCTAGCAAGTGACTTGTGGTTAATGGTAAGAATTGGCCCTTTATAACCAAATTAACGAAAGTACCTAAAGTTACGACTTTGGAGATACTCATTGTCTTTATTTTGGCCTTAACTATCTGTTTAGAAGTTGAGAATTCTCTATACTATCTTCTTGAAATTAATTTAGAGAAAATGAACACAATAGATTTAAAGATCTTGATTCATTAATGTTTAATGAATATGTTTGATGCAGACACAACCACAAACTTGGTTAACAGTTTCCTTCATTTTGCTTATAGGTGTTCATATATTTGGACTATGCTCTACAGCTCTCATTACAGATATTATACAACTGTCCACGGGATATCAGGCACCTTACTTTCTGACTGTGTGCAAACCAAACTATACCTCTCTGAATGTATCTTGCAAAGAAAATTCCTACATTGTGGAAGATATTTGCTCAGGATCTGACCTCACAGTTATCAACAGTGGCAGGTTAGAATCTGAGATCTAAAAACACTCTGTATCATTGTTTTCATTATTCAATTGCTGCTTAAAGTATCATTTTAAGCATGCCTTTTTCAGTCATAATGATTTTTCTTTTCAATTCAATGATCTCTTCAGTAAAAGAAGCCATAGAATCCCATTGGGGGCTTATTCCAAATTCTTCTCTATGTCTCAAAATTTCAGCCTCACATTCTTGCTATTAGTCCTTATATCATCAAATTCCACCATGTTTCGTGATCGATCCTATATTCACTATGGTTTTAGATTACTATAAATGGTTTATTTCAGAATATTTATAGTCAGTCATGGCTGACAGTCAATAAGTTTTGTACTGGTTTAAATGGAAGACTAAACATGTATGAAAGTTATATCTCCATTATACATTCTACAAAAATGTGAATTTTTCTTTTTGTAAAGTTTGAGAAAGAGTAACATCTAGGATTGCATATGTTTTCTTTGAATGAACTCAGGTGTGCATAGCTTCTGGGCTTACACATTAGAATGTAAAGGAAACTCAAGAAAATACCAATGCATTACATTTTTATAAATAAAGCAAAAATAAACTTACATGAAAAGAGACAGTAGTTTAGAGGCTCAAAAGAAATAAATTACAGAGGGATAAGGGCCAATCAATTATTGTAACAATTGCATTTCCCATTCAATGAGCTCCCAAATATTGATTAAGGAGTCAAGAATAAGTTAATTGGTACACCTGAAGAAATAAAGCCTTAATATGGTTCTCATGCATCATTGATTAATTTTGAACCTACAGCCAAGACCTATATTGTCTATATTTTTCTCAGTCCTATTACATTAATTTATCTGTATTAAATGGGGATCTTCTTTATCATAGTACCAAATACTGAGGAAGGCACCAATTTAAGTAAATTTTATTTTTTCTAATTTTTTAATTCATTGAAACAAATCTCTCTTCTTTTGCCTACCCTTTTCAGTGTCTCTTCTGCTATCCTTGCCTGCTCTTTAAACTGGTTAGCTAAGTAAGACGATCTATGATTCTTGAGGTGAAATTATTATAAAATGTATTACATTTTGTTAATTTTGTAGAGAAACCTTTGTTAAAAGTTAGACTTTTCTTATGCTTTCTAGGCTATTAACAAAACACATCTAGATCCAATGACAGGAGAAAATAACTTCATTTTTTAAAATTTTTATGTAAATAAAACAATGTATTTCGGAGAATAGAAAAAGTTTAAAGCCTTGAAACCCTAGGTTTTATGAACTTTTACTTTGAACTGGTGTAATTCTTACAACAAAGAACAATTATGTTTTCTAATCCATTTCTGCTTTTAACCATCATTCTAGTGATGTAATGAAGTGGCCCCTTGCCAAGCCAGCAGTTCTTTTTACTTGAAAGTACATCACTACTATTTGTTAATATTAATGGTGATTAGCAGTATTTATTTTATCACTCAGGTCTTTCACCAGAAAGCTGAACAGAAAATAAAATTATTGCTTATTGCCTTGTGACTTTTAACTTGAATATTTTAACCACTCGGGGCCTTTGAAATGATTGCTAGCAGTGTGTCTGAACTACAAGACATAATTTGACTATCTTCTTTTGGCAGAAAGTCCTTCCCTTCTCAACATGCAACCCTTGCTGCCTTTGCAGCTGTGTACGTTTCGGTAAGTAACTGGTTCTTTTTTGTTAAGCTGTGTTCTACAGAAAATCTGAGGAATGAATGATATCTCCAGGTGACTAACTAGATAATATAGCCATGTAATAACAGAATGGTAAATTTAGCACTGCGGTCTTTCAATACAATGGCATCCAAAGCAGAAATCAAACACTACTATAAAAATAGCACAGTAAAAGAATCTTTCTACACAGTTATAATAGTATTTATTTATTCTGGTATTCCTTTAACATTATACTTCATGGAAGGATATTCTGAATTACAGGAATGTTACTAAACCTGAAAGAATCATAATAAGTACCCACAAATACATACAACATGCACGCACACACAAAAACTCCCTCTCTCTCTCTCTCTCTCTCTCACACAAACACACACACACACACGCACACACGCCACTTTAGTATTTCTGTAACAATAAATTTTAGGTCATTGTAAATTTGGAAATGATGTACAATAAATAGTCATTGCATCTAATTTATACAATAGTCGTGAAGTCTTTCCTGAGAAGAATGAACTGAAATTATGTGACAATTAACGTGGAGGCTAAGCAGTTAAGTGGTTAACTACTGCCTTGGTATTTTTCCAACTTTCATGTAATTAAATGACAGATCTGTTATTTATTAGATAAATTTCATCATGTATTTCCCTTCTTGGTGGGTATAGAACATAGCCATTAAGAAGGGGGGATGAAACAGTAAAATAGAAGTCAGTTGTATCAGACTTTTAACTTTTGATTTGATTACAATTTACTAATAAAATGTCCTTTCTAACATACTTAACCCACTTCTTCCATTTTTAAGATGTACTTCAATTCCACATTAACGGATTCTTCTAAACTTCTGAAACCTCTCTTGGTCTTCACATTTATCATCTGTGGAATAATCTGCGGGCTAACACGGATAACTCAATATAAAAACCACCCAGTTGATGTCTATTGTGGCTTTTTAATAGGAGGAGGAATTGCTCTGTACTTGGTAAATAATTTATTATTATTTTACAAACCAAAGCTTAAAATGGAAAACATGCATCAAATATTTTGCACCGTAATAGCTTACTTGCAATATATTTTATGTTCATGAGAAAATCTCTGGCGGCGTCTCCATTCCATGCCAAAACACATATCCCACTTTCAATAAAATCACTTATTGAACTCTTACTATGAGCCAGAAATCATAATTTCAGAAAGATTTTTGAATTTTATCTTTATGCCAACCAAACTGGAGATGGGCGGGGACTATTATTAATAGTATAATTATAATATTACAGATGAAAAAAGTGATTATTGCTGAAAGTAAGGTTAGTGAAAGCAAAAATTTAGTTAAATGTTATATAACTTGCCCAACAGCACCAATTTAGCACCTGAATGTACCCGTGATCCAACTAATACTGACTTCTTTAACACTACTCTTTTTTCAAGCCTGATCTCCCTCTAAGGGAAATATCCTCAGCATAAGGAAATTGAGATTGTCCATTTCATTTTGTCATGCATGCATGCATTCATTCATTTTACATTTATTCAATATCTAATTTGTGCCAGGGATTATGCTGAACATTAAAACACTGAGAAATGAGATGTATTCTTTAGAAGTTTACAATGTAAAGACTAACATAAATATAAATGGTTACAACATGTTAAATGATATAACAGGGTATGAACAAAGTATTTTGGGAATAGCAAACTGCCTAAGGAAGTTAGAAAAGATTTCACAGAAGTGATGTGTGTGCTGTTATTGTTGTTTTTAATGAGAATTTCATGGGGTAAGGAGAGGAGGAGGACATTCAAGAAGAAACTACACATGCAAAGAGACGGGCATCTGAAAGAGCAAGTGGAAGTGGAAGATGGCGAGCAGGAGGAATGAAACATAATGGCCAGGTTTCCAGCATGGAATACTGGACAAATAATAACTTCATTAGCAGACCAGGTTATTGGAAGATGGAGCAGATTGATGGGGGTAAAGGGAGTTGGGGGGATCAATTGAATCAATAAGCAGTTGAGTAGTTGCTTCTGGAGTTCAAAAGAGCTTAGTACTAGAGAAGGACTAGAGAAGGACATTATTTAATGGAAGTACCATTGTAGTTACTTGGGGTATATAAAATTGCCAGGTCATAAAAATAAAAGGGAGCTAGGGAATATTAATAAACAAGTGACATGCAAAGGAAAAGGCAACAATGAAAGAAATTGAGAAGAGCTGACAGAAATAAAAATTAATTATCTGTAGCTACAGTTCTCAATCATGTGGTCTTAGTGCCCTTGGAAAGATATTACAAAAAAATGATTAACAAAATACGGTTAAAGTACTGACATGTGCTATCATTTTATAAGGTTTTTATTTTCATAAACTGGCACAGTCAAGATTGCCACTTTAAAAGTTATTCTTACGTGCATTCTTCAGCACAGGAAAAAGGGATCAAATTGAAGTTGGCGTGCCAGGAATTGTGCATAAGTCTGGGTTGCCCATGGGAGTGTTAGTTGGCAATGTGCACTGCAGAAGAAATAAAGAAAACTAGAAATGCCACTCTCTAATTTATGAATTGTTTTTGCATGTGTGTCATTTCACGATGTCCTGGAATTAGCATGGGATTTATAGCCCAAATAATTTGGTTATGAGTCTCAATTTTCTTGCACTTAGCCAAGTTACACAGCCTCTCAAAAGCCTGTTTTTCACCTACAAAATAAAGATATTAACTTTCTTTCCCATGTCATAACAAAATTAAACAACTACAATCATGTGTCACATAATGATGTTTTGGTCAACCATGGACCATATGTATAATACCGTGATGATTCCATAAGATTATAGTACTGAATTTTTTCTATACATTTTCTATGTTTAGATATGCAAGTGCTTAGCATTGTGTTACAATTCCCTAGAGTATTCAGTATAATAACATGCTATAGGATTTTGTAGCTTAAGAGCAATAGGCTATACCATATAGCCTAGGTATGTGGTAGGCTATGCAATCTAGATTTGTGTAAGTGAATTTTATGATGTTCACACAATGACAAAATCACCTGTCAATGCATTTCTTAGAATATATCTCTGTCATTAAGTGACACATGGCTGTATTTGTATGGAGAGCTTATAGTTTAGGGGAGGATTTGACCCAATTAATAAATTTAGGTATAATTATTAATAGAATACGAGGTAGGATTGCTCATTCTGGTGAGGGCATAGACAGGCATTATTTAGAAGAAGATTTCAACCAGGGGTTAAAATACTTGAAGAGGGAGGAGCTTGACTTTATTTCATTTCTGTCATACTCTTGCCCTAAAATTGAAAAATTTTTAGTTCTAAGTCAACGCTTTGTTCATTGTTAACCATTGCAGAAAATCAATGAATTTTTTTTTGTTGTTTTGACTTGAAAAGTAGACAGTGGCTACCTCCTTTTGAAATTAGCACACTTATAGGTGTCTGCTGCTTGATTTTATCTCTAAACCAAGTATCTCAAAATTGAAAGCCCAGCAGGGATTAGATCGTCCATGTGCAAAGTAATGATTTTGAGTCTGAACTTGAGCCTTTTTCTAAATTTTTGCTTTCCAAATCTATAACAACAAAAAATTGATACACTGTTTATGAAGACAAAATTAAATAAAATCTGGCTCAAATTTAGTGCAATGACACTAAATTGATAAAATAGTATTTCCGGTGTATGGCAAGTTTAAATCAGGAAAGAATCTAGGTGCCGCAATCTGGTGATGATTTCTGCCCTCTCTTCCGAGAGCACCCTGTACAATGCTGAACACACAAGGCAGTACTCAGTGTGAGTAGTAACAATATCTGTCTATGGCCTTATTTCAAAACCTGATATCATCTTTTATGAATGATGTATTGCTGTATATTTTGTACACCTCTCTGCTTTCCTCTTATGATTGAAAATGGAAGGTAAAATAGATCATTTAAGCCATTTGAGATGTCACTCAACAAGAAGTCCCTAAATCCAGAAAAATGAATTGCTTTGAAAAGCAGGAAAAAGGTGTCCTTATTTCTCTCTTGTCTGCTTTTTCTTCTGAAAATATACACAGGATAAGATTGACAAAAACACCCAGTAAGGTGGAGAAAAGAATGTGGTTCACATTGCTGAGCAATTCATGAAGTGATTTATGATAGAACTTACAAACTATTTCCCTGCAAAAATGTGGTTTTCATGTTTTGCTATTTGTATTAGTCAATGGTGTATAGGAAGCATATACCATATATGTACTTCAGTGGATACTCTAAAAAAAACCCTAGCGACTCCAGTGCGTGATATTTATTGTTTTCTCTCAAACACTAGGGCTTGTATGCTGTGGGGAATTTCCTGCCTAGTGATGAGAGTATGTTTCATCACAGAGAAGCCCTCAGGTCTCTGACAGACCTCAATCAAGATCCCAACCGAGTTTTATCTGCTAAAAATGGTAGCAGCACTGATGGAATTGCTCACACAGAAGGCATCCTCAACCGAAACCACAGAGATGCTAGCTCGTTGACAAATCTCAAAAGGGCAAATGCTGATGTAGAAATCATTACTCCACGGAGCCCCATGGGGAAGGAGAACATGGTCACCTTCAGCAATACCTTGCCTCGAGCCAACACCCCATCTGTAGAAGACCCCGTCAGAAGAAATGCGAGCATTCACGCCTCTATGGATTCCGCTCGATCAAAGCAGCTCCTCACCCAGTGGAAGAATAAGAATGAAAGTCGGAAGTTGTCCTTGCAAGTTATAGAGCCTGAGCCTGGACAGTCGCCACCCAGATCCATAGAGATGAGGTCAAGCTCAGAGCCCTCGAGGGTAGGGGTGAATGGAGACCACCATGGCCCTGGCAATCAGTACCTCAAGATCCAGCCTGGCGCCGTCCCCGGATGTAACAACAGCATGCCTGGAGGGCCGAGAGTGTCCATTCAGTCCCGCCCTGGGTCCTCGCAGTTGGTGCACATCCCTGAGGAGACTCAGGAAAACATCAGCACCTCACCCAAAAGCAGCTCTGCTCGGGCCAAGTGGTTAAAAGCTGCTGAGAAGACTGTGGCATGTAACAGAAGCAATAGCCAGCCCCGAATCATGCAAGTCATAGCCATGTCCAAGCAGCAGGGCGTCCTCCAGAGCAGCCCCAAGAACACTGAAGGCAGCACGGTCTCCTGTACTGGCTCCATCCGCTATAAAACCTTGACAGACCATGAGCCCAGTGGGATAGTGAGAGTTGAGGCTCACCCGGAGAACAACAGGCCCATCATACAGATCCCGTCCACTGAAGGTGAAGGCAGTGGCTCCTGGAAGTGGAAAGCCCCTGAAAAGGGCAGCCTTCGCCAAACTTATGAGCTCAACGATCTCAACAGGGACTCGGAGAGCTGTGAGTCTCTGAAAGACAGCTTTGGTTCTGGGGATCGCAAGAGAAGCAACATTGATAGCAATGAGCATCACCACCACGGAATCACCACTATCCGCGTCACCCCAGTAGAGGGCAGCGAAATCGGCTCAGAGACGCTGTCCATTTCTTCTTCCCGCGACTCCACCCTGCGGAGAAAGGGCAACATCATTCTAATCCCTGAAAGAAGCAACAGCCCCGAAAACACTAGAAATATCTTCTACAAAGGAACCTCCCCCACACGGGCTTATAAGGATTGAGTGATGTCCCTTCCATCATTTGGGCTACTCCCAAAAGACCATATGTTGATTCTACGTGTGCTCTGTTCCAGTGAATTGGGAAGTCTCACCAAACTAGATTGTCTACCATCAGCCGGGAACTCTGTAACTTCTTAGAACTGCTATACTCAAACTTGTAGATTTCACATCAAGGAGAGGGAAAAGCACAATGCAAGAACCTAACTGATGTGATGATGTGAAGCGTTTTCTTAAGACCCGTCGTCAAACAAAAGGTTTTGCAGAAGGCAGTATCAAAAGAAAGTGGTTTTCTTCAAATGTATACTATTTTACTTCCTGAATGTGCCAACTTTGGGGATTTTTTCTTTATAGTGAGCTGTGGGAATCCAGAATACACACGTTTTCCCTACAGCAGAGGCCATGCAGTATTATATATTCATTTTGCAGAATCTGCACCTACAGCTCAGTACGGGTGGTGCTGATTATTATAGTACATATACCATGTAAACTCTCAAACTCTATTTAGCTGTGAAATAGTGGTGTGCAATTCCTTGTTAAAGAAATGCTACTTTATTAAGACGATGCTGGCTGCTTTGTGTTAGAATAGGACACCCCGCAGCTTCTCTGTAGTGGCTCTGTCACAGTCAAAAACTGAAAGGTTTTTGTGCATTTCTTCAAAATTATGCTTTCTTCAACATCAAAAATTGTGTAGGAATATTTTCAGTGAAAGGGATAGCTAGTGCTTTTCTGTATAGTTTTTCTGCTGCTTACTTTTTAAGTGTAGGTACTGCTAATGAATCTGTTTATTTTAGTGAGTAAATTTGCATAATTTTATAAATATATTATTTTAGAGCATCTTTTGAAATTGTGATCATATTTTGCTTTCTATGGCTTCTCCTTTACTTACTGATTAAATTTTTTTGATATTATAGATATGTTCTTCTATTTTAAAAGCAAAAATGACAATTGACATTCCTTGAGCAAAATATACTGCTGTGAATTTGCAAACAAGAAATCTGAGCCAAAACTTGACATTGTGGCTTACATTGCCAGAAATGTTGGTCAAGTTTGCCCTTAGATGTCTACAACCAGCTGTCATAGGTTGCCATCTTAACAAGTAATCTAAATGTCTCATTTGGCTCTATGTTATTAACTTTATTTTTAATATCCTGATGACCAGTAAACTAGAGCCACACTGATTAAGTTTGACCTTTGTCTGTAAAACATTTTTGTTAATTGGACACCAAGAGGAAGAATCTGAAAAAAATGCATATTGGTAAGTCAAAGTATCTCATGGTATAAATTAAGAATAATTTTCTTCAAAATATCTGAATAGCTGCAGTTTTAGTTTAACATGCAAACAACCATTTTTGCTACCTATCCTGAATCAAGCCTTGAGCCTAAATCAAAGGAAACCAATATCATTGATAAGAAGATAAAATATTTTGGCGTGTTTTCCAACTTAAACTATGAAGACATACTCAGTTCTTGGAACTTAGTGTTAAACCTTTTTGCACCATTTGTTAAGAATTCTGATACATACTTGATGGTTGCCAAGGGAATGAAAGGAAACAACAGAGATGGTTGATCTCATCTTAGCTCACTTTCCAATAAGTTGTTTACAGATGAATAGTATCACTTCATTACCAATTTCTACATGAAAAGGGCAGAGCTTTCTAGAAAAACCAACCTTCTAAGGCATTAGGAATTTAGCTGAAACCAGCAGAATTGAAAACTCTGGCAATAAAACGTGGACTCAACCATATCCCTTCTGGCAATTTCCTTCTCAGAGAGGGGAGTGGGAATAAAATGTTGCCTTCCCCACTTCTCACCACCACCACCATCATGACACTCCTACTGGCTTTTGCCAGTTTCTAGAGGGAAAGGTGGGCTGGTTTTAGTACTCTGAAGAACAAAAACAAACAAAAAAACCCTGCTGCAGCATTTCAGGTGCAGTATGATATTTCCTAATCTATTTCTTAACTAAAGATTTTAAAGTACTTCTCTAGTCATTGAAGTTCTTTTTTCTTTACATAAATATTGATATATTCTTTTTCTACTCAAAGTGCCAAAGGCTACAGTTTTTAATGACTTAACAAATTGTAACACATTGTTAAGAACATATAATGATAGACACTAGAACTCAGACCTCTGCATGTATATTTGATAACATGTCTTTTGTAAAAAAAAATTACAAAAAAATTTGTTTACATTCCACTGGTACCTTAATTTAAAATAAATCAGACTAACAGGTGGTATCCCTTCTTAGTGTTCTATTTATCTTATTTGCTAATGGGAGCACTTCTTCCTTTGTTAGGCTGTGCTTTACTGATAAAACCAAGTATTGAATAAAGAGAGTTAATTATCTTTTTAAAGTAAATAAAATTATGAATATATATATATATATAGTATATATTAAGTATTGTGTTTAATAAAATGTTATGCAATGTTTTCCAAACTGATAAAGTTTGTAAAGTGCTATAAATGTATTTTGTTAAGTACAGATAAAAGCTATTGTGTGAGTATATTGTGCTAAAATCATAGAAATAAAGATTAGATTTCTTCATCAAAATTGGAATATTTTGGTTTTTACTTTGGAGTCTGAATAGACAATAGCTTGGCTTACAGGAAAATAACTGAGGAAATAATAATAAACCAGAATTTATTAAATTCATAATTGTTTAGGAGAAGATTGTGACTAAAAGAAAAGTTTGTCGATCTATGACATGCTTTCTTATTGTTTAAAATTTTATTTTATGCTCATTAAAGGAGCTCTTTTAAACTTTAAACATGTTTTTGCATATCAATCTTACAGTATATAAAAAAGAAAATATGAAGGACTTGACTAAGAGTAGTTGATGTACTTATTTTCCCATCCTTTGTGCCATCGTGGCCATTGGTGTTGCAGCTTTTCTTAAGAGAATGCTTCACCCTTAACTCCAGAATATTCTTCCAAGCCATTAAGACTCATTATATGAATTTTGCTGCTGATGATTTGTACATCTCACTAGAAGGTATTAGCACAAGTTTTTAGACCACAACCAGAACTTATGATTTACTCAAATGGTCCTTAGGCAGTTCGTTGAATGAAATGTGAAGTTACAAATATCCAGTAATGCCACCAAGTTCATGTAGCTGTCCAACCAAGCTCATACATACCAGGCAAGGACATCACAGTTGCTACCTGGCCAACAGCCAATGTAAGACACTATTGATTGTAGGAAGCATCCTAATTTTAGAGAAGATAACGTGAAAAAAAAAAAACAAAACACTGTGTATCTCATATAGTGGATGTAATATAGCTTCTCTAGGTCTTGAAATTAAACTTCTCTAGGTCTTGATTTTTTCATTTCTAAAATGGGGACATTCAGCCATATTTCTCTTGCTAAAGGAAGTCCTCAAAAAAGTCCTTTCTCATTTTCTATGGATTATCATTATGCATTTTATCAAATGAGCAAAAACTTACAAGAAAGGCAATAACTTGATGATCTAAAACAACTAGTTAGTATTGTCATCTTTGACCTCAAGATTAACAGAAGCAAGCCAACTGGGGTTGCGGAAAATCTACATCCACCATTTCAGCACATAACATATCAAAACAGGTGACCTGTATACATGTACCCCTGGTCCTAGTACCTTTCTCATGAGGCAACAGGTGAGTAGATTCTTGGTTATAATATACCTACGAAGTCATCATTAAGGTCCCTGTCATTTCTGTTTTTCATAGGTCACGTCTTTACTTGATGTCTATGGATAATTTCATATTACAGGCCAAATGGAATATGCAAATATGTGCATGATTCAGAGAGTAGTTTAATTAAAATAATATAATTGAAAAAATCAAAAGGAATTGAATTGGTTTAATCTAAAAAACAACAAACATGACTTGGAAAATAGGCAATGGCCTTTTTGTGACTGGATATTTCATTTCCTCTGCTTAAATATGTTTTTCCCTGTATTCTGTAAAAAGATTGTAAATTGCTCTAGGATCAAATGCTTCAATTTGAAGAAAGCATATATTTCAGTAATAGTATACAGATTGCAGGTAAGATCTATTTATAGAAGATACCTAGTGACCATGCTTTCAAACTGAAAGACTACTTAGATTAACCATTTGATATAAAAGTGACTTTTATTTCACTGTCCAAACAATTGTTAGCCAAAGAAAGTACTTAATTTTCTGTATTTGTGCACCACAGTTAAGGACAAGTGAGACTATGATTCTGCCACCAATTCTGCTTTACAAACTTGAGTGCCCATTTTATCTTTTACTCCCCTACCTTAAGGTTCTCAGTCATTGCCTATGAGAAAAATGTATCTGAATTCTAAAGTTACATTTTCAAAATGGTACAATTGACAATTCGATGAATGAGTTTGAAGGCAGGAAAATATGAAAATTACATTTGCATAAACTCTCATTTACTATTAATCACTTCAGGGTACTTACATCTGGCTACTTCCTTATAAGAGTGAGACAGAGGAAGTCAAGGATAAGCCTCTTTGTCTTTAAAAAGATGATATAGATGCGACATCCAACATCTATAATCCACCCAATTAGTCCAAACTAGATCCAGGTTAAACTTTTCCCTTTATGAGCCATGCTTTTAATGTCAAATCTAGAATATAAAAAGAATTCTCAAAACTCAACAGTAGAAAAAAGAGTAAATGGTAAAAAGGTAAAATAAAATTGGGCAAATATATTTTCAGAAATTTCACCAAAAAGCATGTACAGCTGACAAATACATGAATAGACATTCTGCATCATTAGTCATTTGGAAAATGCTAATCACAACCACAATGAATTATCACTAGTCAGGTATCAGAGTGATTAACATTAAAAATAGTAATAACAGAAAATACTAATAATAATGTGGAGAAACTGAATCACTCATATATTGCTGATGGGGATGTAAAAGGTACAACCACTCTGAAAAACAGATTGGTAATTTATTTTAAAAACTAAACATACACTTAACCATACAACCCGGCAATTGCACTCTTGGACATTTATCCCACAAAAATGAAAACTTATCTGCCCACAGCAAAAATGGTACATATATGTTCATAGCTTCTTTATTACTAATAGCCAAAAACTAGGAATAACTCAGGTGTCCTTCAATGGGTAAATGATTAAACAAATTGTTATATAATTATATTACAGAATACTATTCAGCAATGAAAAGAAATGAATTATTGAGATCCCCAACAACTTGATTGAATCTCCAGGGAATTATATGGAATGAAAAAGCCGACACTAAACAGTTACACAATGTGTGAATTTATCTCATGTAATAAACAGTATAGATACAAGCAATCTGTATTTGGAGAAATGGATTTTCATCTTTAATACATGGCTTTCAAGGTTGTTCTAATTGTCACAATTTCCCACCAGAAGTAGGAGTAGGAGGGAGGAAGTCAAGGATAAGAAGCTTTATCTTTAAGAAGATGACATAACTGGTATCCATTATTTATGATCAGATAATTGGCCTAAACTATTAGGTTGGTGCAAAAGTAATCGTGGTTTTTGCCATTACTTTCAATGGCAAAAACCACGATTACTTTTGCACCAACCTAATAAATCACCTTGTTGCAAGAGAGGCTGAAGCATGTAGTCTCTGGCTGGGAGTCCCTGAGCCCAGCTAAAATTGTGTGTGTACCTTTTCTAAACAGGTAGAAGAGGATGAGAATAATTCCTGGGGGCTAATGATCAGTCTCTGTCATACCAGCTCCAAAACTCTTCACAATTTGACCTACAAATTCTTATAGTCTACTACTTCTCTAGGAAAATCTGTTTGATAGATAGACATATAGACAGATGATAGGTAGGCAGATAGATAGATAGATACAGATAGATAGATAGACATAGAGTTAATTTTTAGCTCCCTTTCTCAAAAGTATTCACTCTTTTTTTAAAAAAAAAATTCCCTTTGTTCTTCAAGGTTAAATCTCAGTCTTCCTCTATACGTACAATTTTAGAGCTGGAAGGAACCTGAAGGTATTTACTCAGTCATGCAACTGGCAGGTGTCAGGGAGGCACTGAGAGCAGGGAACAGCTGTGTTCCGTTAACTTTTTCATCCCTTAATATCCCACCACATAGATTGGACGCTTGTTAAACACTTTTAAATGAATCAATTAAATAATTAGTCTTCTGACATCACTAGAGTTAGTACTTTTTTTTTATACTTTTAGATCTGTGCTATATGTGCAGAATGTACAGTTTTGTTACATAGGTATACACATGCCGTGGTGGTTTGCTGCATCCATCCCCCTATCATCTACATTAGGTATTTCTCCTAATGTTAGCCCTTCCCAATCCCTCCACCCCTGCTATCCCTCCCCTAGTCCCCCCACCCCCCGATAGGCCCCAGTGTGTGATGTTCTCCTCCCTGTGTCTATGTGTTCTATTGTTCAACACCCACTTATGAGTGAGAACATGCCGTGTTTGGTTTTCTGTTCTTGTGTTGGTTTGCTGAAAATGATAGCTTCCAGCTTCATCCATGTCCCTACAAAGGACATGAACTCATCCTTTTTTGTGGCTGCATAGTATTCCGTGGTGTATATGTGCCACATTTTATTTATCCAGGCCATACATTTTTTAAAAGGGCTAACCTTCTCTCTCCTTTTTAAAACTACTTAAAGATCCTTGATCTGTATGACCAATGTATTACTTAATCATACAGTTTGTATGATTAGTCAATTTGATAAATGAGGTATTGAATATTTACTACACACTAAACTGTAAACTATTTATAAGCAGTTCTAACACAACAGGCGTTTAATAGATTTAGAACAATTGAATGCGTACAGTGTGTTCTATCTCTTGTGAATAAAAATAAATAAAACAAGTAAATGAGACAAATAGGAAAATCTGAGGGGATTAGGAAGAGAAAGAAGTGGTTGTCCATTTGATTGTGTCCTGAAGTCACGGTTTCTCAAAAATGCACTCTGAGACTCTAAAGCCAAACTTATACTATTTTTGTTTTTCTCTTTTTTCTTACTTGAAGCATGTTTAAAAAGTGTTGACGGGGTATAAGCCAGATTTCTTGGAACAAGCTGTCTTCTCACAATACATATGATTTAGCAACAGTTGTTTGTTCAGATGTTCCCACCTCCACAGTAATCTTTGTGGAGGCAAGTGCCAAGGAAGTATACCTGCTTATTCCGACATTTAAAAAACAAAAACAAAACAACAGAAACCCTTTTTATACTCAAACACGCAAGGTTTTTTTTCCTTAATTCAAAATCAAACAATAAACCAGGACCTATAGTGATTTCTTTCTACCTGGCATAGCCACTGCTCTCTTCTTGCCATTCAATGTGCCACTCGAATATCACAATATTTTTCAGAATTCTAGAGTAGTGAAAGAGTCTTTGAGGTTAGATTGACAAGTATTCAAATTACAGCACCACCTACTGTGTGCCTCAGTTTTCTTATCTGTACAATAAGTATAATAATTTAGGGTTGTTATGGATTTTAAATGAATAAATTTAGGTACAATATTTAAAATACTGTGTGACATTTAGCAAGCAGTACATAAATGTTCTTTCTTATTTTTATTATTTCAAAGTGTTCTGTGGCTTCATCTCCAGTCCTCACTTCTCCCTAGAATTTTAGACTCAAATATGTAACTTCCTACTTCATTGATGTCTTTACTTGAATATGTATAACTATCTCATATTTAACATTTTTTGAATACACTTCCTAATTCTTATTCCCAAACTTCGTTCTTTCTCTGACTCATCTCCTACTGACATGTACTATTTTCACCCCATGTCATCTACCTTTTCTAAGGCTTTACCTAAGTGTTAGAATAATGCCGTGGGAGTAGAGGTTCTGGGAAGAGTCTCTGGGGCCCTTTGGCTATCCAAGTTCACCAAGAAATTTAAATTTGGACCATTTGAGATTTCCCTATCAGAATGAATTGCAGATAAGTTTCTTTACTCTTCCACTGGGGTAAATATTGACTATCCTCCCACCCTCTTTTCTCTAATGTGAATGTATTTCTGTTGAGATATTACATTTATCCTTTATAAGCATCACTACCTCAGTTTTCATCCTCTTCTCTTATGTCCCTTTCTTGAGATTTCTGGAGTCTGTTCTCAGACAGATTTCTTGGACTTCTTTTTTATCTCTTAGTTTTCAAGGACAAGTGTTTATTAGCTTTCATTTTATTCTTGACACAGTTGTCCTTGGTTTAGTCTTCATTTGTCTTTGGTTTACCATGTTTCTTTCCTACTGGATTTTTCTCCTCCCCTCCCACCCCAAGAACCTTTACATAGATTCCAAGCTGGTTTCTTTCTAATAATACCTCATGTTTAAATCTGAGCTCTTCTTTTTGAGACAGCTCTTTGTCTAGAGATTGTATAGACATATCTTCACTACCCTCTTGTCTTAAAAAGAAATTAGGATTGTTTATAAACATATGTATGTTGCTAGATTATACTTAGCATGGTACAGATCTATTTTTAAATTTTTTTCTAATTATCTGATAATGTGTTAATTAATTCCTTTAAAGATACTGAAATGTCAGCTAAAATTAAAACTCACCATTAAATACAACATCAGCATCATATTTAAGCAGTACAGGCAACAATTTCAGAATGCATGAAATGCACACACGCATATTAACACAAAAATGCATACACAACTAACCAAAACATGCATGCACAATATAACAAATAAAAACATGCATATGCAATATGACAAAAACAGGATCTAAATATTTTCTTTATAAAAATGTAAATTTAATTATGATTAAATAACAAGCATTACTATAATAATTTAAAATTTATAAACCAATAAAGAATTTTCACATATTAGAATACATGATTATTAATGAAGCCAATGGGTTAAATGAGACAGCCTCTTCCCAACTCTGAACTATGCAGTTAAGTAATATTTAGCCTCCCTTTCTGGCAAATTTCACTGCCTGACTATTGCTAGTATGCTGGCAATAGCTATAATATTTCTAAAACATAAACAACAGTACATTTGACCTGATTCAGTCAAAAATCATTTAAAGCAAGCAATATATCTAGCATAAGTTCTTCTTGTAATTTTTGTCTTTTTATAGTCTCAAAACACCACTTTTCTTTTACGCCTACGTAACACTGCCCCTGCTAACTACTCTAACATTTGCGCCAAAACTGTGTAATGAATTAGTGTTCTTTTCCCTAGAATACCCACTGTGGGAACTCTAATGCCACTTTCCATTCTAAAGGCATTTTAAAATATGTCAAAAACATGGTAAAAAAAATGAAGTTTCGTTGGAGTTTTTTGTTTGTTTGTTTGTTTTTTTGAGGGGTGGTTTGGGTTCTTCCTTTTTTGACATTTGGTCACTCTTCCCCCTCTTTGACCTCTCACTGCTTCATAAATCACAGCAAATATTTCTCTATGATTTTTTGGAAAAAAATCTAGAAGAAGAGAACATTTCTGCCAATCTTTTTGCCTAAATTCCAAATATCTGTAAGTGCTATTTTGATATCCAAATACCCACAGCAGACCCTACTTTCTGGTGGCTAGCAGTACCTTGACCATAGAAACAGCTATCTGGGTATAGTTGTACCTGTGAAGCACATGCACATAGTGACAGCAACAAGTTTCTGATTCTACAACACATTTTAACCCCTCGATATAGAACAGGTATCCTACATGTATTGATCACTCCTTGCGTCACCTACTTCATTTGAATAGGAAAGAAAAACATCTAGTTAAACATAGCCACTTGACTACATGCATTTAACTTCTCCCCCCCCCAAAACTCTAGTAAAGCAAATGCACAAAACAAAAAAAATA
Organism: Sapajus apella; assembly: GCF_009761245.1. Taxonomy (NCBI): domain Eukaryota; kingdom Metazoa; phylum Chordata; class Mammalia; order Primates; family Cebidae; genus Sapajus; species Sapajus apella. The sequence continues at coordinate 12,352,838 of NW_022437004.1, forward strand.
AAAATAAAAATAAATTATCTACAAAGACAAGGAAAATAGAGGAAAATGTAATAGCCGATGAATATTTTAAAATCATGTTGTAAAAGAGTAGATAGTACAGTGGTAGCTATAATAGTAAATTTAAAATAAGAAAAAAACAATCTATGTACCTGCTGAGGGATAAGCCTAAAAAGAAGAAATCCCTAAGGCTTAGCTCTCGAAGACTGTAGGTTCTTTAGTCCGTAGGGGTAGATTACACAAATAAAAACAAGTGGCCTTGTAGAAAGCATGTACATAGGTCAATTGTCCTCCCTATACCCTTTCTCTATGTACAGCTATCAGTTAATCCCTTCCATAGAAAAGATTAGGGAATTATATTTTGGATAAATAACACAAATACAAGCTACAATGGTGGGGGGGGCAAGTTGTATGAGTATGTCTTAAAAAAAAGGGGCACGTGAAGGCTGACCTATAAGACCCTCAGGCTCCTCATTCATCATTTTTGGTAGAATACTGCAATTAGCTGATACAACTCCCACCTTCCCAAGCAAGCTTCAAACTGGGCGATTCTTCTCTAAAGAAATGAAAGAAATGAACAGTTACATGGAAATATTCTCACATGCTGACATCTGAAGATCCGTACTCAAATGATTGACTTACATCTTGATCTTTCTAGAGTATACTACTAATCAAAAGCAATGCTCATCCACACAATTTCCAACCAACGCTTTAGTGTTTTGCAATAAGTATGAATGAATGGCCAAATTTAGCATTATATATTTGTTAAAAAGTTCCATGTGAAAGATAGAGACCAAAACAAAACAAACTATAAAATGATATTCAGAAAAAAGTTCAGATAGAATAAATCTTTGTGAGAAAACTATAATTAATTTCCTCAGAGATAACAGAATATATCACAGCTATGAAATAGGAATAAGATGCATGAAAATAAGCTAACCTAAGAATAAGAATTCTTGAAATTAAAAATATGATAAAAATAAAAATTTTATCAAAGATTTAAAAGGCAAATGTGAGTAAATCTCCTGGAAATTAGGGGGAAAAGACAAAGGAACAATAGAGCTAAAAGGAAAGGAAAGGAGGGATGGAGGGAGGAAGGGAAGGAGGGAGGGAGAGAGGGAGGGAAAGAAGAAATGAGGAAAAAGAAAATGAGAATAGTAATCCTAGCCCAATAAAAAAGGAAAAATATTGAATAATACAAGGATTTTTTTCAGAACTGAAGGACCTAATGTTTTAACTTGAAAAAGCCCATGAAATACACAAAAAGATAATAAAAATAACCACACCAAAATATCATCATGACATTTAACAGAAAGAAATAATTTAAATGCTTCTTGAGAGAACAAGGGAAAAAGAAACAGAAATAAAATAACATCAGTCTTCTCCCCTATTAATACCAGATGTGAGAAAACTGTTGAGCAAAATTTATAAGTTTAAAATTGAGAAAGAAAATTATTTTCAACCTAGGATCATATACCTCACAAAACCATAATGTAAAGGTAATAGTAAAAGTAAGAAACTAGAAATTGTAGTCTCAGAAAATTTATTCTTTACTCATTCTCTAGTGTCCTAATTTATTAATTCATTCATTTAAAATATTTAATGAATAATATATATCTGTTTTTTGCTAGTATCATGCTGTTTTGATTAGTATAGCTTTGTAGTATATTTCAAAATCAGGTCATGTGATGCCTCCAGGTTTGTTCATTTTTCTCAAGACTGCTTTGTCTGTTGGGGTCTATGGTGGTGCTATACAAATTCTAGAATTGTTTTTCTATTTCTGTGAAAAATGACATTGAAATTTTGAGGGATTTTGCATTTAATATGTAAAAACTTTGGGTGGTATTGTACATTTTAACTAAATTCTTCCAATCTATGAGAATGAGATATCTTTCTATTTATTTGTATCATTTTCAATTGCTTTCATCAATGTTTTATAGTTTTCAGTCTACAGATCTTGTACTTTTTCAGTTAAATTTACTCCTTTCATTAAATGCTATTGTAACTGAGATTGCTATCTTGATTTCTGCTTTCAATAATTGTTGTGTACAGAAATCCTACTGATTTTTGTATGTTGACTTTTATTCTGCAATTTATTGACTCCATTTATTCATTCTAACAGTTTTTTTTTTTTTTTTGGTGGAATCTTTAGGGTTTTCTATATACAAACACATTATCCAATGCAATAGAATGAAAGCCCAGATATAAACCCACGTACTTATGGTTAATTAATTTTCCACAAAGCTGTCACATACACACAATGGTGAAAGGATAGTCTTTTCGAAACAAATGGTGTTGAAAAAACTGGACATCCACGTATATAAAAGTGAAATTAGATTCCTCATCTTGTACCATATACAAAAATCTACTTGAAATAGTTTAAATATTTAAACATAAGACTTTAAATTGTAAAACTACTAGGATGAAACAGGGGAAAATTCTTCATGACATTTATCTGGGCAATGATTTATTGGATATAACCTTAAAAGTGCAGGCAAAAAAAAAAAAAGCAAAAATAGACACATGCGATTTCATTTCAAAAATCTTTTACACAGCAAAGAAAATAATTAACAGAGTGAAGAGACAACCCATGGACTAGAAAAATAAATATTTGCAAATTATTTATCTGGTAAGGGGCAAATATCCAAAATACATAAGGAGCTCAATTGAATAGCAAGAAAAAAAAAAAACCTGATTAAAAAATGGACAAAGGGCCGGGCACAGTGGTTCTCATCTGTAATCCCAGCATTTTGGGAGGCTGAGGCAGGTGGATCATCTGAGGTCAGGAGTTCAACACCAGCCTGGCCAACATGACAAAACCCCATCTATACTAAAAAGACAAAAATTAGCCAGGCGTACAACTGTAGTCCCAGCTACTTGGAAAGCTAAGGCAGAAGGATCGCTTGAACCCAGGAAGTGGAGGTTGCAGTAAGCTGAGATCACACCACGACACTCTATCCAGCCTGGGTAACAAAGGGAGACTCCGTCTCAAAGCAAAAATAAAAAGGATAAAGGGCATGAACAGACAGTTCTCAAAAGTAGACATATGAATGGCCAACTGATATATGAAAAAATGCTCAATGTCACTAATCATCAGGGAAATGCAAATTAAAACCACAATGAGCTGTCACCTCACACCTCTTAGAATGGCTATTACCAAAAAGTGAAAAGATAATAAATGTTGGCAAGAAGAAGAAACCAAAGCACACTGTTTGTGGTAATGTAAAGTAGTATACACATTATGGAAAACAGTATAGAAATTCTTCAGTAAACTAAAACTAGAATTGCAATCCCACTTATGGGTGTACATCCAAAGCAATTGAAATTTTTATGTTGAAAAAATATGTACATTCCCATTTTCATTGTGTCATTATCCACAATAGTCAAGATATGAAAACAACTTAAGTGTCTGTCAGTGAATCGATGGATAAATAAAATGTGCATACACATGATGGAATACCATATAGCTTTAAAAAAGAAGGAAATTCTGTCATTTGGAACAACCTGGATGAACACAGAGTACATTAAGTTAAGTGAAATAAGGCAGGCACAAAAAGACACATTCTGCATCTTCTCATTTATATGTGGAACCTAAAGAAGCCAAACTCATAGAAGCAGAATGGTACCAGAGGTGGGGGTAAAGGCTGGAAAAACGAGATGTGTTAGGCAAAAGATAGAAAAAATCAGTTAGACAAGAGAAATTAGTGTTAGCGATCTATTGCACAGCATGGTGACCACAGTTAATCATTATGTATTGTATATCTCAAAATTGCTAAAAGTAGGTTTCAAATGTTCTCATCACAAAAAAATAGTAAGGATAATTGATTGCATTATTATCAATTATGCAATTATTTAATTATTTATTTTATTTTATTTTAATTTTTATTATAATTTGCACTTTAATTATTCTACAATGTTTACATATATCAAACATCACATTGTATCCCATAAATATATACAATTATTTTTGTCAATTAAAAATAAATAAAAACTAAAATATTTAGAGTATCTACTATGTGCTAAGTATGGTTCTCTGCTTTGAGTGAGAAAAAAGGTTTCTTATTTCATAATGCTTAGGAAGCAGTGGCAAGTATGCTTTAACAAATCAGAGAGTAAATGAGAAAGAAGATATAGGATCTAAAAACACAATTCTAGCTCACAGAAATACTGAAGGACAGTCTCAGGAGTCTAGTTGTAACCAGGCGCAAAATCAACTAGTCCAGATTGGAGAAGGAGGCTGGAGGATGGTAGGAGAGATGACATTAGAAATAGAATTCAGCTGAGTGCCTCTGAAGTATTTGAGCATCTGGAAGAACTATTGCTAGAAACTTGACAGGTCTCAGAACATTTTGGAAAAATTACCAATTAGACCTTTAAAAAAATTAAGAAAATAAAAAAGGCAACATTAAAAGTTTTGGACTGAAAACAAAATGAAAAAGTAGATTTGTACATGCTTGCCTCCACAGTGAATAAAATTTACATAATAGTATACATAAACATGAGCGCCAACCTTTACCGTAACATAAATTTGTACAACAGGAAGTTCATTGATGACTATGATGAGGAAAGTATTAGGGGACTTGCAGGAGAAAACCTGATTGGAATGGTTTCAGGAACAAATAGGATTAGAACTGGAGACAGCAAATGCAGGCAATGCTTTCAACGAGTTTCAGTAAATATTTATCTCTGCATCATTAATGTTAAGATTTTTATTTTTGTACAAGTTGCAATTAATACTTCAAAAAAATGTTGAAACTATACATTTACATGAAAAACATATATAAATTTTTGTTTATATGTTATTTAAAAGTTGATACAGTCTGGGCATAGTAGCTCATGCCTTTAAACCCAGCATTTTGGGAGGTCAAGGCAGGAGGATCACTTGAGGCCAGGAGTTCAAGATCAGGCTGGTCAACATAGCAAGACCCTGTCAGTACTAAAAATCAAAAAAATAAAAGCCAGATGTAGCAGCACACACCTGTAGTCTCAGCTGCTCAAGAGGCTGAGGTGAGAGATTCACCTGAGCCCAGGAAGCAGTGGTTGCAGTGAGCTGAGATTGTGCCACTGCGCTTCAGCATGAATGACAAAGCAAGATCCTGTCACAAAAAAAAAAAAAAAAAGGTTAATCCAGTTAAGAACTCTCACTATATACCCCTCCTCCATCATCAGATTTTGAATACCTAAATTTTAAGACTTAAGCTGAAGGGTATACAACAACTAAGTGAAAAGAAGGACTTAATTTACACTTATCTATAAATATAAATTGTTTATGCAGTCAGTTTCCTTGTCCAGGCCAAATGTTCTAGTCAAGTTTCTCCACCCTGCTGAGTCTAAATACTAAATAATGTCTATGACAGAGAATGAAGTGCTCCACTAGCTAAGCAAATCATTTTCTGCTAAACAAATCAAAATGATAAAGCATTGTAGATGCCAGGCTATTTTCTCACTTCAAATTGATGTTGATTGCATATAATCATGCACAGTCCTAGGGAGTTTTTCATTATTAAGATTAATCATTCCAAAACCCGGCAGAGACTCAACAAGAAAAGAAAACTTCAGGCCAATATCCATGATGAACATAGATGCAAAAATCTTCAATAAAATACTGACAAGCCAATTGCAAAAGCACACCACAAAGCTTATCCACCATGATCAAGTAGGCTACATCCCGGGGATGCAAGGCTGGTTCAACATATGCAAGTCTATAAACGTAATTCACCACATAAACAGAACCAAAGACAAAAACCACATGATTATCTCAATTGATGCAGAGAAGGCCTTTGACAAAATTCAACAGCCCTTTATGCTAAAAATCCTCAATAAGCTAGGTATTGATGAACGTATCTCAAAATAATAAAAGCTATTTACAACAAACCAACAGCCAATATCATATTGAATGGGCAAAAACTGGAAGCATTCCCCTTGAAATCTGGCACTAGACAAGAATGCCCTCTCTCACCACTCCTATTCAATATAGTACTAGCAGTTCTAGCCAGAGCAATCAGGCAAGAAAAAGAAATAAAGGGTATTCAAATAGGAAAGGAGGAAGTCAAATTGTCTCTATTTGCAGATGACATGATTGCATATCTAGAAGATGCCATCGTCACAGCCCAAAATCTCCTGAAACTGATAAGCAACTTCAGCAAAGTCTTAGGATACAAAATCAATGTGCAAAAATCACATGCACTCCTATACACCAATAACAGACTTGAAGAGAGCCAAATCAAGAACAAACTTCCATTCACAATTGCCACAAAGAGAATAAAATACCTAAGAATACAACTAACAAGGAACGTAAAGGACCTCTTCAAGGAGAACTACAAGCCACTGCTCAATGAAATAAGAGAGGACACAAACAGATGGAGAAACATTCCATGGTCATGGTTAGGAAGAATCAATATCATGAAAATGGCCATACTGTCCAAAGTAATTTGCAATTCAATGCTATCCCCATCAAGCTCCCAATGACCTTCTTTGCAGAACTGGAAAAAACCACCTTAAACTTCATATGGAACCAAAAGAGAGCCCGCATAGCCAAGTCAATTCTAAGCAAAAAGAACAAAGGGGGAGGCATCACACTACTGGACTTTAAACTATACTACAAGTCTACAGTAATCAAAACAGCATGGTACCGGTACCAAAACAGAGATATAGACCAATGGAATGGAACAGAGGTCTCGGAGGCAACACGACATATCTACAACCATCTGATCTTTGACACACCAGACAAAAACAAGCAATGGGGAAAGGATTCCCTGTTTAATAAATGATGTTGGGAAAACTGGCTAGCCATGTGCAGAAAGCAGAAGCTGGCCCCCTTCCTGACACCTTATACTAAAATTAACTCCAGATGGATTAAAGACTTAAACGTAAGACCTAACACCATAAAAACCCTAAAAGAAAATCTAGGCAAAACCATTCAGCACATAGGTGGAGGCAAGGACTTCATGACCAAAACACCAAAAGCATTGACGACAAAAGCCAAAATAGACAAATGGGACCTAATCAAACTCCACAGCTTCTGCACAGCAAAAGAAACAGTCATTAGAGTGAATCGGCAACCAACAGAATGGGAAAAAATTTTTGCAGTTTACCCATCTGACAAAGGGCTGATATCCAGAATTTACAAAGAACTAAAACAGATTTACAAGAAAAAACAAACAAGCCCATTCAAAAGTGGGCAAAGGATATGAACAGATACTTTACAAAAGAAGACATACATGAGGCCAACAATCATATGAAAAAATGCTCATCATCACTGGTCATCAGAGAAATGCAAATCAAAACTACATTGAGATACCATCTCATGCCAGTTAGAATGGCGATCATTAAAAAATCTGGAGGCAACAAATGCTGGAGAGGATGTGGAGAAATAGGAACACTTTTACACTATTGGTGGGAGTGTAAATTAGTTCAACCATTGTGGAAGACAGTGTGGCGATTCCTCAAGGACCCAGAAATAGAAATTCCATTTGACCCAGCAATCCCATTACTGGGTATATATCCAAAGGATTATAAATCGTTCTACTATAAGGACACGTGCACACGAATGTTCATTGCAGCAGTGTTTACAATAGCAAAGACCTGGAACCAACGCAAATGCCCATCGATGATAGACTGGACAGGGAAAATGTGGCACATATACACCATGGAATATTATGCAGCCATCAAAAACGATGAGTTTGTGTCCTTTGTAGGGACACGGATGAACCTGGAAACCATCATTCTCAGCAAACTGACAGAAGAGCAGAAGATCAAACACCGCATGTTCTCACTCATAGGCGGGTGTTGAACAATGAGAACACATGGACACAGGGAGGGGAGCACTACACACTGGGGTCAGTTGGGGGGAAATAGGGGAGGGATGGTGGGGGGTGGGGAATTGGGGAGAGATAGCAAGGGGAGAGATGCCAGTGTAGGTGATGGGGTGGAAGGCAGCAAATCACACTGCCACATGTGTACCTATGCAACAATCTTGCATGTTCTTCACATGTACCCCAAAACCTAAAATGCAATAAAATAAATAAATGGGAAAAAAAAAAAGATTAATCATGACATGAGAATTTTTCAAAGATGTTTTTCTTTAAATATCCATGAAAGTTAGTCTCGGTGAGCAGACTAGCCTCTATTCCAGAGACTTCTAATGAATACCTAGCAATCAGCAGGTAATCATGTTACTCCCTGAACTACTGAAAAAGCAACTTCACAACATGACATATCAAGAGTCCCCATCCATGTATCAGTGACAGGTGGAATGTCATTCCACTGAGATAAACCCAGGAGCTAGCATAAGTGATATTCCCACAATTCCCCCTGCACTCAGGATCTCTTCTCCCTTTACTTCCCTCAATAAAACACTTTTTTCTGAAGCCTTGGCCTGTCTTATGTGATCTTTTCGGTAAAGTTGCCCCCTTTTAGTCTAAGCCACTAGTGGAATTAAAGGCAAGCCCAAAATTCACGTAGCTGGATAAGACCCTGATTTCCGCAAACTCCATTACTCAGAACCTGGATGCTACAGTTGTTGCAATAAGCCCATATTTTCCTGAAAACCCCACTGTGTCTGCTCTATTTTTGAACTTTCAACCTCTTTCTACAGCCTATGTCCCCAATTAGATAGCAAGTACCTGGGTTCCAGCTCTTGAATTAGAGCTGAATGGAATCGCCAGGAACTCCTTGTGGCATTAGTCTTATCAATCCTATCCTCTAGATAGGATAAGATCCTTCATCCTTATCCTCTAGAAGCCACAGACCTGACTGTGCTTTCCATACTTTCTATTCTAGCTTTACAGTCTTTCCTCTACACTGAAGGAAATCCAGTATTGCTGCTAGCATACTGCACAAATGAATCACATATTCTAATCCTACCAGAATAAAATACAATAATTGCAATAATTCTGGAGTTCAGATTTGAACAATGGTAGCAACTTTCAAAACAAATAAAATGGCATCTCACATCCATCAGATCTGGTGATTCTTGGAACTTATTCAAAATAGTCAGGTCCCAGCTTAAGGTTTGCTATTTTGTTGTTGCCTAAGTAATGATTAAGAGAGAACATGATTCACGTTTGCATTTCAGTTCCATCACTTTCCACTTTGTATTAAGTCTCTCAATTTCCTTATTTGTAAAGTAAGACCCAAAATACCATGTGACTAGATAATTGCTGGGAATAAAGGAACGTGTCAAGGAAGAGCCCTCATTCTCATAGAGAATAGCAAAGAGTAGCAGGACTCCAAAAGAGAAGACTAAACAAATTGACTTGTGACAACTGCACATATCCCAAGAGTAGACAAGACACTCTGACACACTGACAAGATCAGAGAACAATTTATTACTCCCATGAAAGCAAAAATCAGGAGCATCAAACAGTAACACAAATTCCCCTGCCCCCAAGTCCTGTGAGGTGAAACAGTGGGCCCAGATGGTGATTACAGCTGGGGAACCCAGCTCAGGACAATTTCTGGCAAGCAGTAAACAAGCCATTTTCCCTCTAGCAGGGACCAAGCAGGACCAAGATACTGATGTTCTAGTCACCTGGAACTACTTGAGACCCCATGAAAAATTAAGTAAATGGTTTTGGATCAGAGGACACTCAGGTCTTGCAGTTAAACATATTCAACAAAGACACATAATCTATAGGGGAAGCACAACAGACTGTCTTGTTAACAGTAAGCTTAATAAGCCTTTACTGTGGTTATTTTAAAAAGCACCTTGGCACATTTGTGATACTTTCACTATGTAATAAATAAGCAAAGTGGTTTTTTAGGAAATTAGTCTTTTCTAACTGTATATATTTAAAATTAATTGGATTTGTTAAACTTATGGCCTGAAATTTGTGAAAGATGCTGTATATATGTTTGTAGCTATATTTTAAAATCAGATGATAATTCCAGTTTAGAGGCAATCTTATAGAGTGAATACGGGCTTGAGATATAGTCACAAGATTTGGATTCAAGTCCCAGGTCTGCCACTTGCCTGCAGTGTAATCTTTGGCAATTATCCTTTGCTCTCTCTGAACTTCCATTTCTGACTCTGTAAAATAAAATTTAAAAAATAGCAGTCCAAAAACATGAGCTCACAAAGATTTGAGAATCAGATTGGTGGTACATCTACAATATTTTAATTGTAAAAGGTTAATAAATAGCATAAATACAAACTAGTAAATAAATTTAGCCTTTGCTTAAAATTCATAATTTAACTTCCCCATTATACATAGCTGAAGGTGTAATAAATGAGATGTGATATATTCAAGTCAATCATTTCAGTGAATGCTGCCAGTGTGTCTGTGGATTGGCAATGCTCAAGTATTTCCACCTGTAAATCAGCAGGTTGCCACCAGGAGATGGCAGCGCTATTTGTGTACTAAAATTAGAATGCAATGTTTAGTTCCAATACCTCAGTATAGCAATTTAAATTACAATGAATAAGTTACTCAATATTTATTAAAATAATAGACTGCTCAAATATTAAATGTCTGCATTTACATGACAACATAAAGAAAATAGCATTTAGAGGTGGATTTTATGAAATGTAATACCCAAACATAAAGCAGCTTGGTTTATTTAAACTAATTTTAGTCACCATATAAATCAACACTTAGGGAAGAATGTAGTGTAGACTCCATTTTCTGCACCTGGGAGAAGGTGCTTTCCCGGTCCCCTACAGCTGCTGCTGCTACCTCGATATGGAACGAGAGTGGCTCCCTTCCTCTCTTTCCTTAGAACAATGGGGCTCAGGGCACACAAAGGGCTAGTTGTTTGAAGAGCATTACAAGTGTTGTTGTTATTTCTGTTGCTTTTGCTGTTGCAAGCTGTGCTCAGTGCTGTGGCAAGATAGAAATGAGATATTACTTTCTTCTTTATGCCTATGCAGAACTCTAGCAACACCTCAGCATGTACCTGTCAATTGCAGTAGTAGGGTATTTGGGTCCTTAGAGTAATCTCACAAAAATCTTACTATTTTTCCCATCTTACAGATGAGCAAACTGATGAGCTGAAAGATTGAGAACTGAGATTTTAATCCATTTTATGAGATTTTAATCAGTTTCCATCTTTGTTAATCAATGGGCACCAGGAGCATGGATGGAATGTCTGTATTCATCCTGGCCCAGAACTGCAATGTACCCAAGAATTCACAATTGTCTTTCAGTTCTGTTAATGCTGTGTGGGTCCACTTCCACACACGCCTTGACAGGTCTTACAGCATCATCACTGAACTGTTTCATTGCCAAGTCAGAGAGAATTCTTTCAGCTTTGTGGTCTGCATTACTAGAAATATAAATACATGCTGTGGGGAGTTGTACATGTGTGTGCATAACGTTTAAGGGAAAATATGCACCTGTAAGTATGTTAGCTGAAGCTCCTAAGTAGCAGCTGTATGAATATTTTATATTTCCTCCTGCCCATTGCTTCTGTAACCTGTTTCTAAAGTGATTAAAAAGAGAGAGAGGGAATGCAAGAGAGGCCAGTTTTCATAGGAACAAATGTAACATCGGAAAACCCTGTTAGGCTAGAAGACTACCTCCAGGTAAGCTGAACTCGCACCACCAGTGTTATGAGCAGCACATGCACCCAATTTAATTGCGTTTTCAAAAGTCACCTCTAAAAACCTTCCATGGGTAGTAGTCACAAATTTTTTCAAAGTATAGAAATACAATCTATCTGACCTCTGAAAATAAAAATATTTTGAGTCAGAAAATTAATTAAATTTTTATTTGGATTGGCACTATTTGAGTATAAGCAAAACAGCCAGCATAAAACATAAATACTCTAGGAGAAAATTAAGGCAATGCAAAGTAATTACCTTTTCTTAATTATTAACTTTGTAGTACATCTAACAGCAAAACATGTTAGCTACTTGAGAAAGAGCCTAAAGAGTCAAAATAATAATAAGCAATAAGTAACATAAAACATTTCCAAATTTATAAGATGAATTGCTATGAAATAATCTAATTTAGAAAAACATTGGTAGCTTACCAATAACTTCCTATAAACAACATAAAAAAGCAACATTAATCTGTACTGTATTTTAAGAGCCCAGATAAAAATTTCCATTTTAGAAAAATCTGTAATTCTTATGTAAACTTCAAAACTTTTGCATATAGCTTCCAAAGAGTTCAGGTATTACACTATTAACAACAAATAAGTTCTAGAAACTTTAGCATTATCTTTGAATTCTTTCCTTTTTCTCTTTATGCCCAACTTCTCACAAAACTCTGCATCTTGTCCATTCTCTTCTTTCCCCATGACCTGATAGCACTCTTTTCCCCACGTGCTCTAGGTCCCCACACTGTAGGTTTACGAAGCGCTCATAAACAGACCCACCCTGAATTTTTTGCATTTCCTTACCCACACACCCAAGACTTAGTGGGCAGGTTTCTCATATGTTTGTTAGAAGGGTCTCATTAAATTTTTTTTTAACAATATAATGTAAATAACTGATGCTAGGTCAATGTGTTACACTTCCCAGTGTGATCTACTTTAAAAGAGATATTTAAATTTTAAAAAATTAATTTGCTGATTTTAATCCTTTGGAAATAGAGGAAATAATTTTTAATGATAAGTGCATAAATGAATACTCAAAGGAAGAATTAATTTATGATGTTAAAATTTCAGCAGCAACTCAACTATAAACCTCAATAATCTCCTATTTTCCATAATTCGAGCCACTATCCCCTTTATATACAATGCTCAACTCTGCAACAAAATTTTGGAAACTTAGAAGCAATCTGATTTTTTCTTTATTACCTCTTCCCACAATCCTGAATTTGCAACACTGAACACCTTTAAAAATAGAGATAAAAGGTAGAGTTTAAAACAAGAAGATTGTTTAAGAATCAGCAAGAGCTACCACATGACCATCTCACTGTTCCTTTCCCACCTCTGCAGAAGACTTCAGGTTTGTCCCTGAGACTATAAGACAGAGGCTTATTTGAGAAGATAAGAGGCCTGTCCCTGGAAAGCACTCATCACAGATAGGAACAGATATCCTTTTTAAAATCTCAAAGTTAAGTGAAAGTCTGTCAGCATAAAGAGAATTCTGAAACCCAACTTCTTGCCGCATTGGGATCTCAGAACTACATCAGGTAGACAAATAATCTCCAAGTCAAAGGTTGAAAAACTCACCTAGGAGAATTTGACTAGCACAGGAGACAAGCACTAAAAGGACTGATATCAGTTCACCCAGATTAACCAGATGGGGAATCAGTAAATCAAGAAAATGTAATAGTCCCAGGCATGCATGCACGTATTAATATAATTTTAAAATACATAATGCTAAAATTGATGAATCCACATTCAAAGGTGGAGATTTTAATGCCCTTCTCTTTGTAATTGATTAGTGGAAAATATCAGTAAGCACATAGAAGTTTTGAATATCACTGCCAAAACTTGACCTAATTAATGACAGACTGGATAAAGAAAATGTACTACATATATACAATGGAATACTACACAGCCATAAAAAGGAACAAGATCATGTCTTTTGCAGGGTCATAAATGAAGCAGGGACATAGCCTCAGCAAACTAATGCAGGAACAGAAAATGAAACACTGCATGTTCTCACTTATAAGTGGGAGCCAAACAATGAAAACACTTGGACACAGGGAGGGGAATATCACACACTGGGGCCTGTCAGGAGGTGGAGTGAGAGGAGGGAGAGCATTAGGAAAAATAGCTTATGCATGCCTGGTTTAATACCTAGGTGATCTGTTGATAGGTGCAGCAAGCCACCATGACACACATTATATCTATGTAACAAACCTGCACATCCTGCACATGTACCCCAGAGCTCAAAGTAAAAGAGTGAAACTCTTTTTAGTAGAGATGGGAGTGAAACCACATCCTTAAACAGAAATCCTTATTAAAATCACAGAATTAAGTGAAAGTCAATCAGCATAAAGTGAATTCTGAAAACCCAACTTCTTGTCCCATTGAGCTCTCAGAATTACATCAAGTAGATGAATAATCTCCAAGTCAAAGATGAAAAACTCACCTAGGAGAATTTGACTAGCACAAGGAAAAAGCACTAAAGGGTATTTAGCTCCAATACCTCAATATAGCAATTTAAATTACATTCTAAACATTACATTTTTTTTTTTTTTTTGAGACGAAGTCTCTCTCTGTCACCCAGGCTGAAGTGTAATGGTGCAGTCTTGGCTCAGTACAACCTCCACCTCCCAAGTTCAAGCGATTCTCCCGTCTCACCCTCCAAAGTAGCTGGGATTACAGGCATGCACCACCATGCCCGGCTATTTTTTTTGTATTTTTAGTAGAGATGGAGTTTCACCATGTTGACCAGGCTGGTCTCGAACTCCTGACCTCGTGATCCGCCCACCTTGGCCTCTCAAAGTGCTGGGATTACAGGCATGAGCCACCACACCCAGCCATATTCATTTATTTATTTATACATACAACTGCAGAATATGCATATTCTCACTCATAGGCAGGTGTTGAACAATGAGAACACATGGACACAGGGAGGAGAGCACTACACACTGGGGTCAGTTGGGGGGAAATAGGGGAGGGACAGTGGGGAGTGGGGAGTTGGGGAGAGATAGCATGGGGAGAAATGCCAAATATGGGTGATGGGGAGGAAGGCAGCAAAACACGCTGCCACGTGTTTACCTACGCAACAATCTTGCATGTCTTTCACATGTACCCCAAAACCTACAATGCAATAAAATAAATTTTAAGTGCACAATAAAACACTTACCAAGATGGACCATCTTACCAAGATGGACCATAAAACAAGTCTTGTTAACTTTAAAAGGATTGGATTCACATGTTTTTATACCATAGTTGGATTTTTTAAAAATCAATAAGATACCTTCTTTGTCTCTTTTGATCTTTGTTGCTTTAAAGTCTATTTTATCAGACAGGAGAATTGCAACTCCTGCTTTTTTTTGCTCTCCATTTGCTTGGTAAATCTTCCTCCATCCCTTTATTTTGAGCCTTTGTGTATCATTGCATGTGAGATGGGTTTCCTGGATACAGTACACCAATGGGTTTTGGCGTTTTATCCAATTTGCCAGTCTTTGTCTTTTGCTTGGGGCATTTAGTCCATTTACATTTATGGTTAATATTGTTATGTGTGAATTTGATACTGCCATTTTGGCGCTAGCTGGCTGTTCTGCCCATTAGTTGATGCAGATTCTTCATTGTATTGATGCTCTTTACCATTTGGCATGTTTTTGGAGTGGCTGGTACTGGTTGTTCTTTTCTATGTGTAGAGCCTCTTTCAGGAGCTCTTGTAAAGCTGGCCGGGTGGTCACGAAATCTCTGAGTACTTGCTTGTTCACAAAGGATTTTATTTTTCCTAAACTTATGAAGCTTAGTTTGGCTGGATATGAGGTTCTGGGTTGAAAGTTTTTTTCTTTAAGGACGTTGAATATTGGCCCCCACTCTCTTCTGGCTTGTAGGGTTTCTGCTGAGAGATCTGCTGTGAGTCTGATGGGCTTCCCTTTGTGAGTAGCCCGACCTTTCTCTCTGGCTGCCCTTAGTATTTTCTCCTTCATTTCAACCCTGGTGAATCTGACAATTATGTGCCTTGGGGTTGCTCTTCGTGAGGAATATCTTTGTGGTGTTCTCTGTATTTCCTGGACTTGAATATTGGCCTGCCTTGCTAGGTTGGAGAAGTTTTCCTGGATAATATCCTGAAGAGTATTTTCCAGCTTGGATTCATTCTCTTCATCGCATTCAGGTACACCTATCAAATGTAGATTAGGTCTTTTCACATAGTACCACATTCTTGGAGACTTTGTTCATTCCTTTTTAACCTTTTTTTCTCTAATCATGCCTTCTCGTTTTATTTCATTGAGTTGATCAACGCTATCCCCATCAAGCTACCAATGACCTTCTTCACAGAACTGGAAAAAAACACCTTAAACTTCATATGGAACCAAAAGAGGGCCTGCATAGCCAAGGCAATTCTAAGCAAAAAGAACAAAGCGGGAGGCATCACACTACCGGACTTCAAACTATACTACAAGTCTACAGTAGTCAAAACAGCATGGTACTGGTACGAAAACAGAGATATAGACCAATGGAACAGAACAGAGGCCTTGGAGGCAACACAACATATCTACAACCATCTGATCTTTGACAAACCTGACAAAAACAAGCAATGGGGAAAGGATTCCCTGTTTAATAAATGATGTTGGGAAAACTGGCTAGCCATGTGCAGAAAGCAGAAACTGGACCCCTTCCTGACACCTTACACTAAAATTAACTCCAGATGGATTAAAGACTTAAACATAAGACCTAACACCATAAAAACCCTAGAAGAAAATCTAGGCAAAATCATTCAGGACATAGGCATAAGCAAGGACTTCATGACCAAAACACCAAAAGCATTGACAACAAAAGCCCAAATAGACAAATGGGACCTAATCTTCTGCACGGCAAAAGAAATAGGCATTAGAGTGAATCGGTAACCAACAGAATGGGAAAAAATTTTTGCAGTTTGCCCATCTGACAAAGGGCCGATATCCAGAATTTACAAAGAACTAAAACAGGTTTATAAGAAAAAAACTAACAAGCCCATTCAAAAGTGGGCAAAGGATATGAACAGATACTTTACAAAAGAAGACATGCATGAGGCCAACAAACATATGAAAAAATGCTCATCATCACTGGTCATCAGAGAAATGCAAATCAAAACTACATTGAGATACCATCTCATGCCAGTTAGAAGGGCAATCATTAAAAAATCTAGAGATAACAGATGCTGGAGAGGATGTGGAGAAATAGGAACAGTTTTACACTGTTGGCGGGAGTGTAAATTAGTTCAACCATTGTGGAAGACAGTGTAGCAATTCCTTAAGGACCTAGACATAGAAATTCCATTTGACCCAGCAATCCCATTACTGGGTATATATCCAAAGGATAATAAATCATTCTGCTATAAGGACACGTGCACACGAATGTTCATTGCAGCACTGTTTACATTAGCAAAGACCTGGAACCAACCCAAATGCCCATCGATGATAGACTGGACAGGGAAAATGTGGCACATATACATCATGGAATATTATGCAGCCATCAAACACGATGAGTTTGTGTCCTTTGTAGGGACATGGATAAACCTGGAAACCATCATTCTCAGCAAACTGACAGAAGAGCAGAAGATCAAACACTGCATATTCTCACTCATAGGCAGGTGTTGAACAATGAGAACACATGGACACAGGGAGGAGAGCACTACACACTGGGGTCAGTTGGGGGGGAAATAGGGGAGGGACAGTGGGGAGTGGGGAGTTGGGGAGAGATAGCATGGGGAGAAATGCCAAATATGGGTGATGGGGAGGAAGGCAGCAAAACACGCTGCCACGTGTTTACCTATGCAACAATCTTGCATGTCTTTCACATGTACCCCAAAACCTACAATGCAATAAAATAAATTTAAAAAAAATCAATAAGATACATAAAATATCCCTATGTATTTGATATTTTATCAGCTTCCTCCTCAATAACTTTGGAATTAAAAGGAAATCTTAAAGGAAATTAGAAAATATTTCTTATTAAATGATAATACAGATACAACATACCAAAACTAACTGGATGCAGCTAAAGAAATGCTAATGCTATATTTAGAAGGAAATTTATAGATTTAAATGTCCATATTTAAAAAGAAAAATGCAAAGCCAATGATCTAAACCAAGGCACTGTGCTAAACACTAGAAATACAGTAGTAACTAAAACATAATCTCTGTCTTGGTGAATAGAGTCTGGTGCAATGGTTGTCATATGTTGACATGAATCATCACCAGGAGTATTTATTAAAATGCAGAATTATTAAAATATAGACCAGGTTACAGTTTTCCCTTAGGAAGCAATCATTATTTGGGGGATGCTCTTCACAACGAAAAGTTCCATGTGACTAATAAACATACAAAGAAGTCTTCGATTTCATTACATGTTAGGAAGGTGATAATTAAAACCACAATGAGAATTTACTACACACTCACACGAATAACTAATGAAAAGAACAAAAAATATTAAGTGTTGCAAGCATGTGAAACAACTACAACTCTCATCCTGTCGATGGGAGTTTAAATTGGTATATAACCACTTTGGAGAACTGTTTGGCAGTATCTGCTAAAGCCGAGTTTGTGCATTCTTCATGCATCAGCAACTCACTTCCTTAGTATCTACTCTATAGAAATACTTACAAATTGATCAAAAAACATGGACAACAATGCTCAGAGCAGTGCTGTTTGTAAGAGCCAAAATGAAAACTACATAAATGTCTGTCAACAGGACAGATAAATAAACTGAAACATTCACACAATTAAACAATAAATAGATGCAAAAGGTGGTTGAATACCATAAAGGTAATGAGTAAGAGGAGCAGCATCCATAAAATCGTACATACAAAATGCTTGTATTCAGACAAATTTCAAAAATAGGCAAAGCTATTCCACAATGGTAGAAGTTGGAATAATCTTTAAGAAGCATGAGTAGCGACTGGTAAGGAACTTGAGGGTGGCTTTGGAATGTTGACAATGTCCTATTCCTCAGCTTAGGTGTTATTTACATGAGAGGTGATATTGTTTGGCTGTGTCCCCACCCAAATGTCATCTTGAATTGTAGTTCCCATAATTCCCACATGTCCTGGGATGGACCCAGTGAGAGGTAAGCGAATTATGGGGCAGTTTCCCACATGCTGTTCTCGTGATAGTGAGTGAGTTCTCATGAGATTTGATGATTTGAGAACCAACTGGCATTTGCCCTGCTTCACTCATCCTCTCTCCTGCTGCCCTGTGAAAATGTACCTTCCGCCATGACCATAAATTTCCTGAGGCCTCTCCAGCCATGCAGAACTGTAAATCAGCTAAACCTCTTTCCTTTATAAGTTACTCAGTCTTGGGTGTTTCTTCATAGCAGCATGAGAACAGACTAATGCAAGTGGGTTCACTTAGTGAAAATTTGCTGAGCCATACACATAGAAATTGCTATATATAAAATTAAAATTTTAAATAGAAGCAGAAGAAATATTTCCCCTTATTTTTTATTTGACTCATAAAAGTCATCAGCAAAGTATTTTCCTTGTCAGGATTTCTTATTCCTAAAATTGCCAACTACAGTTCTTTTTCTCATTACATTTAGTTAAAATCACTTGTACTGTTTTGTTAGTTCTCATACTTAGTATGTACAATTTGGGTGTTCAGATAAATGGAAGGTCTTTAACATTCTCAAAATCAAATAATAAGGTCAAGGTCAATCTTCATTAAGGGAATTATTTTTGAGGTTAGTGATTTACTACATAATCCCCCTGCAGTTGTATAAATCTCTTTGAGTCAGGGTAGTATAGTCTACACCTCCCTAAGTGTAATGAAAGCTACCTGAGCTATCTCCTTTTGGGAATGAAATGCATTGCTTTCTGCAACTGAACAAGCCTATAGTAAGTTATAATCTTCATTTTTGGAGCTATCTGATATAATTAATATGAATTTCTTAAACTAATCATTTTCCTTTTCCTTTAGTAGACATATGGGAAAACAATCGGTGTTTTTGCAAGCCAAGTTTTGAGAAGCTTTTAATTTAGCAAGAGAATATTCATAGAAACAAATTACCTTGTGCTCCCTCGTATATTATAAACCTCCTTTGTTGCTTGAGGGGAAAAAAATCCAGTTACTCATATTGGTTTATGTGAGGTCAAATTACAAGATGCCTTAGACTTTAAGGTGTAACTCATATTAATTTACTAAATAAAGGATATTGACTCTGATATTCTTCATGCAGTTCCATTTTATAGCAGTGAATACCTACAAATGAGAAAAATCCATTCATAAAATTGTTTATCAACAGAACATTTGCTTCCTTTTGTTCTGCCTTTAAAAAACTAAAGCATGTTTTTAAAAGTGAAAACTAAATCCCATTCCCACCAGGATTAGCTATAATTCCTTCTGCAATCTTACCAGAGAGTCACAATCATGAGCTTGGGAATGATTGCATTACTGCACCAAACATGCCAGCTAAAAATACCTAGGCAGTTATTTGTCAAAAGATTTTATCACTTTAATGGTC
This sequence comes from Sapajus apella, assembly GCF_009761245.1. Classification (NCBI taxonomy): domain Eukaryota; kingdom Metazoa; phylum Chordata; class Mammalia; order Primates; family Cebidae; genus Sapajus; species Sapajus apella. Next base: position 12,372,860 of record NW_022437004.1, read on the forward strand.
ATCTATTAAGATTCTTGACCTGTTCCTCAATTTCACCTACTAGATTCAACTCTCATGTTTGTGTAGCTGTGGTTATACAAGGGGTAGATGTGGGTCAAGATAGTCAAATCAAAAAGATCTGGCATTGCATTTGAGATAGGTCTAATACTGGGCGTTTAGAGAGAGGATAATTTCTTAACACATAGAGTTTTTAAAGTGTACTAGAGTTATATATTTACCCAGTTTTCTTAAAATAACCAATTTCATGACAGCATCTTAAAATGAGAGCATGCCTAGCTTCATTACAGTTGCACAAATTTACATTAGTGGATAAACCATAATTGTAAACTGTTTTTCCTTCTGTTATTATCCCTTGAAAAAGATTCTATTATGTATTTTTTTAATAATTATGAGGGATTGTGTGTTTTATTGCCTTCTATTCATAATACATCTTTACTGACGCTTTTATGGTTTCTGAATTGATTACTGTTTTGGTTTCTATGGTAACTGCCAGTTGCCTACCTATAAATAGATACTTTATAATAACAGGCTTATCAGAGTTCAATTTTTGAGAACCCTTCTGCAATAAGAAGGAAAATTGCTAGAAAAATAACATGTGAATCAAGGTTTATGGAAACAGATATCTTGTACCTGTCATAGAATAAAAATAGAAGAGTCAAATTGAAAATTCATGTAGATGCATGCTGGTAAGCATATGGTGAAAAGAAAGGAATACTCAGTCATTTAAAAAGAAAAATTTACAGCTGGGATACAGTTTTACATTTGGCCTCCATTTAAAAATTCATGCTATCTTTTAAAATAACATTTATTAACTACACACAAAGTCTGCATTTCTTTCATCACCATCTTGTATTACTCTTCAATGTGACTTTGTAGAAACTCTTATGTATGCATATTAGTCTTTGTTATATAGAAAGTATATATTATCTTCCAATGTGCTCTTTATATTTTTACTTTTATTGTATTATGGTTTTATTTGCCATACTGACATTTTAGTTTATGTAGTCAAATATGGCAGGCTTTCCCCTGTGGCTTCTGAATCTGTGCTTCACTTAGGGAGACTTCTGCAAGATTTCAAACACATTCCTCTGTATTTCTTTTTCTTTTTAAATTCTTTTTCATTCTTAAATAGTCTTAAAGTATACCATGTTTTTAATCCTGCGTAATTGAGAATTTGCCTGTAACTTTTGACTCCTGGAAAATGTAAGTACTAACAGTTTACTGTTGACCAGAATCCTTACCCCCATGATAAACAGTTGATTAACACATATTTTCTGGGTTATATGTGTTACGTACTCTATTCTTACAATAAAGTGAGCTAGAGAAAAGAAAATACTATTAAGAATATCACAAGGAAGAGAAAATATACTTACTATTTATTAAGTGGAAGTGAATTGACATAAACATTTCCATTCTTGTCATCTTCATGTTGAGCAGGCTGAGGAAGAAGGGTTAGTCTTGCTGACTCAGGTGTGGCAGAAGTGGAAGAAAAATCCACATATAAGTGGCTTAGTGGAACCATGCAGTTCCAGCTCGTGTTGCTCAAGGATCAACTGTATAGTAGCAAGTATCAAATGTGTGCTAGTAATGTGTTTATTTACTCTAATTTATGAACATTGGAAACGGCTAGAAGTTCCATAAAATTCCCAGTATTGTTTGCATTTAGTTTATTATTTAGTTCACAATTTAAATCTATATAATGTTTAGTCTTCCATGCAGAAACATGGGATGTGTCTCCACTTGATCTGCTCAGTTTTATGTCTGACGGTAAAGTTGTAATTTTTTATTGTCTGCCTTAAAAGAATTCTGAAGTTGTGCAGTTTTGTGCAATTGTGCCTGAAATATTTTTCCAGTTATCCTTTCTAATTACTTATTGCCATTAATAACTAATTCAGGCATGTTTATCTTACATTTTGTCATTTAATTGCATTCTCTTATTAATTCTATTGAGTTTTTAGTCTCTTTATATATTTTAAAAAGTACTAAAGCATGTTCCCATTTGCTATCTGTATATATTATAAAGCTTTCCTCACAGATCATCAAGTTATTTGTACATTTTTGAAAATAATCTAAGTATATGCCAAAATATCAAAGAAAAATCACACATATCCATATATACATGAGTTTGTATATATCTTCCCCAATTAATACATGAATAGCCAGAGAGAGGGCTGATAATAATTCTAAAAAATAATTAACTTATTATTACTCTTTTATTTAATAAAAATGATTAATCACAACTTTTTTCTTTCTTTTTTTTTTTTTTTTTTTTAAATTGTACTTTAGGTTCAGGGTCACATATGCAGATCATGAAGGATTGCTGCATAGGTACATACGTGGCAATGTGGTTTGTTGCCTTCGTCCCCCCATCACCTACATCTGGCATTTCTCCCCATATTAGCCCTCCCTGACCTCTGCACCCTCCCACTGTCCCTCACTTGGGCCCCCCCAACAGACCCCAGTGTGTGATGCTCCCCTCCCTGTGTCCATGTGTTCTCATAGTTCAACACCTGCCTATAAGTGAGAACATGCGGTGTTTGATTTTCTGTTCTTGTGTCAGTTTGCTGAGAATGATGGTTTCAAGATTCATCCATGTCCCTACAAAGGACATGATCTCATGGTTTTTTATGGCTGCATAGTATTCCCTGGTGTATATGTGCCACATTTTCCTTCTCCAGTCTATCATCAATAGGCATTTGGTTTGGTTCCAGGTCTTTGCTATTGTAAACAGTGCCACAGTGAACATACGTGTGCATGTGTCCTTATAGTAGAATGATTTCTAATCCTTTGGATATATACCCAGTAATGGGATTTCTGGGTCAAATGGAATTTCTATTTCTAGGTCCTTGAGAAGCGCCACACTGTCTTCCACAGTGGTTGAACTAGTTTACACTTCACCAACAGTGTAAAACTGTTCCTATTTCTCCACATCCTCTCCAGCATCTGTTGTCTCCAGATTTTTTAATGATTGCCATTCTAACTGGTGTGAAGTGGTATCTCAATGTGGTTTTCATTTGCATTTCTCTAATAATCAGTGATGATGAGCGTTTTTTCATATGTTTGTTGGCCTCATATATGTCTTCTTTTGAAAAGTGTCTGTTCATATCCTTCTTCCACTTTTGTATGGGTTTGTTTGTTTGATTCTTATAAATCTGTTTTAGTTCTTTGTAGATTCTAGATATTAGCCCTTTGTGAGATGGGTAGATTGCAAAATTTTTTTCTCATTATGTTGGTTGCTGGTTCACTCTAATGATTGTTTCTTTTGTTGTACAGAAGCTCTGGAGTTTAATTAGATCCCATTTGTCTATTTTGGCTTTTGTTGCCAATGCTTTTGGTGTTTTAGTCATGAAGTCCTTGCCTATGCCTATGTCCTGAGTGGTTTTTCCTAGTTTTTTCTTCTAGGGTCTTTATGGTGTTAAGTCTTATGTTTAAATCTTTAATCCATCTGGAGTTAATTTTAGTATAAGGTGTCAGGAAGGGGTCCAGTTTCTGCCTTCTGCACACTGCTAGCCAGTTTTCCCAACACCATTTATTAAACAGGGAATCCTTTCCCCATTGCTTGCTTTTGTGAGTTTTTTCAAAGATCAGATGGTTGTAGATGTGTGGCGTTGCCTCCAATGCCCCTGTTCTGTTCCATTGGTCTATATCTCTGTTTTGGTACAAGTACCATGCTGTTGTGATTTCTGTAACTTTGTAGTATAGTTTGAAATCAGGTAGTGTGATGCCTCTGGCTTTGTTTTTTTTTTTTTTTTTTTTTTTTCGCTTAGGATTGTCTTGGCTATGCAGGCTCTCTTTTGGTTCCATATGAAGTTTAAGGTGGTTTTTTCCAGTTCTGTGAAGAAGTTCATTGGTAGCTTGATGGGGATCCCATTTAATCTATAAATTGCTTTGGGCAGTGTGACCATTTTCATGATATTGATTCTTCCTAACCATGAGCATGGAATGTTTTTCCATCTGTTTGTGTTCTCTCTTATTTTGTTGAGCAGTGGTTTGTAGTTCTCCTTGAAGATGTCCTTTACATCCTTTGTTAGTTGTATTCTTAGGTTTTTTATTCTCTTTGTAGCAATTATAAATGGGAGTTGGCTCATGATTTGGCTCTCTGTTAGTCTGTTACTGGTGTATAGAAATGCTTGTGATTTCTGCACATTGATTTTGTATCCTGAGATTTTGCTGAATTTGCTTGTCAGTTTAAGGAGATTTGGGGCTGAGATGATAGGGTCTTCTAAATATACAATCATGTCATCTGCAAATAGAGACAATTTTACTTCCTCTTTTCCTAATTAAATACCCTTCATTTTTTTTCTTGCCTAATTGCTCTGGCTAGAACTTCCAGTACTACATTGAATAGGAGTGGTGAGGGAGAGCATCCTTGTCTAGTGCTGGATTTCAAAGGGACACTTCCAGTTTTTGCCCATTCAGTATGATATTGGCTGTAGGTTTGTCATAAATAGCTTTTATTATTTTGAGAAGTGTTCCTTCGATACCTAGTTGATTGAGAGTTTTTAGCACAAAGGGCTGTTGAATTTTGTCAAAGGCCTTTTCTGCATCTATTGAGATAATCATGTGTTTTTTGTCTTTGGTTCTGTTTATGTGGTGGATTACATTTATAGACCTGTGTATGTTGAAACAGCCTTGCATCCCCAGAATGAAGCCTACTTGATTGTGATGGATAAGCTTTTTGATGTGCTGTTGCAATCAGTTTGCCAATATTTTATTGAAGATTTTTGCATCTATGTTCATCATGGATATTGGCCTGAAGTTTTCTTTTTTTGTTGCGTCTCTGCTGGGTTTTGGTATCAGGATGATGTTGGTCTCATAAAAGATTTGGGAATGATTCCCTCTTTTTGGATTGTTTGGAATAGTTTCAGAAGGAATGGTACCAGCTTCTCTTTGTACATCTGGTAGAATTCAGCTGTGAAATCGTCTGGATGTGGACTTTTTTCCAGTTGGTAGGCTATTAACTGCTGCCTCAACTTCAGCCCTTGTTATTGGTCTATTCAGGGTTTCCACTTCTTCCTGGTTTAGGCTTGGGAGGGTGTAAGTTTCCAGGAATTTATCCATTTCTTCCAGGTTTACTGGGTTATGTGTATAGAGTTGTTTGTAATAATATCTGATTGTAGTTTTTATTTCTGTGGAATCAGTGGTGATATTCTCTTTATTGTTTTTTATTGCATCTGTTTGATTCCTCTCCCTTTTCTTTTTTATTAATCTGGCTAGCAGTATGTCTATTTTGTTGATCTTTTTGAAAAACCAACTCCTGGATTTATTGATTTTTTGAAGGATTTTTTTGTATCTCTATCTCCTTCAGTTCTGCTCTGATCTTAGTTATTTCTTGACTTCTGCTAGGTTTTGGGTTTTTTTGATCTTGCTCCTCTAGCTCTTTCAATTTTGATGAGAGGGTGTTGATTTTAGATCTTTCCTTGCTTCTTATGTGGGCATTTATTGCTTTAAATTTTCCTCTAGAAAATTTACACTGCTTTATATGTGTCCCAGAGATTCTGGTATGTTGTGTCTCAATTCTCATTGGTTTCAAAAAACATCTTTATGTCTGCCTTCATTTCATTATTTATCCTGTCGACATTCAGGAGCCAGTTGTTCAGTTTCCATGTGTGGTTCTGAGTTAGTTTCTTAATCCTGTGTTCTAATATGATTGCACTATGGTCTGAGAGACTGTTTGTTATATTTCTGTTCTTTTGCATTTGCTGAGGAGTGATTTACTTCCAATTATGTGGTCAATTTTAGAGTAGGTGCCACGCAGTGCTGAGAAGAATGTATATTCTGTGGATTTGGGGTGGAGTTTTCTGTAGATGCCTATTAGGTCCACTTGGTCCAGATCTGCATTCAAGCCTTGGATTTCCTTGTATTTTCTGTCTCATTGATCTGTCTAATATTGACAGTGGAGTGTTAAATCCCCCACTTTATTGTGTGTGAGTCTAAGGCTCTTTGTAAGTCATTAAGAACTTGCTTTATGTACCAGGGTGCTCCCATATTCAGTGTGTATATATTTAGGTTCATTAGTTCTTCTTGATGCATTGGTCCTTTTACCATTATGTAGTGTCCTTCTTTGTCTCTTTTGATCTTTGTTGGTTTAAAGTCCATTTTATGAGAGACTGGGGTTGCAACTCCTGCTTTGTTTTTTGCTTTCCATTTCCTTGATAATTCTTCCTCCATCCCTTTATTTTTAGCCTATGTGTGTCCTTGCACTGAGATGGGTTTCCTGAATACAGCACACTGATGAGTTTTGACTTTTATCCAATTTGCCAGTCTGTGTCTTTTGATTGGGGCATTTAGTCTATTTACATTTAAGGTTAATATTGTTATGTGTGAATTTGATCCTGCCATTTTGATGCTAGCTGGATGTTTTGCCCGTTAGTTGACACATTTTCTTCATTATGTCGATGGTCTTTACCATTTGGTACGTTCTTGAAATAGCTGGTGCTGGTTGTTCCTCTCCTTGTTTAATGCTTCTTTCGGAGCTCTTGTAAGGCAGTCCTGGTGGTGACAAAACCTCTCAGCAATTGCTTGTCTATAAAGGATTTTCTTTCTCCTTCGCTTATGAAGCTTAGTTTAGCTGGATATGAAATTCTATGTTGAAAGCTCTTTTCTTTAAGTATGTTGAATATTGGCGCCCACCGTATTCTGGCTTGTAGGGTTTCTGCAGAGAGATCCACTGTGAGGCTGGTGGACTTCCCTTTGTGGGTAACCCGGCCTTTCTCTTTTGCTGCCCTTAGCATTTTTTAATCACAACTTTTTCTAAAACTAATAACTGTTGTAAATTTTCACACGATGTAATCATCACCGTCTTTTTTTTTTTTTTTTTTTTGAAGAACGAGAGAAAGAAAGAAAAAGCATTAAAAAAAAAAAAAGAAAAGAAAAAGAATAAAGGAAAGGAAGAAAGAGGAAGAGGAAGAGGGAGAGAGAACAGGGGGGTTGCTTTATTGCCCGGGCTAGAATGCAGTCTAAAACTGGGTATGCCTGTAATTGTGTTTAATAATAGAGACATAAAAAAAAAAAGAGGGAAGAAAATAATTAACAAGCAGCCAACCAATATTTCATTTAAACCTGTAAATACGTGTGATGTAGTACTGATAAGAGTGCATATTTTGTGTATTTAAAGTGGAGAGTTCTATGAATGTTAATTAAGTCTACTTGTTCCAGATCTGAGTTCAAGTCCTGGATATCGATGTTAACATTCTGTCTCATTGATCTATCTAATATTGATGTTGAAGTCTCCCGCTATTATTGTGTGGGGGTCCAAGTCTCTTTGTAGGTCTTATATATCTGGGTATTTCTGTATTGGGTGCATATATGTTTAGGATCTTTAGCTCTTCTTGTTACATTGATCCTTTTATCTTTATGTAATATCCTTCTTTGCTTCTTTTGATCTTTGTTGCTTTGAAATCTATTTTATCAGCAAAAATTGCAACTCCTGCTTTTTTTGCAACTCCTCATCACCGTCTTGTGAGTTCCCTTGAGTCTATGTCCACCTTGTTCATTTGGGGATCCCCAGACCCACACAGCAAATTCATTCAGTGTTGTTAAATCAATCAATCAATCTTTACTGTCCTAGTTAATTTTTTGTCAGTGAAAAAGCCCATCGTTTGATTGAAGCTATGAAATTTTACTCTGCTTTGATTGTATTTTGATGCCTAATTTGGTCTTATTTCTAAATGATTTTCACATAGATGATTGTACATTTAACAGAAGAAAGAGTTTTTTTTTCACTTTAATTATAATCAGAGGGCTAACTGTGGATGTCTCACATAAGAAAACAAAAATATCAAAAATGTCTATGATCAAAAATGTATATTTTTTCTAGAAAAAAATTTGAAACAAAACACTAAAATCATCTAAATATTTAATCAGGTTTTTATCTTCTCACAGAATTTGATTGTTTCATTATCATTAGAATTATACTTTCTGGCTAAATTCATGATACAAATTGATAAATTGTATTAGATATGCTTTTTCATTTAGAAAATGTAAGTTACATATTCCTCACATGTGTTAGCATAGACAAACACAAATGACTCATAACAGCTCAGATTTATATTATTCTTTCTAAGGATTCTTCAGAACAATGGTAATAGCATATACAGGATGCAAGAAAGTAACCTGATTTTATTCCAGTCAGTACAATGTTCCATTAAGAGTGAATTTGTGCATTAATTTCAGGGGAGACCGTGTAATGAAATGCATGTCAGACATTTAATGCCTGCTAGGCATTTAAGCTGCTTTGTATTTAAAAGCATGAATTGACCTTATTAGATGCCTAATAACTGAAGTAATTGTATCTTGTAGTAATCAAAATGTCTTCCATTATAACAAAAATATGATTTAATTACATTATAGTATCAACTATTATTTCTGATGTTCAGAAACTTATGGTTAAATTTGTATTTCTGGTGCTAGAGAAACCCAATTACATTTTTTATGCCTACAATAAGCAATGCTTTTAAAGACATGCAAGTGTTATCATTATTGGAAAAATTGTATCAAAAATGAAATATCAGCAATACCTTCCTTTTGTTGATCTGTTCAGAGAAGAGCTATATACCTACAGCAGAGCTTATTCTGCCTATAACCATATACCTGATATTCATTTAAATAAATTATCAGAAAAACAGTGACTAAAAGAATGGGCTCTGATACTGAAAAACCTTAATATCTAGTTCTAGAAGCTAGAAATCACAAATGTCAGTACAGTAAATTAAATTATTTCCCTAGTGTCCCAATATATAAATGTTATGTCTCATGCCATATTTGCAATGCTGTGAAGTTTTAGATCAAACACCTCCCACTTGCTTGCTCTCCAACTCACTTTCTGATTGGCTGTGCCCTGCCACTGGCTGTTACATGTAACAGCCTTTCTGTAACTCTGAATTTCTTGTACTTCTTTTAAATGCAGAAATACTCTTCTTCATATGTGGTCCAATACTTCATCTCTATGAGTTTTAGAATATGGAAATATTCTATTCTCAATGAAAATAATAGTACCTCTTTGGAGCAAAAGTATATTATTTTCATTGTAGAGACTGTCTTTAATAATATATGTCATGTGAGGTCTTATATAATGTTAAACTATTTACCTCTGGAAAGACTTCACAGTTTTGGAAAGCATACAACATCTTTCTTAAATAGTTTTACATGCCTTAAACTATTTGTGCCTCTCCTAAGGCTGACATTTAGTTCCAAAACTTGTATTCCAGTTCCAGCCTCTGGCGCTATGCCCCTACAGAATGGCTTCCTCCATCTTGACCATTAGAATCCATTCTACAACACAGATGCCTCTTACCTTTCAGATGTCCAAATAGAAAGTACAGAAAAAAGGCTACAAGACTAACCTCTACCCTTCCCTCTGACACATACAATTCACCATCATGTTTCCTCCTGCTATGTATTATTTATCCCTGTAACAATATTCAGACTTCCTTCTCACTCGCCCAATGTCCTTGTTGCTAGGGTTCTCTCACTGTACCCTTCTCTCAAGCTTAACCCAGCCACCTCTGAAGAACACTTGTCTGATGCTGCTTGAGAATGCTATATTCTGCTTCTGCTGATCCATGAACTCGACTAGCTTTGCTGAGCAAAACTCTCAGATCCAGTTTCCTCAAGGAATACAGCATTCATTAAATAGTCTGAACTTTGACTCATTCAAAGTTGTATTTGAACCTCTTCACATGGCTCATACATCTCTGGTTTTTAAAATTTACTTTCAGATATGCTCATTGCTTTTATTTCTGGTATGCTTTCCCATCCCCAATTACTAAAGCCTTTCCCATTTTTCTTCTGTTCACTTAAAATGAACAAGAATCCACTGGGTGACTACTAGGCATACAGAATGTGCTTGATACAAAGTGTGAGGCGTAATTCCCTACCCAGGCATCCAACCTTTAAAACTTGTATTTTTTTTGGAGGAGTCTAAGCATTCAATTGGTGCATGTTTGAAGGATTAGTATAAATTGGTATAACAGAAAAGGGAATAGAGTGGCATAACACAATCATTTCTATTTATTTTTTAAAGTATTATTACCTGACTTATCATGTGGTATAGAGAATTGAAATTTGAAATTGGTGACCCATTCAGGTGTCAAGGAGAGTTTTCAGGGTTTAAACTATTTTCAGACTGTACAAAAGAAGCAGAAATTAAATGGAAACTTTGTAAACGTATAATGTAAAATTGTGTCTGACTTTACTTAATTTGGAGTTCTGTTTAATCTGAGTCTGTATATCATTTAAGCCTCTGGTAGTACTGAGATGAATTATATGTAAGGGAAAATCAGAAACTGCCTGCATCAGAAAGCTCCAGTAATAATTATCATTTGTAAAAACCACAGGAAAATCTAAAAACACTTCAAATTACAATCCAAAGAAAATATGGAAAGCCTACTGGATAAGAGGTTCATAAGCAGGCAAACAAAATAAGGCAAATTGGTTTCCAGCCTTCTGTCGGTAGGAGGTGGGAGACAATCTAAAATTACTGTGCAGCACTTATCAAATGTAGGTGTTTAACTTTCATCTGCACAAATGATAGAAACTGAAATAAAGAATAATAATACCTCTTTGTATATCTGAAGCACTTTTTATTACATATTTCTCATGACATCCTTGTAATAACCTTAAGCAGGTAGTCCTATGTCTTAATGTTCATTGTACAGAATCTGTAAAAGGAAAAATGAATTGGAAAAGGGTTTGAGCAAGAACAAAGACAAACTTCTCTGACCTCACAATTTTAACCAGAGGTTGCTTAGTTCTAATATAATAAGAGGGGAGACATTTGATAGGAATCCTCTAAGAAGCACGTGAAGATTTTGCATCTATGTTCATCATGGATATTGGCCTGAAGCTTTCTTTTTTCATTGAGTCTCTGCAGGGTTTTGATATCAGGATGATGTTGGGAAGAATTCCCATAAATGATAAATGAAGGATTTCTCATAAAATGATTTGGGAAGGATTCCCTCCTTTTGGATTGTTTGGAATAGTTTCAAAAGGAGTGATACCAGCTCCTCTTTGTATGCCTGGTAGAATTCAGCTGTGAACCCATCTGGACCTGGGCTTTTTTTGGTCAGTAGGCTATTAATTGCTGCCTCAACTTCCACCCTTGTAATTGGTCTATTCAGGGTTTCCACTTCTTCCTGGTTTAGGCTTGAGAGGGTACAAGTGTCTAGGAATTATCCATTTCTTCTTGTTTTACTAGTTTATGTGCATAAAGTTGTTTGTAGTAATCTCTGATTGTAGTTTGTATTTCTGTGGAGTCAGTGATGATATTCCCTTTATTGTTTTTCATTTCATCTATTTGATTCTTTGCTCTTTTCTTTTTTTTGTTAATCTGGCTAGCAGTCTGTCGTCTATTTTGTTGATCTTTTCAAAAAAACCAGCTCCTGGATTTATTGATTTTTTGAAGGGTTTTTTGTGTATCTATCTCCTTTAGTTCTGCTCTGATCTTAGTTATTTCTTGCCTTCTGCTAGCTTTTGAGTTTTTTTGATCTTGCTCCTCTAGCTCTTTCAATTTTGATGATAGGGTGTCAATTTTAGCTCTTTCTTTGCTTCTCATGTGGGCATTTATTGCTTTAAATTTTCCTCTGGACACTGCTTTAAATATGTCCCAGAGATTCAGGTACATTTTGTATTCGCTTTCATTGGTTTTGAAGAACATCTTTATGTCTGCCTTCATTTCGTCGTTTATCCAGTCAACATTCAAAAGCCAGTTGTTCAGTTTCCATGAAGTTGTGTAGTTCTGAGTTAGTTTCTTAACCCTGAATTCTAATTTTCGGCACTGTGGTCTGAGAGACTGTTTATTATGATTTCCATTCTTTTGCATTTGCTGAGGAGTGATTTACTTCCAAATATGGCACGAATTTTAGAGTAGGTGTGATGTGGTGCTGAGAAGAATGTATTAAACTTCATAAGGAACCAAAAGAGAGCCCGCATAGCCAAGACAAATCTAAACAAAAAGAACAAAGCTGGAGGCATCATGCTACCTGACTTCAAACTATACTTACAAGGCTACAGTAATCAAAACAGCTTGGTACTGGTACCAGAACAGAGATATAGACCAATGGAACAGAACAGAGGCCTCGGTGGCAATGCCACACATCTACAAACCTCTGATATTTTACATACCTGACAAAAACAAGCAATGGGGAAAGGATTCTCTGTTTAATGAATGGGATAACTGGCTAGCCATGTGCAGAAAACAGAAACTGGACCCCTTTCTGACACCTTAAACTAAATTTAACTCCAGATGGCTTAAAGACTTAAGCATAAAATCTAACACCATAAAAACCCTAGAAGAAAACCTAGACAAAACCATTCAGGACATAGACATAGGCAAGGACTTCATGACTAAAACACCAAAAGCATTGGTAACAAAGGCCAAAATAGACAAATGAGGTCTAATTAAACTCCAGAGCTTCTGTAGAGCAAAAGAAACAAAGATTATAGTCAACAGACAGCCAACATAATGGGTAAAAATTTTTGCAATCTACCTTTCTGATACAGCGCTAATATTCAGAATCAACAAAGAACTAAAACAGATTTATAAGAAAAAAACAAACAAACTCATTTAAAAGTGGGCAAAGGACAGGAACAGACAGTTTTCAAAAGAAGATATTTAAGAGGACTATAAACATATGAAAAAATGCTGATCATCTCTGGTCATTAGAGAAATGCAAATCAAAACCATATTGAGATACCATCTCACTTCAGTTAGAATGGTGATCATTAAAAAATCTGGAGACAACAGATGCTGGAGAGGATGTGGAGAAATGGGAACACTTTTACACTGTTGGTGGGAGTGTAAATTAGTTCAACCATTGTGGAAGACAGTGTGGCATTTCCTCAAGGACCTAGAAATAGAAATTCCATTTGACCCAGCAATCCCATTACTGAGTATATATCTAAAGATTAAAAATTGTTCTATTATGAAGACACATGTACATGTATGTTCACTGTGGCACTGTTTACAATAGAAAAGACCTGGAACCAACCCAAATGCCCATCAATTATAGACTGGACAAGGAAAATATGGCACATATACACCATGGAATGCTATGCACCCATAAAAAATGATGAGTTCCTGTCCTTTGTAGGGACATGGATGAATCTGGAAACCATCATTCTCAGCAAACTGACACAAGAAGAGAAAATCAAACACCACATGTTCTCACTCATAGGCAGATATTGAACAATGAGAACACAGGGACCCAGGAGGGGAGCATCACAAACTGGGGTCTGTTGGGGGGGACTAGGGGAGGGACTGTGGGGGGTAGGAAAGTTGGGGAAGGATAACATGGGGAGAAATGCCAGATATAGGTAACAGGGGGATGCAGGCACTAAACCATATTGCCATGTATGTACCTATGCAACAATTCTGCATGATCTGCACATGTACCCTATAATCTAAAGTACAATAAAAAATATGTTTAAAAAAAAAGCAGGTGAAATGCTACTATAGGTCAGAGAATGTTTTGAACTAAGTAAACTTCTTCACAGACTTTATAGGCCCTTGGGTATGAGGAATGCCCAGGATTTGTTTGACCAGTTTAATATACACTCCCCCTAACTTACAGTGTGCTTTTATGCAAAGATCTATTTTATCCTCTCAGTAGATCTGTGAGGAAAGAAATATTTCATCACGTTTTAAGGAAGAGAAGACAGAGGCTTAGAAAGGCTGGTATCTTGGCCAAAGTCACTCATAAGTAATAGGTAGAAGCAGCATGTACATCCAGGACCTAGGCTTCAAAACCATAATTTTTGCTACTTTGCCAGGGACGGGTGGGAAAACACACAGGAAATGTTGAGTTAGGTTTACAACCCTGTAAGTGCATGATTTATTGAATTGTTTCTTAAGTCAAATAGTGATGAGATAATTGTCCTAATGTCAAAGTAATTGTATTAGTTGAGTTTATATTTTAAACCCTTCCTTTCCCATGCTAAATTGTTGTTTTGTTATTTAAGCAACAACACCAATAGCAACACTAAACAAAATTTTTATAATTGACTAAAAATCTCCACTTACCTGTCTAATGCTTTTTTTTTCCACTTTGGTTTCTTTTCATTATTTGATTGTATATTATATTTATGTGGTTTAAAATATAGCCTCCTAGTTTTTCTTCTAGATGTTCTGGCAGTGTTTTACTGAAAACAGAGTAATGAGGAAATTATGTGATTAATCATTTCCATCCTGGTCTGTCATCCCTGGGTAATCTTCACTAGCTAAGTCGCCCTCATTCCTCTCTACCAATACTACACAGCAGTCAATGGAAACACAAATTTGGCTCTGTGATCACCTTCCCCTTTTCTTGACAACCAATGAGAAAACAGCTTTAAACCCTAGTTTACCATTAACTATCTGGCCTAGGGCAGGGGATCTCACCTTTAAAAAAGTTCACTTTCTGATTATTAAAATAAGGAAATTGAACTAAAAGCTTTTCAAGGACCCTTACATCTAAGAATATATATTATTAGCATTGCAATAGCACATAAGCTTTATGAATGCAAAGACTTTGTTAATTTTGTTTGTTGCTGTATCTTCAATGCCTACAACAGTATTTTCTAAAAGAAGTTCAATAAGTGAATAAACAAAGAGCATTTCAGTTCAGGTTTACGGGGGAAAAAATTCATGTTTTAACATGAGAAAACAGATGGTTTACAACTCAGGAAAGGCTTCATGAAGGAGCAACGCAGTTGAAGGGCCCACCTCTTTGAAAGTTCAGAAATGACATAATCAGCTCATTTAAAGGTGACCAGTATGAGAGAAACTGACACAAATTAAATTTTAACTAACTGATAAATCACATTTATAAATTCATGGTTTACAATAAAGGACTTGCACTATGTGTGTGGCTGATATTTGTGTTTTATCCAGTTCTCCTAGTCTGTTCAGGCTGCTATAACAAAATACCATAGACTGGCTGGCTTATAAACAATCTGTTTATTTTTCACAGTTGTGTAAGCGGAGAAGTCGAAGATCAAGATCCTGGCAGATTTGGTATCTGGTGGGGGCCTGCTTCCTGGTGCAGCCACAACAGTCTTTCCACTGTATCCTCTCCTAGTAGAAAGACAAAAGCACTCCCATGAGCCCCTTTTATAAAGGCACTAATGGCACTGGTGAGGGCTCTGCCTCTGAGGAGGGCTGAGACTGTGCCACTGGACTAGCAACTTCACAAGTGCTTCTCGGTTCCCCATATCCCGTAACCACCTCCTGCCTTTGGTGGAACAGGAAGGCTAAATTGGACTAGAGTTGGGCATTTCCTTTCTCCTTGGGAAGACTAGAGCCAGCTGGAGTAGGGTATCTCCTTTCTACCAGGTCAGTTAGGTTCTGATAAACACCAGCAAGTCAGGCTCTGATTAAATAGTTACTCCTGGTGGCCAGCCTTGCCAAATACACAGTGCTCTGGCTTACAAAAGGGTTCCTTTCCCTGCCCTCTGCCTGAAGCAGGAGGGGATGTTTCTTCTCTATTCACTATGAACAGTGAGAACCAGGTCAAGCTCTTGGAGATAAAACTTGCAAAAGTGTGGGGAACTCCCAATAACTGGGTCCCCCTGGAGGTTTTATATCTGACTTCTCCATACTAAGCCTCCAGCAATCTATCAACCACAGTTCAGGTTTTCCTATCCTGGTACTGGTTCCCACAGAGGTTTCCGCTCCTGGATTTCTGTTCTGTTAAAATGAGAGTCTCTGTATTAGTCTGTTGATTTCTCCAATTTTGGAGATAGCAGTTTGCCCTGTGACCTTGCCTCTTTTACCAGTTTAAGAAGAGTTGTTGCTTTTTCAGTTTGTTCAGCTTTTTCCTTGTTAGAATGGAGTGGCAACTTCTAAACTATTAATATGCTGAACCAGAAACCACATAATGTATTTTTTAGAAACACCTAAAAGTATATTGCTCTTTTTTCTGACCTAAATCCAAATGACTTTGAAAAGGGATTATAATTAAGAACAAAATTAAATTACTTATCTCCTAGCAACGAGAAATGAATTAATTGCCTAACATTAACAGTCTTCTGTTATGCTCTGTGGTTATTTTATTTTAGCCACCCTAGTTAGCTTTGTTTTATTTTCTACCATTTTTGGGACTTCTTTTTACAGTATTCTTATTAATGTCATCAGCCCTATTAACAGAAAGTAAAAGTTTTAAATTATTTTAATTTAGATTATTTCATGGTGTGTATTCTACTGTTTTGTTGCCATTTACTTTAAAAATTTTAAGTCATCAATAAAACATTTTGAAAGCAATGTTTATGAAATAATCTTAGTTAGTGAACATGTCAAAATAATGTTGTTTTCTTAAGATACATGGCAACAATCAAAAGAAAGAGCTGCAGTTTCTTTAAACCCTCAACCATAGAAGTGTAATATGTGATAAGCAAAATGGCATTACAGGTATTGATTGATTTACCACCTATGCAACTTACGACCATTCGACTTTGCTCTGCGTCTGGCAGCGCAAACGTTGCCCAGCTGGGCGTACGACAGTGCGGACCAGCTTCCAGCAGCACTACCATCTCCGTATGCACCAATTCAACTGTACATATAGCCTACTCAACTTACGACCAAATCGTGTTACCACCGGTCCGCGGTCCCGACCGTGGTCGTAAGTCGAGCACTAGCTCGACTTTGGTACTTTGGTTCAGAGCTCTAAAATGGAGTCAAGAAGCCATCCTAAGAAGAATTCCCTGAACAACCTAAAGTAAGCTGGGTCAAACCACCACAACCTAGCAAATAGCAGAATTTTGCCATCCCAGCCACTTTTAAGCAGCAACAACCAATGAACTATAGACTCTTACTAAACCAGCTGCCTCCACTAATGATAATTATTTTAAAACAATTTGTGTAATCACCCTCAGTGTCCTTTCAAAAATCACCACTCCCTTTCCTCTTTTGGAACACAATTTAGCTTCTAGTTGAATCTGTGTCTCCTGAATTCCAGCTCCTAAGACCCCAATAAATGCCTTGTGTTACTGCTTTAAAGTCTGGTCCTTCTTTTCTTGATTGACAGGAACAACTGGAAGCTCCAGTCCAGTACTTTATTTTTGTACACATAGCTATTTATAAATGCAGAATTCAGTTGGCTATGCTAGCGTCTCCTCTCGGCAGTGGGGCGGGGCTTTGGGAGTTGATAAAATGAGTTTATTTCAATCCCAAAGTTTGGAATATGTGAGCCTGGAAAAGAGAAAAAAATAGAGTCCAATGTATCTTTTGATTAAATACACTATTTTTTCAGTCTGCTGAAAGTGACTCAGAGTTAAAAAGAAAATTCAATAAATGTCAATTTAACTTCTACCTTATGTCAGGATCCTTTCTTGGAAACATGATATTTAGTTTGCTAATATTAACATGCAGAGTGGCAGGCAATGTAAAGTCAGAAGGAAGTAAGAATTAAAACATCATAGTATTGATGCATAAAGAGACAAATGTGTTATTATGATAGGATAGAATCCAGAAATGAGCTTATGTATGGATAAATAAGCAATAAAAGGATAGTAAAACAACTCAATGGGGAGGGTATAGTCAGTAAAATGAGAGAAAAAAATTAGGTTGAATCTTTCTTTACACCATATGCAAAGAAACAAATTCCATATGGATTAAAGATGTAAAGGTGAAAATCAAAACTGCAAACACACTATTAAAAAAAAAGAAAACTATGTTTATAACTTTGGGATAAAAGAGGCTTTTAAACAACATATAAAACACAGAAGCCACAAATACAATACTCGAGAGTCACAATTTTGACTACACCAAAATTAAAAACTTTAAAAATCAGAAGCAAACTACAGATTGGGGGAATGTATTGTCCACCTACATAACAGAAAAAATGATCAGCATTCAGAATAGATAAACTTCAGCTAGGAAGAGTATATTTTCAATCTTTGTGATGGGGAGAAGATTACTTCCTAGAATAGATACAGACTTCATACAAATCAATGAGAAATAATAGGAAATTATAAAAACACTTTAAACTTTGATACTACAATGTGTTGATGGGATTGTCGGAAGTTTGATATTGTTGTATATTACTGGTAGGGGTGTAAACTGGCACATTCTTTCTAGGGAATGATTTGTCGGTGCTCTTAGAAGTTAAAATATGGCTACTCTATCACTCAGCAATTCTACAGTTCAATATATTCATGAAATAAATATTTGTGTGTAGAAGAAAGCATATATGGCATTCACTGTGACATTGTCTGTTACAGTAAAAAGTTGAAAACACCAAAGTATCCATGAATAAAATAATGATTACGGAAGGTCATAAAATGGGCTGCTATGCAGCTCTTGAAAAGAATAAGACATCAATATTCACACACGTGAAAAGATCTCCAAGGTGTACTATAAGGTAAAAACGCAAGTTGTAGAACAATATTCACATTATAGTCCCATTTAATTTAAAGACTAGTTACACAAAGTAAAACTATATGTTCCTACAAACACATATGTAATAAACGCTTATTTAATTATGTTATACAAAATGTTAAACTAATAATGGTGGGTGTTTCTCAGGAGGTAGCTGGGAAAAGGAATAAGGCCTGTACTTTGTCCTAGTACATTTTCTGTTGCTTATAACAGAATACCCAAAACTGGTAATTTATAAAGAAAATAATTTCTAGTTATGGAAGCTGAGAAGTTCAAGATTGAGGGGCTGCATCTAGGGGTGACCTTCTTGCTAGTGGGGACTCTGCAGAGTCCCAAGGTGGCACAGAACATAACAGTGAGGGGGCTGAGCATGCTAGCTCAGGTTTCTCTTTATCGTCTTATAAAGCCACCTATCTCACTCCCACGATAACCCAATAATTCATTAATTCATTGACCATTAATCCATGAATAAATTAATCCATTCAAGAAGGAAAAACCCTCATGACCCAACACCTCTTAAAGACCCAGCCTCTGAATACTGCCACATTGGGGATTAAATTTCAACATAGGTTTTCAAGGGAACGAATATTCAAACCATACCATTCTTTATCTGAATTACTTGAACATTTAAAATAAAAATTGTTTAATATTTCTATAATTGGAGTATAATCTTAAAGAGATCACAATGATTGTAAACACAGGAATTTGAAAAAGGTACCTTAATACAAGGCTGTTCAGGGCCATCTTGAAGATTATCCTAAATGACTTAAACGTTTCTATTTAAATACAGCTTTTATTATATTAAAAACTAGAATTTTTAATATTAATACCATTTAATGGATATTTCAACAGCTAACTCCTTTTACTTTTCATTTCAATTTGATTTTTACAATGCTTCCCATGCTGTGAAACTTTCTATAGAAGTCTATGCTGGTT
This sequence comes from Sapajus apella, assembly GCF_009761245.1. NCBI lineage: Eukaryota > Metazoa > Chordata > Mammalia > Primates > Cebidae > Sapajus > Sapajus apella. Next base: position 12,392,148 of record NW_022437004.1, read on the forward strand.
CATCACCTCCACCATTAAACTGAAGATCTGCATGCTATATATATGAAGATATATGACTCCACTTTTCAAAGGGTCGTTTTACAGTTTTGCTTTGATGTCAAATGAGGTTTTTTCCTGAAATAGTATAGTTAGCACCAAATTAAATCTCCAGAGCATAATCCCTAAATAACCCTATTAGCTCCATTCTTACCCTAGACCATGAGCACTTTTTTAACTCTTCCCACACTTATTCAAGATGCCCTGGATATCATGCATCCAGGGTAAATATTAGGTGATGGATAGATGGATCAATGGATGACTTATATTTGGAAACCACTATAGAGATAAGTATGCCTGCCCTCAGTCTTTCATTTTAAATCTTTCCTTAAATCTTTCATAAGCACCATAAGGGCATCCACTCCCAATGAAGTAGTTGTACAGCTTTATTAGAAGACATTTAGGGATCAGGGTGCAGAGAAGCTTAATAAGTACCTAAGGCCTAAATAGGATACTGTGCCACTCTGTGACTTCGTACATTCATTATTACAAAATTGCATGTACCTACCCTGAAAAACAGACGACTATATTGTGACTCCCCCAACCAATAAAAGCAATTAGCTTTTGCATGATGTTTTCCATGTGCAAAGTAATCTCATATGTTACCCGGAAAACCCCTATTTAAAATTGCAAACCGCGTTTTCACATATTCCCTAATTCCAGTCACCTTTCTTTTCCCCCAAATAACAATAAACACCTTCCAGCATATTATATAATTTATTTATATAATCTCTTCATTGTCTGTCTCTTATCTATTTTCCCATCTCCAATAAACCCACATCCCCATGCATTCTAAGCTATGTGAGAGAAAGGAATTATGTTTATTTTCTTCACTGCTGAATCTCCCATGCTTAAAACACAGACTGGTACATAATAGGTGATTCGTAAAATTTTGTTGAATAATGGAATTAATGCAATTTTACAACATTTTTAATTTTTTTAAATGGGTAAAATTTGAGGATGAAAGAGTTTGACTTTCTTTTTTAACTGCCCCTTTTTTTTTTCTTTCTTTCTTTCTTTTTATTGTATTTTAAGTTCTGGGGTACATGTGCAGATCTTGCAGGACTGTTGCATGGGTACATACATGTCACAGTGGTTTGCTGTCTCCGTCACCCCCTCACCTGCATCCAGCATTTCTTTTTTTCTTTTTTCTTTTTTTTTGAGACAGCTTCAGTCTTTTGCCCAGCCTGAAGAACAGTAGGCTCACTGCAGGCTTAACCTCCTGGTCTCAGGTTTCAAGCAATCCTCTCCCCTCAACCTCCACCTGCCACATTTGGCTAATTTTGGTATTTTTTGGTAGACATGGGTGTCGTCTCACTTTGTTGTCCAGGATGGTCTCGAACTCCTGGGCTCAAGTGATCCTCCTACCTCACCCTCCCAAAGTCCTGGGATTACAAGTGTGAGCACCGCACCCAGCCACTTTGGCTTTTTGAATACAGGTATTAGAAGGATAACTCCAGTTCTCTCTGTTTTGCTTTTGCAGTTAAATTACATGATGTCAACATCAGCAGCAGCAGCATGATTTGGGTTTTACACAAATACAGAAAGATCTTTTAAATTCCAAGACAAATAGCTGTTTCTCACAGGTCGACCGGTTGCACTTCATTCCACCTTTGTCTGCATCACTTTGGGTTGAGCACAGACTGAAACTGAGGTTGGAGATGGGAAATGATGCTGTAGACAGTCAATATGGACACCAGTTTTCTCTAAAAATCACAGTAAATTAGCTGGGCGTGGTGGCATGCACCTGTAGTCTCATCCCAGCTACTCGGGAGGCTGAGGCAGAAGAATTGCTTGAACCCAGGAAGCAGGGGTTGCAGTGAGCCGAGGTCGCACCACTGCACTCAAGCCTGACGCCTGGTGACAGAGTGAAACTGTCTCAAAAAAAAAAAAAAAAAAAAAAAAAGAAAGAAAGAAACTCACAGTGAATTCATTTGCAAAGATAATCTATATACTATGGCGTATAGTCAATATTACTGTAAAACATATACTGCCCCAACTTGTCTTATGAAATACTTTGCAGCATCTGTGTATAATCAGATATGTTTATTGGCATTATGGGTGGTCAGATTTGTTCATATTCTCTGAGTACATGAAAATTTTGTAGGAGAGAAATTTGAATTTTATCTCAGCTTGAGCAGATTCAGAGTCTGTGTGAAGAAACTGGAGTAGGAAGGATGCTGGTCTTATTTTCCCACCTCCTCTTGCCCTCATTCTGTCCCTGCTCCCCCACCCCACCAGTCTGCCACCACCCCCCACCTCCTCTCACACACACACACAATTTGGCTTTCATTACATCTTCTTCAACATTGGAGTAGGGTAGGGTAGAGGAGGAAACAGAGAAAAGGGCACTCGTTTTTCCAAATGCCTCTTACTGCTGAAGACCTCTCTAGCTATCTTTTTCTTTTCTTCTCTTGGCTGTCATTTTTTTTCTCACTTTTGCCAAGGCTGGAGTGCAGTGGTGCGATCACAGCTCACTGCAGACTCAAACTCCTGGGCTCAAATAATCCTCCCACCTGAGCCTCCTACCTCCCAAATAGCTAGGATTATAGGACCACACCACCACGCCTAGCTAATCTTTAAATGCTTTTGTAGAAATGGAGTCTCACTGTGTTGCCCAGGGTGGTCTCCAACCTTTGCCCTCAAGTGGTACTCCTATCTCAGCCTCCTAAAGTGCTGGAATTATAGGCATGAGCCACCACATCCAGCCTGGCTGTCATTTTACTCTACGTGGCAGGTGACCTAGTGGGTTTCTCAGAAAGTGTCAAAGAAATCTTCACAGTGTAGTTTGCTAATGTGGGAGAGACTTTTCAGCTTAAATCCCCCAGCTCTCTCTCCTCTCAACTCTTGCTTTTTGGATTCCTACCTCAGCAAGCAGCTCTCTGCCATAAGGCCATCTTGAGACAGACGAAGTCTTGCTTCTGTTCACAGGGTCCATCTACCTGGTCCACACACCCATGACACACCACACATTGGGAATGCAGATTTCTCTCATCTGTCTCCTATGTATTCACCCTGTCATCTCTTCCCTGCTCCTTCCTCCTCTTCCAGTAGGCAATAGGGAGAGAACCACAAGCACACCACCTCAGCAGACATCCATCCAAGATAGGAGATAGCTGCCTCCCTTCTTTACGGAAATGACAGTGTAGTCATGACTCAGAGACTGAGTGCTTGAGCCACTCTGCTCAATTCAAGCTACAGTGCCTACGTTTACTGCTCCTGTGACACTAGGCTTGTTTTTAAATTTCTCTGTACCTCAGATACCTCATCTATAAAACGAAGATAATAGTATCTCCTACCATAGGGTTACTATGAAAATCAAATAAGTTAATTCTCATAAAAAATGCAATCAATATATCTTGTCTATTATCAACCCAAATTTCTGTTAGTGGTTCTTAGAAACCCTTTTGGGGGTCAGGGAGGATGACTCCCACCCCTTCCCTACCCCTGCCAAGGGGGCATAGAAAAGGCTCAGCACTCTCCTGTTAATCAGGGAACCACTCTAACACTCCTGCTTAGTTCCTGACTCCATCCGCTCTCACCTGCAAGACTGCAAATAGCACCCTAACCAGACACCTCCCGTCCCACAATCCATTCTTTCTGCTAAAATGAAGACAATTTCCTGAAAGCAGAAGTCAGTCTTTTTTTCTCTAGAGGACCGTATAACAAGTATTTTAGGCTTTGCAGGACAGGAGGCAAAATCAAAGATATAATGCAGGCACTTTCAAAACAAAAAAGAAAAAACTTTGAAAAATGTTTATTGACAGAATTTAATATATGATAATAATTAAGTACAATTTTCCATAATACAAGTAAATTAATAAAAAGTAAGTGATTATTTTGGAAGAAATAACATTTTGCTTAATTGGGACTCAAGTCAATGTTTCCAATCCTCAAAACAATTGCAAATGTTCATTTGTTAATGCTGATCCAAAATAGAACTTAACGTATCATCTTTGAAAATGTTACTTGCACAAAAGTTGATACTGCCAGATTGAAGCTTAAATATTATTTAAAGTTTTCAAGAGTTGTTACTATACATTTTACAGTAATGGGGCCATTGAAAACTTGGGTAATATGTCAGAAACATGGTATGAAAACTAAAGTAATCACTATGCACACCTGCTGAAGTGAACAGAAAATGAACAGTGCTATTTTCAAGGTATTTTCAGTAAAGCATCGTAGAAAACAGACTCAAAAGAGCTTATAGAAACTATCAAAACATCAAAAGTGGAATCAGTTAATTTTAGAAATCTTCTTTTGATGCTGCAAATTTGAATCAAGAACAATAGGAAAATTTCTTACTCAAAATATATTAGTAATATTTTGTAACATGAAGGGAAATAATGTTAGAATGTATTAATAATATAAATTATCTGGATTAAATTTGATAATCTTGTAACTATTAAATGTGCACAGTTTTTTAGCAGAACAAAAATCAATTAAGAAACAATCTTCAGCTTTGGATATAACATATTTAAATGTCGTAAAATTAATTAAACCCAAACATTAGTTAAAGAAACTTAATAACCTATGTAAGAAAGAAAGTGTAAGTATATATAGAGAAAAATGTGCTAAAAACATAAAATGGAAAAGACTAATATAATTCTATCCAAGAAAGGAGATTGTTTCTCAATATCTCTATATCATGCTAAAAATATTTTTAAAGGCCACACTCAATAAATAGGCAATGTTTACCAAAAAAAGTTAATGTGCTTAATGTACTTCAATAAAAAATGTATTAATATTCATAGTTTGGTTGTTTTCTACTTCACATTGTTTCCCAGTAAAAAAACCATGTTTTTCTTCTATTTCATAAAACATTATAATTCAGCCCTGAGACAAAATTATGTTAAGAACACAAGATTTCATGCTTATGAGTAAAATATGTGATATTTTTCTATAATAATTATGATGAAATTATTGAAGCCAAAAGGAATGTGGTATAACACCTGGAAGGTTCTTAGCAATTTTAGATAATCGTTCAGATCAGAGTGGTTACTTCACTCATAGAGATACAGGGTCGGAGTCATTTTGATGAGGACCTTATTGCAATAATAATATAGCAATAGATGTGTGATGTTCATAATATAAAGACATTAAGGTGGTATAAATGTAAAATTTAAAGGAGAATGCACCCTCCTTTAAGAGTGAATGAATGTACCTAAGAATGAAAGGTGGTGAATGTATCTATGTTTTTGCGAGATTGTCTATACTAAGGGCTTGATTTTAAGGTGGGTTATTGTCTGGGTGCTTTTACAAGGTAAAAAATATTCCAAAATGCTACCTTAGATTCTTATCTAAGGATTATAACAGGATCACACTGGAAGAAGAATAAACTAGTAGAATGGCAACTAGAAGAGGCAATTATTAATTCTTACTGTAATAGTTGCAATGGATATGAAGCTTATGTGTCATCTATCTACCAGTATTTGATGGAAAGTTCATTTGTTTCACACAATAATCCAAAGAAACAGGTATCATTATTAGCCCCCTCGTCATAGTAGAGAGGAGGAAGCAGGAGTGATGTAACTTGCTCAAGTATGTTCAGCTGGTAAGCACCCATGCCTGTATTTGATTCTGGACCCTCTGCCACTTCACTTCCCACTATGCTACTTGTTAAAGCAGAAGATACATGCACCAAAATCAAAACTAGAGCCCCTGGACAATAACCCACCTTAAAGTCAATTCACTTTCAACTATGTCATGTCGGAAGACAATAATAATAATGTTAATAACAGATAACATATGGATTGTGCTTACTATGTATCAGGCACTATTCTAATCAGTATTATAATATATAGTTATAATTATTTTACCCACAAGGCAACTGCAGCCCAGGAAAATCAAGTCAGTCACCAAAGATCATTTTGAAAGTGACAGAGCCATGGTAGGAATCTTGGGGTCCAATCAGGTCCAAGTAACGACAGTAGAAAAAGTCTTCGCCTAGACTCCTGTATTAGCTAAGATCAAATATCCTTCAGTTGACTCCCTGTTTCCATACTACATACAAAATGACCTTTGTAAAATGTACAGCTGATAATATGAACCCCTGGTTAAGCTCTCCCAGTGGCTTCCCATAGTACTTCACAAAAATATGGCATTAGAAAGCCCAGCACTGTCTGAGTCCTACCTACCTTCTGGTCTTATTTCCCACTGAACTTCCCAGCATCCTCTACTTCAGCTGCACTGGTTTTTCTCAAGTCTTTCTACATCCCACACTGCTTTCTCCCACATGCTCTTGGCACAGATTGCTCTTCTATGCAGAGCCCTGCTCTACCTCTCTTCATTGTCTTCCAATTCTCAGCTAAAGCCTCACTTCCTAAGGAGAGACCTTTGCTGACTCCAACCCACATACACACATCAAATCCCCTTCTAGTCCCTTTTATATGCAATATGGCTTCTTTACAGTACTCATCACAGTTCAAATTTTACAATTATAATGTAATTATCTGATTAATGCCATTCTCTTTTACTAGTCTATAAATAGAGGGAGGTCAGGACTCTGACCTGTTTTGTCACTTTTAGGTTGGGTTCCTTGAGACAAAGATGTATGTGCAAGTATCTTATTTGGGATGTCATTTCAAGAAGCACCAGTAAGAAAATGGGGAAGTAAGACCGAGAAGACAACAAAGCCAATATAGGGTACATTAATGAAGAGTTTGCCATTGTGGGAAATTGAAACATTCTTTTACGGACCTCTGGGAGACCACGTAGAATGCCCCTCAGAGCCATCCCAACAGAGGTGTGAGACACTATGCTATTACTTCATCACTTACATCCATAATTGGTTCAGGGTTGCTCTCAGGAAAGTTAACTTCTAGTCATTTCCAGCAAGTCATGCACACAAGCCAAGCTCGTTCCTACAAATAGGGAAAGTATTCAGACAGAAAATTGCCAAGTATTTGCAGTAAGAAGCAATCAAGTTGTATAGATAGAGTGAATGCCAAGGAGATACTGGTGGTCAACTAACAGCATCTGCTTTAGTCCCTCCCTTGTGACCCAACTCATGATCCAAATTATGTTTACTCAGACCTCAGTCCTATCGCAGATATTTAAAATTGATAAGTATTCACAATTTCTTTTTTTTTTTTTTAAATAAAAAAGACAATGGGAAGATTCATGGTATAAACTATATTCCCAGTTGCATTGATGCAATTTGTTCAGGCCATACTGATATTAATTTTCTTTCTCCTCTACCACCTATTTTAGGTTGTAATCAAATTCAGCCAGCACTTTGCTCTAGGTCACTGGCTCCATAAGGTAAGGTCAACCTGCTTCACCAGTAAGGTGTCTAAGCCCTTAAAAATGAAACCCGTGTCAGGGCTGTGGTTTCTAGAATAATCTGTTCAGTTATCACTATGCATAAAAGCATCAGGAGTCTCCATAAAACTTTATTATGTAGCAACATCCTTATCTTCTAATGATAATTTGGCTCAATTATTCCTTCCTGTAGAGTATCTAATTTCTTTGCCTGATGGTTTACTAGGATGAGGGAACCTAAATAAACTGGTGTAAGCCAATGCTTTGAGTTTAGTGGAACTTTTATTATTGCCCCTGGTTACAACCAGGGCCTCTAATTACTCAAAGCAGACAGGAAACACAGATTCCCTAGGAATGATAAGGAGAGGGACCATTTCTCAATCTACATTCCTGCAGCAGCTCAGCAAAGTGCTCCCATGATCAGTAGAGAAGCAGCACCAGGACAATACTTTTGGTGATTAGAGTAACAGAATGTCATTGGCAATAATAGCAGAAAAAATAACGGTTGCATTAGGATAGTGGTAGCAAATGTTAAGGACAGAAAAATCCTAAAATAGAATGATAAATATTCATATCTGTATCTTTCATTGATTCGGAATTCATCTTCTATAACTTTATAACTTCAGGCTTCTGCAGAAAAGCTATACAGATCTCAGAGATGCATTTTTTCATTTATCTAACATGTTTTAATTGATTTTATACTATGCTGATAGAAATAGCAGATACTGGCTGCAGTGGGGTTAATGGATTGATATTGACGACAACAACAACAATATTAAATAGCAACAGCCATTTCTTAACTGCTTATTTTATGCTGTACTCTCTGCTATGTGTTTTATATGCATCGAATGTGTATATTTCAAGGGTAAATACAAATAGGGTCACATTTGGCCAGGTATGGTGGATTACATCTGTAATCCCAGCACTTTGGGAGGCCAAAGCGGGTGGATCACTTGAGGTCAGGAGTTCGAGACCAGTCTGGCCAACATGGCGAAAACCCATCTCTCCTAAAAATACAAAAATTAGCCAGGTGTAGTGGCATACACCTGTAGGTCCAACTACTTGGGAGGCTGAAGCAGAAGAATCACTTAAACCCTGGAAATGGAGGTCGCAGTGAGCCAAAATCACGCCACTGCACTCTAGCCTGGGTGACAGAGTGAGACGTCATTGCAAACAAAACAAAACAAAACAACAAAACAAATAGGGTCACATTTATAAGAAAACACCAGGTCATGATGCTAAAAGAATTCCAGACTTTTTCCAAGACTTCTTTTTTTCATTTATCACCTAGAATTCCCAGTGGCCCTTGAATAGGTAGTCTAAATGTGATCTAGTATGAGATTCTAAGCCCAGTCATTTTAAGTAGTTCACCCCAGGTCTATTAATAATACTTCCCAATTGCTGCTCCTCATTCTTTTTTAAAAATCTGATTTTATAAAATGGACATAATAATTGTACATAATTTTTACAGACAGTGTGGTATAGCAGTATACATATACAATGTGTAAAAATCAAATTAGGGTAATTAGCATATCCATCACCTAAAAATGTATCATTTCTTCATGGTGAGAACATTCAAAATTCTCTCTTCTAGCTATTTTTAAATATATTATATATTATTATTAACCATAGTTACTCTACTGTGCAATGGAACACTAGAACTTACTCCACCTATCCAGCTGGAGCTTTGTACCCCTTGACCAGTACTCCCCTCCTTTTCCCAGCCTCTGATAACTACCATTTTAGTCTCTACTTCCAAGAGATCAACTTTTTTAGACTCCATAAATGGGAGGGATCATGAGGTATTTGTCTTTATGAGCCTGGTGTATTTCACTTATGATGTCCTTCAAGCTCATGCATGTTTTTGCAAATGACAGTATTTCATTCTTTTTAAGGCTGAACAGTATTCCAGTGTGTATATATATCACATTTTCCTTATCCACTCATCTGTTTAAGGACACTTAGGTTAATTCTGTATCTTATCTATTGTGAATAGTGCTATAATAAACATGGAAGTGCTGATATCTCTTCGAGATATTGATTTCCTTTCATTTGGCTATATATCTAGTAGTGGAATTGCTGGGCCATACAGTAGTTCTATTTTTAATCTTTTGAGGAAGTTCCATACTGTTTTCCATAGTGGCTGTACTGACATCCCTACTAACAGTGTATAAGAGCTCTCCTTTCTCCACATCCTCACCAACATTTGCAATTTTTGGTCTTTTTTATAAAAGGCCACCCCCTATTTTTACACCCCTCCTAGAGTCCTCAAGGAAGGAAGGTGAATGATGCTTGCAGCTCTAACTCATTTCTGTCCTTTTCAACCTTCTGCAACACTGTCTGTAGCCATATCTGCTGCCAGAACCCTCTAGAGAATAGAGACTTTCCACAAGTTGGTATTTGCTCACTGGTGAATACAGTGTATCCTTGGAATTGCAGGCCCTCTTCCCACATCACCCAGATGAACCTCTAAGCTCATTGAAGCTGCCTGTGGTGCATTCTCTCATACACTGACAACCTTCAAAACATTTAAGTGTCCACATCTTTCTGCCCACTTCCTAAGGCTTTCTCTGGAACCAAGGTGGAGCTTGCTCAGTCCACCTGCAGATTCTCGAACCATCATATTTCTCCTTCATTTATGATGACCTTCTATAAGGGCCTTGTTATCAGGGTCTGCTATCTAGATACCATACTTTATCCTCTATGAGTAAATCAATTGTCTACACATAGCCAAGGGCAAATTACACCAACGGATCAGTTTTCAGCTCTTTATCAGCAGTCTGAGAGACACTTTCAAGCTGTTTCAGTAGGCTGACAATATAGAATGCAAGAAGCTCTAAGGTGGAGTGATTAAATAGTGCTGGCAAAGCAAACAAAAGTCCATGTGGGTCTCAGCTTCAGTCCCTGCTACATGTATACGGTAGTCCCCCTTTATCCTCAGGGGATACACTGCAAAACACTGATGAATGTCTGAAACCACAGATAGTACTCAATTTTACATATACTCTGTCTTTTCCTCTATATCCATAATAAAGTTTAATTTATAAATCAGGCACAATGAGATTAATAACAATAACTAATTAATAAAGAACAATTATAACAATACTGTAATAAAAGTTAGTGAATGTTGTCTCCCCTCCCACACCCCCACACCCCGCAATATCTTCTTGTACTGTATTCACCTACTTTTGGATCATAGATGACCACAGACAGCTGAAACTATGGAAAGCAAAACCATTCGTAACAGGGAGACTACTGTATTGTCTCTTTTAATTCTCATGGCAACACTCTGAGAAAAGTGGTATTATCCTTATGAAGGGATTAGGAAGCCAAGACACCTTAATGTGTCTAAAATAACACAGTTAACAATGGTCACAGGTGCATTTGCAGTTTGGAGGTGGGAAAACGGAAGGTACCATCTATCTGGGGTCATTATCACCAAAATTGCTAACTAGAAAAGTATCTAAAGCAAAGATTGACTAAAACTTTTAGTCAACTTGTGGATATAGTTTAGCTTCAGTTTCTTCAGCACTCCTAATGTTCTTAAGGTGAGTGTATTTTCTCAGTATACTCATAAGCATGCAGAGTGTACATCAACATACCCTTAAGCAAACCTCCATTTATAGAGGTATCCAGAAAAGTTTTTACCTTTCTCCTAAGCCAGAAGAAGATCATCACTTATTCATGGTGAAGACTCTATGAAATTTGTAACATCTATACTAACAGCTATTTGGGGTAAAGATATGAAAAAAATTAAAGAGACTTTCAATACTGAAATTAATTCCAATTTCAGCCTTTCAAGACATATGACCAACAAAAGACCTAATTATTTCATCCTTTACATTTATAAACAATATTTTAGGTACCACATGCCTAGCTAACAAGAATCTAATGTCAAACTTCTTGTATCAGTGAATCACTGTAGTGGCATACACATGAGACAATTGTTGATGTTCAGAAGCTCATTATGTCACATGATCAGAGATTTTCCATGTGAAAGATAAAATGAATATCATATGATTGTTGCCTGATTCAGAGGCCCACGTGCAAAAACTGGTGGAGGTGTTCTGACTCACTGAAAGAAACAAAAACCGTTCATCTACCTGGAATCTTGAACATACTTCAGGAAACAAACAAAAGGCTCTTTGAGAGCTGGTTTGTTTTTCTTTACTTAAAAGAAAGATTCATTGCAGAATCAGAGCCAAAATATAAATGCAAACCTCAGAGTGTTTTTCAATAAGAGGCACAGAATTTAGGAGATCATTTTTTTGGCATGTGGAGGGTGCGAGTTCAAAGAAAGGACCCCATGTTTATTTCTTTTAATACAATTGTATATTTTAGTCTGTTTTTGATCTGTCCTCCTGCAATCTTGCACTTGTCAAGAACAAATCCAATATTAAGTTTCTGTTTGTATCAAAATAGTAAGTTTGTTTCCGAATCTTTGATCTATGCTTTACTTTCCGCACTAACACGTGTATAGCTTAACATTCATCTACACGTTGATTTACTAAACCCAATCCACTATCGCCTGTCCTGTTTCTCTTGCCCTAGTCTCCGCTTTCTCCATCTCTCCCAGGCTATGAGCAAATAGCCTTTGGCCTTATCTCCTACTCACTGATAAAAACCTCTTCCAGAGCCGAATCAATGCCCTGGAAATAGCCCTTTACCTTGTCAGAGCACTTTCCATATTTTATTATTTCTCTGTTCACTTTTCAGCAACACGCTGCTTTCCCTTTTCAATAATTGATTGTATTTGTGACTTCTGCCACTAGATGGAAAATGAATCTCCTTAAGTTTTTAGATATTGAAAGACTGTACATTCTCTAAATAAATTCCTAACTGGCATGAACTGCCATTCACCTTCACCTTATATGCAAATGTGTCGCCTTTCTCTGTGACTCAAGGAAGGGAGAAGGCATTGAAACAAAACCTTTTAAATATTACTAGATAGGTGCCAAGTTCAGCAACATTTAAAGTTAGCATCCCAAATGAAATATCCTGAGGCTATTTAACGGAAGCAATTGTAAACCATGGGACTCCTGGCATCAGGCAAAGCCAAAAATAGTGGAAAGAGGGATAATTATAGACTTTAAATTTTCTGCTCTTTTTGTGACTGAATTTCTTCAGGATATTGACCCTGGAGCCATAAAATCTTGGCACCCATTATGTCACAATGAAAAGTGTTTCACTTTTTTCTTAAGTATTGAAGTAGTTCATGATCTTAATATGGATTTAGTGAAAAGGCAGCAGCTTTCTATTATTTTTTTTCCCATTTGTTTCAACAAGGTCACAACAAAATGTCAAAAGTAACTTGTATTGGTGTTGTTACCAATTTGGATTGTCTTAGGTTACATATAAAAGCTGAATTTTGGATACATAAATTGCTTTTTCTTAAATCTTTCTTTTTCCTGATTAATTGAGATTGACAAGCATATGTATACAGTCCAATCTTGCCAAAGGGCTGCTTGTGCCAAAAGCCACTTATTCTTTCTGGGCTTTCATTATTCTAACTCCAAACAGTATACCAAGAGCAAAATGTAGCAAGATAGTGTCTTTCCATAGAGACTCAGCATTTAAATAGATTAGGATCCCAAGGTAAATCAAATGCTTCATGTCCTGGGAGTTTAATCCAGCTCTTGTTAATTAATCAGTCCGTATATTGATTATAAGATGTTTAGTTATACCAGAATAAAGATGGAAATAAGATAGCCTTTCTGTATTTTCATATTTTGTCATATATATAATTAAGAAAAAAATTTTTTAAACTACTGTACCCAATCTAAATGCTAACCTCCTAAAATATCTGCATTTCTGAATAATGGATGTCAGAGTTAAGACTGATGCTATGCTACATGCATTGCATGATTTGAGAGATAATACACGTTTTCTCCACTAGTCTACCAATCGCCTCCATCAACGTTCTCTGACCCTATCTATTAGATTTAGATTATAACCTCTACTTACCTGACACTTTGAGGTAGAGCTCAAATATGTGTTTCCTGATAAACAATTTTAAGCATCATAAGGATATAAGCCTCTTAAATTAATGTACTAGTTCCGGTCAGTGACTTCTCTTATTGGATGGTAGAGAGCAAGGAGGAGAGCAATACTCAATATCAGGATTTCCCAATGGAAATCCACAGATTTACTGTCAGTATCACATTTAGGGGTAGTAAGTTGTTGGCTAGTAAAAGAGAATCATAGAGGATGCATAACTCTCCCAAAATTTAGGCGAGTAATATGTGGGTGATAATGAGGCTGGGCTACTGAGGAACTAACACATATGTACAATTAAAATTTAAATTCCTCGAAACTAGGACTGGGGAAAACTATTATATTTAACCCCTTTCTCTAAAGAACACTTCTGTTTAAATCATTCAACCAACACTGAATGCTAACCATGTGCTAGAAAGTGCTGTAGGCACTGAAGATTCACAGTGACATCATTTGATTTACATTTTAGAACTATCACTCTGTCACCAATGTGAAAAAAAGACATCAGAATGACAAAGTCAAAAGGACAGAAGTGAGGAACTCATTCCAGTAGTCCAGGAGAGAAATAATAATAGCTTGACGAATGATAGCAATCATGGAGGTAGTGCTAAGTGATAGGATCCACAATACAGTTTGAAGGTAGAGTCAATAGGACTTGCTGATAGACCAGAAGAGATGTAGAGGAGACCTAAGAAAATACAAGAAGAGACACGACAATTGCAGAGACGGAAAGTCTTTTGGAAAGACTCAAGAGTTCTGTTTTTGAGATGTTGAGTGAACATGGAGTAGACAGTTAAAAATATGAATTCAAAAGTTCAGAGGAAAGGACCAGCTGGAAAAAGGTGGAAGTGGTTGGAAAAAGGTGTTCAAAGATGGGTGTCTGGATGTGATCAACTAGGAAATGAATATAGAAAGAGAAAAATTCCAAACCATGGTGATTCCAACACCTAGAATTCAGGAAGAGAACAGAAGCTGGAAAAGAGATTGAAAAAGACGATTCAGAGGGATGGAGTGAGAAGTAGGAAAGTGTCCTGTAAGCTAAGTGAAGAAAAGGTTTCAAGAAGAAGGGAATGTTTAACTGTGTTAAATTCAGCAGAAAGTAGAACAAGATGAGAAATTGGACTTGACTACTCATTTCGCCACATCAAGTCATCAGGGACCATTGACTTTGACAAGAGCAGTTTCAGTGAAATGCTGACTATGAAAGTCTGGTTTCATAGTGAACATATCACGGTGATGGATTCCTCAGAGCAGGAAGTAACGTAGTAGAAGTAAGAATGTGAACAAGAGTTTCCAAGAGATTTTCAATGAAAGAAAACAACGTATGGGGCAGAAGCCGGAGAGGGATGTTTGGTCAAGTGAAGCTTTTGGCTTTTATTGATATGTGCTTAAGGAAGTTGGGATTCTTTAGGTGGTAAAAGGAATCATGATCTGGAAGTCATGACAAGAAACAACAACTATCTTGCTTTTAGTTATAGGACAGCATAAAATAAAACAGTCATTTATGTATTGTGTAAATTGAAATTTTATGTTTTCCTGTTTCCTTGACATCACCACAAATAGGCTGTGCATCCAGCGCAGGTGCACCAATGTGATAAGACCTGCCACAGTTTTCCCTTCTTGACTTTCCATGACTGTGACTGACTGACATTCAAAGGCACCAGTGAAATGCTCTCCAGCCTTTTGCTGAACCCCAATGAAGGCACTTACTCACAGGTTCTCACTGCCTCTCAGCCTCCTGCCTGCTTGGTTGAGCCCACTTCCTTGGCACTCCTTCCTGTGACCTCCTCTTGATATACAATGACTCTATCTCCTGAGGATCTGTAAGTATAATAAACCTCATTTTCCTGGGCCTCTCCTGTGCCCCTCTTGTGGCTGCACTTGACCGATCATCTCATAAAAGATCACTGGGTGAAAAGGTTGCAAGGAAAAGAGTATCCTCAGGGAATGGGAAGGTTCTGCTGTAGCATGCAGTTGAAGAGAACGTTCTGAAAAGAGGCTAAGGGTAAAGGGGATTTAGCTAATGATAGACCATGTGTTGCAAAGCACACAGTGCAAGGATTTGGAGGGCTGAGTTTGGGAGGGGTGGAACTGTGAGCCATAAGATGAACAAGGCTTGCAGCATTAAGGCTCTGGGACGTCTGAGCTGTTTCTGTGAGTGGGAGCCACAAGGGTATAGAGCATATTGATATTTTATGACATTATGTTCCTTGCTTCATTATCTCTGTGCTGCCTTTAATGTTTACTGTATTACATTTTATAATTTAAATAAATCAGTGAGGATGGGAGAGACAAAAATATAACATACAGTGTGATGTGGCCAGAATACCAGATGGCATGGAGAATTTAGAATATGTTAGTATCTGATATAGGAGAGGGACAGAGTCTGAAGGGGCACTGAGTTCCTCATGAGGCATGACTTTGTGGGGTCCTTAGAGACAGATATAGGATATAGGGATTTAATTCACTGGCCACTATTAAGGCTTAAGAAACCCTTCAGGTTTTTTTTTTTTTTTTTTTTTTTTTTTCTCTCACCAACCTACCTTTCCTAAGAACAGGGAAGATTGTATAGAGGAGACTGGGAAAGTAAATGTCAGAGAATCAGTAGAAATCAGAACGTAAGAAACCAAAGGACAAACTTTAATAGTTCTAATTATTTCCATGCATTTTTCTTTACTGCAAATGATTTCCCATTTAAATTTTTCCATGTTTATTATATTTTTAAGACTTTACTTTTAGAATATTAAAAATGAATTATTTTTAGACCTGAGACCTTAAAAATTTCTTATACCTATTTATTTTATATTTCTTTTGCTCTTCCACTTACCTTTATTTTAATTTTTAATTTGTGCAGGCACATAAGTTTATATATTTATGGAGTATATGACATGTTTTGATACAGGCATGCAGTGCACAATTACCTTTTTGTTTTCATTTCCTTTATCAAATGGAATGGAACCTTATAGAGCTTGGTAGTATAGTATATGTATGGGCAAGAATGAGAAATAAATTATGACTCACAAGCAGAACTATAATTTATGCATGATGAATCTATCAACTAGAAAAAAATCAACTCTAGCTTTTCTAGTTAGAGCCTTCTGAAAACTTTCTGCATGCTTCCTTCCTCTGATTTTTATTATGCATAATTTGATAAAAACTTGACTCTCCCTGGGATGTTTGAGCATCACTATAGTCATGCTGGCTAGACATTGATGAGAATCCTCAGATTACATTTTTCCTGATATTTTAGTATAACATCATGTAACTATTTTTTCTTTCGGTTACTTATGCTCGTTAAAATGAAATGATAAATCTATGTGTGTTTCTCTTAAGGCAAAGTTTAATGTTGAGGGTTAATAAATCGTCCATTTACTCGGCTATGCAATTTGTTCCCAGTAGCATCCTAGTACTATTGGGAAACAAAGCCACAGATCATTACTTCAGGCTCATCTCCTTGTCTGCGCAACCAAATGGAAACATATCTTGCATACTTTAGATAAATGACTAGTTGATGTTATGCCATATTGGTAGTAGTACTTAATTGAGATAAATATCTAAAACATCCTATATTTTAAAACTATGAACAGTATCAGGGTAAGAAGGAATGTAGGCTTGGATAGGAAATTTTCCATCTCCCCAAAACTTAGGAAACTGATAGCCACAACAAATTCTACAAAGAGGAAGCTAATGTGTCAGCTGAAACTCTGAAAAATCAGGTACAAACCCAAGCCAAAATCTTTAAAAAGGACAGCCAGAAAGATCCGTATGACTGAAAAAGGCCTAACTTTACCTCCTCTCAAAGAAAAAAAGATATAAATAACAAAGAAAGGAACTAAATAGAGCATACCCTACAAAAATAAAAAAATTAAAAACAAACAGTGTTTTTTTTTTGGAGATGGAGTTTTACCCTTGTTGCCCAGGCTGGAGTGCTGTGGCACTATCTCGGTTCACTGCTACCTCCATCTCCTGGGTTCAAGCAATTCTCCTGCCTCGGCCTCCGGAGTAGCTGGGATTACAGGCATCCACCACTATGTCCAGCTAACTTTTGGTCTTTTTAGAGAGACAGGGTTTCGCCATGTTGACCGGTCTGGTCCGGAACTCCTGACCTGAGTTGATCCGCCCATCTTGGCCTTCCAAAGTGCTGGGATTACAGGTGTGAGCCACCGTGCCCGGCTAAAAACAAAAAACATTTAAGCTACACTTGCAACCATTTGTAGCAAAGCAGATGAGAAGGTTTATGTCGAACTCAGACATATGACCATGGCAGTTCCCCAATAATTTTTTTTCTTAACAACATAAACAATTTTATTACATATGTCTCCATGAAGACACAGAATCTACAGGGGTCTATCATATTGACTTTTATTAAATGGGAGAAAGTTCAAGATAAAAGACAATTTAAAAAGAAAAAAATGAGTTTAAGAAAGTCTTATCAGAAATTAACTTCTGGTGAGTGAAAATCGGGTTATGAGAAGTGGAATGCTAGTGCACAAAGATCTCCAAATAAGATGTCTCCCTGCTCCATCCTTCTCCCCATTAATTCCATGAATAAAATATATAAATGTCACCTTATTAATATTTATTTTCCCTTCAGTGAATTGTGGGCAAGTGAAAGGTTTTTTTTTTTTTTTTTGAAGAGGTGATGAAATAAGATAAATCTAGATTTGGTCCTGATTTTCTCCATAGATGCTAAGGTTCAGAACTGCATTCTACATTGGGAAAAATGGCAGGAAACTTGAAGATTTCTGCCAAAGTAAGTAGATATGAGTCCTAAATTGGCACAAAAAATTGTAGGACAAATATTAATTTTATATCAAAGCTGAAGGAAAATCTTCAGATTTGTGTGATAAGTAAGAAAAAAAAAGAAATGGCATAGCCTCAACTCTAAAAACTTCAGAACACACAAAGGAAAACGTAGAAATAAACATACGTCAATAAATACACTAAATCAAATATGAATATTTAAGAGTACAGGAACATGTTTTAAGAATCTAGGCAGCAAATGCAAGCCAGCCCTAAGAATTGTGAGACAGCATGAATACTTAGGCTGCCCCACGTGAATCACATGGAATGAACTTCCCACAAGAAAGAAACATTCTGTTACCAAAAGCATGCAGAAAGGGTGATGGGAAGGCAAAACATCAGAAAATCACCAAGATAAATACATAATAACAAGTTTAAATTTACTAAGAAGATATAACAATTCAAATAAAAGTGACTTCAAATATGTAAATCAAAAGTTGGGTAAACCATAAGAAAATGTGGCAAATCCACGGCCATAGTGAAAGTTTTCAACATGCTTCCCTTGATTTTCAACAGGATGAACAAACAGCAACTCAGGAAAGAACATTTCAATTGCACAATTACGAAACACAATCTTTAAAAACATATGTGGAACCGTGCAAGTAAGAATTAGAAAATACACATTTTTGTCAAGTAATATAAAAAGTTTGCAAAAACATTTCAAAAACCTAATATATTATCAAACATGTTATGTGAACACAACGCAATTAATCAATCAATACCAAAAAGACAAATGAAAATCCACATACTTAAAAAATTTCAAAAATCACTCCTAAATACCTTACACGTCAGAAATGCTTGCGGAAATTTGAAAACACTACAAGATAAACAATAATGTAAATGTTGTATATCGAAACTTACATAATCCAGAAAAGTACTATTAAAAAGATTTTATAGATTAAAATGCTTATATTAGAAAAGAAAAAAAGGCCACAGATTTATGAGTGGTAATCTAGCTTAAGAATGGTGCTATGGTTTAAACATGTTTTCCAAAATTCTTGTGCTGGAAACTTAACCCCAATGCAACAGTGTTGAGAGGTGAGAGCTTTTCAATATGAGTAGGCCATGAGGGAGAGATTAATGCCATTATTGTGGGAGTGGGTTAATTATCTCAAGAGTGAGCTTGTTTTAAAAGTGAGTTCTGTTCCCCTTGGTCACTTGTGCTCTCTTTCTGTTTCTCTCTCTTTCACTCTTTCTCTCTCTCTCTCTCTCTCCCTTTTGCCCTTCTACCTTCCTCCAAAGGATGATACAGCAAGAAAGCCCTCATCAAAGGTGGGATCCTCAACCTTAACTTCTCAGCCTCCAGAATTCTAAGAAATAAGTCTCTGTCTTTTATAAATGAGCCAGTCTCAGGTATACTGTTATAGCAGCACAAAACAAAAACAAATGGCTAGTGGTGCAGGATGTTACAAATAGTAACTAAAAACTTATCACTAGTTGCTAATATTAACTAAAGCCTCATAAAACTTTCAGCCATGAGAAAGATAAGCTACCTTATATCTACTCTGAGAGAGAGAGAGAAAGAGAGAGAGAGAGAGAGAAAGAGAGAGAGAGAGAGAGCAGGGTTGGGGGTTGGGGAGAGAGAGAAAGAATGTTTCTATTTTTCCTGTATCTTTCTTCTCCCAATTTATATAGGATGAAGCATTTGCTAGAAACTTTATAATTTATTTCACAACTTACAAAATACCAAGATATGATACCAAGATATGTGTCTGTAATAGAATAAAAATGAGCATCATGAACATTATCCAGAAAAGAAGGCAGAATTAGAGGAGACAGTAGACCTCCCTTTTGAGAGAAGTGAGCTTTCACTTGAGCAAAGGGTAATTGAATTATGTTATATTGTTTTTACTTTTACATTGTTGACGTTATTGTTCTTGTTCTTGCTTGAAGGTATAGGTATGAGAATAAAATCTGAATAGATGTTGAATAGTTAAAGGAGTATTTAGTTGACTTACTCAATGCCCATTTGAGCTCACTTCTAGTTTGTCATACTGGTTTCCTAAAGGCTGGAAAGTTAAAGATTGTATTTCTTAGACTCACTTGTATTTAGGGCACAGGTAAGTGATCTCTGCTCTGCATCTACATAAGACTTAAGTTCCTTATAAGCAAAAGGAAAAAATAATACATGAAGGAGAAAGAAACTGGTTATTCTTTGGCGGGTGTCATAGTTAATTTTATGTGTCAGCTTGGTTAGGCTATGGTAGCCAGTTGTTTGGTCAAACATTAGTATAGACGGTGCTGTGAAGATACTGTTAAGAATGTGACTAACATTTACAATCAGTACATTTTTGTAAAGCAGATTACTCTCCATAATGTGGGTGGGCTTCATCCAATCATTCGGAAGTCTTGAGGGCAATATGAGAAAGCATTTTAAATGGTCCATTTCAAGGCATGATAAATCTAAGTACTGGCAACCAGCCTGCAGATGTGACAAACCACACAGCTCATGCACCTAAAAAGTCACAATAAACAAACAAAATGTAGAGGAGGGGTGAGGGTGGGCCCATAAAAGGGAAGAAAATTTCATTATTGCAAAATCGAAACTTAAGCAGGGAAGGGGACCGTGCTATAACCTTATAAGGGGGATAATGAAACGTAGGCAACCTCCAGGAAGATTGTAACCCCATAGTACTTGACCAATGAGGAACTAGGGTAGGAACTTGCCTGCTAGGAGATAAATTACCTGCTGTAACTGCTCCAAGTGTGCCAGCCTACCAGACACATAATTTTGCAAGACCTCCATTAAAATTCTCGCTTCCACTGTTCTTCATGTCTCCGAGTCCATTCTTTGGGTTTGGACGGTTGAGTGTGTTTTTCACAGGTAAAGACTGAGGTTTCTCAAAGAAGAAACAAATCTGTGTCAAGAATGCAACATAAAGAACGACCTGCTAACTTGCCCCACAGATTTCAGACTTGCCAGCTCCCACAATTACACAATCACATGGGCCAACCCCTTAAAAAAGAGATAGATAGACATAAGACAGACAGACACATGATAGATAGATAGATGATAGATAGATAGATAGATAGATAGATAGATAGATAGATAGATAATAGATAGATAGACAGACAGTTAGATAGATGATTGTGTTTTTTTCTGGAGAACTCTGACTAATTAAATAGATGTGGCAGAGCTTTTGGTGTCCATTCCAGGACATCAGTGATCCAAGCAGGTTAAAGTAGGAGTGGTGTTTCTGCTAGAATAGTCCAAGATGTACAGAGTGGAATTTTTTTGGCTTCATAGTTCCCGGACATGTTTTCCAGGATGAGTATTATGAAATTATGTAAGCCTTGTGTTTGTCAATAAATGTCATTCTCCTTAAACTGGCTAGAGAGAATTGTGTGGTCTGTAGCCCTTTCCAACACAGATTTTCTATGGATAGTGATACTCGATCTGGAATGATCTTTTAAAAATATAACTCTGATGATGTCACTATTCTACCTAGAATCCCTTAATGATTCCTCATCAAATGTAGAGAGAAACCTTTACAAAGTTTCTCATACACTCTTCTTAACTCACCCTTCCAACTTTGTCTGTCACCTCAGTACACATGGTGCTTCCATTCCAGACACATCAAAGTACTCCCGGTTGCTTTTGCATCATTTTCTCTTTCTGGAATGGCAATCACTTTATACTTCTCCCTATTCACATGAACAACTACATCTCACACACTAGAGAAACTATTAACTTTCTCTAGAATGATTCCTTGAAACTCCAACCAGTTAAATACTCTCTTTTATGTGCACTCCTTGTATGTGTGCTTAGAGTCATTCTCTATGCCTTTACTACTAAATGTATGCCATTATTTCATTTATTAATTATCAATTCCTATCTTGCCACACACTAGAATATGTGCTTATGAAGGACCTAGAATGTATGCTGTTCATTTTTCGTGCTTTTTAAACCTGAAATCTTACTTTGCATATAATAGCTTCCTAATGCTTTGTTGGATTAATGAATTATTTAATTGATGTAGCAGCATCAGTTTTTGCACATGACAATTTCTCTTAGTCTTGGCATTTTTATTAACTCCATGGCAACAAAGTGGTTGAGTAATCTCATAGGCTATTACTCACATCCAATTGCCCTCACTAGCAGAAAGGATCATACCCAGAAGATTTTTCAGAGAACACAGAGGTAAAAATAACTTCCTAAATTCATGTCGCTTGTGTTAATCAAATGCTCACATAAATATATAAAATAATCACATTACAAAAAAAGTGCATTGACCTCCCATCAGTTTCCATCTGCTGAATTCTGACTAATGACAAAAATCAAAGGCTTTAGAATCAAGCAACTTGAGCTCAAAATACCTCCATCACACACTAGGCTCCAGAAATCTTAGGAAGGTTACCTAACCTCTCCAAGATTTACTTTCCTCATGTAGTAAACATAACTTATAAATACCTACCTTAACAAAATATTATGAGAATTAGGTATATAAAATAATTCTCACAGCATCTAACACATAATAAGCACTAAATAGTTGTTAGCCATATAAATTATTATTAATGTAGCATATTAATCAAGGAAGGATTTGTAGAGATTATTGCCTGTGAAGAGAGATTTTTATAGCCCATTGAAACATCTATACAGTGCATACGTGTATTTATTTGTATGTGGAAATTACACCTATTCCTTAATTTTGTGCAAAAATAAAAATGTGCAATGAGCAACAAGAGGTCAAAGAATAATGCCTTCATCATATACTGACTTCATATTTATTATCTATACTCTGAAGACAGATGTGTACTATGTCATTAATTCTTATAATACTCTTGATTTGTTAGTGAATGCTCCTATGCTCTCTTTACTAAAACGTTCATCTATAATATTTCAGATTACCTGTTAAAAAGTGGGCATCAAGACAAAATGACTATCTCTGAAGGAAAAGGAAGACCAAAAGGGCAAAGCTCACCAGGCTCCGATTAACAGAACTGTCTTTGAAATACAGTATTTTATTTTTGTTTTTATTTAATTTTGAGATGGAGTCCTTCTCTGTCACCCAGGCTGGAGTGCAGTGGCAAGATCTCAGCTCACTGCAACCTCTGCCTCCCGGGTTCAAGTGATTTTCCTGCCTCAGCCTCCTGAGTAGCTGGGACTACAGGCACATGCCACCATGCCCAGCTAATTTTTGTATTTTTAGTAGAGACAGTGTTTCACTATGTTGGACAGACTGGTCTTGAGCTCTTCACTTCAAGTGATCCACCCACCTTGGCCTCTCAAAGTGCTGGGATTACAGGCCTGAGCCACCACACCCAGCCCATACAGTATTTTAGAAGCAATGAACCAGATAATCTTTCTGCTGAGGTGGTCCAAGCATAGTCTTCCCTGAAGGTAACAGTAGCCAAGTAATTGATTATAGTAGTATTTTTAGCCACATGATTTGTTAATAAAATTAGGGGCCTCAAGATTATCTGTCTCTTCACTATGTAACAGCACCCTTACGCAGTCATTAGCCATATTTGTAATTTTGAACTAAAGTCGGGGTTAACTTGATTACTATGTTTGCAATATCTACTTTATCTTTTCATTTTAAATTAAGTCATATTAAAAGAGCACGCTGAAAGCACTTACAACATGAAACATCAATATGTCCTTCCCTCCTAGAAGTAGATAAGCAAAACCAGTTTCTCCCAAAGGAGAGGGTTTCTTAAATGAATAACTTAAGCAAACTAAAAGCAACCTGCAATCAAGTAACCACGATATTAAAGCCTAATAGCCCTTTTCCTTTTTTTCTGTCTGTTTAAAAAGCATGAGCCTGGGTGTCCCATGGTGATTCATTGACATATTGTGTCCTCCTTCCATCCTTTTTCTCTAGCTCCCTTTAAGTTAAAGTTCAGTTTTAAAGAACATTCTCCATGCAGATAGAGCATGCAGAAGAGAGAAAAATCAAATTTATATGTCTTTTTAAACATGCAGATTACCTGGGAAGAAGATATAGAGAGCAAGATATAGAAAACAAGAATAATGAAGGCTTTTATTTAGTACCTACTAAATAGAAAGAATTATAATTACATATATTAACTTTAGTAACCCATACAATGATTCCATGAGATAAATATTACAAAACCTGTTTTACAGATGATGTAACTAATGCTCAGAGAAATGAAGTTATTTTTCCAAATTTATGCATGTAAGAAATAGCAGAACCAGAATTCAAAGCCAAATAGGTGTGGTTCTAAATCTCAAGTTCATTCCAGTATGTTGCACTGACTCCATTTAATGAATCCATTGTGCCCAGTGACTGATACTTCTGAAAAAGATCTTCTTATTCTGAGAAACTAAAAATGTACAATATTTTGAGTTAGATAAAACATATTCCAAGCCTAACATGTATTAATATAAGCCAAATAATCCAAACGTGTAACATCTGCTCAGTTGTTTTTAAGAATAGTAGATTGACACCGAGTATGTAATCAATAATAGTATCTAAGACAGATCTATTTAGCGTCATTATGTTAAAAACAGATTTTCTCCTTTTGAATATTAACTATTAAACAAAAATGATGATCTGTGGTGTCAGTACATGCTAATGCCCATTACCATTGATAATATAGTACATGTTGAGGAATATACTAAGTTCTGGACACATAGGTGGATAAAACAAGATGTGATCCCTGCCCTTAAAGAGCTTACAGTCCAGAAAAGGACACTGCGTACTAATTCAACAAATCTAAACTTTGAATTATGATTAGTATAATAAAAGAGAGTTGCATGGTGCTTGAGACTGGGCAAATGGTCATGGCCAGAGGTTTTATGGCTAAGCTGAGGAAGGAAGATTACCAGGTTATCCAGTGGTAAGTAGACAGAAGAGTTTCCCGATTGGAAAAGAGCAGTCCAAAGGTCTATTCATAGGACGGAGGGGGCTTGTAATATGTGAAGGGCTGATGCTAAAGAAAGGAGAGTGGGCTCAGGGAAGATTAAAGAGAGAGATGGGCCAGACCGCTAAGGATCTTATAATCTGTGTTTAATATTTTCTTTTTAAACTTTAAAATAATTGAAAACCATTGGAGAATTTCAAGTGGGAGAATGACATAATATAGTTTGCATTTCAGAGAGATAGCTCTGGCTGCAGGATGTGCAGGGATTGGAGAGGGTCTGAAGATAAAGTAAGCAGTCATTCAGAAGGCCGTTTTTTGGTTTCTCCTAGGTCATGGTAACTGGTACTCAGGTAGTGGTGGTAGTAGAAGGAGAAAATATTGAAGAGGTATTTGGTAGGTATTAGGAGGCACTAGATTGAATGCAGAAGTAAGAAAACAAGAAACATCAAAGTAACCCATAAATTTCTGGCTTACAAATTTAGTATAGGGTGTCCTTTCTAAGACAGAGGAAATACATAAGAATCATGTTGGGGGTTAAATTGGTAGTTTTATATGTCGAAATTCAGACATAGAAGAGAGGCCCACTGTGCAGCTAGATACAGGGGTCTTCATCTCTAAGGAAAGAAATAAGTGAGCCATGATTTCTTAGGAAAACTATGCAAAGCTAGAAAATTGGAGTTGTAACATGTTTTTTGGAAACAAGGCATTTGCATCAAAAACATTCTCATATATCTGATGGAAAGTGAATTCTATTATTTTCCAGTTGGTTCTATTGATGGCTCCTTTAGGGTACATTTGGTACAGATCCTAGGTCTCTTTCTGCTCAGTTGCCTTCCTTGCCTTAAGATAAAATCCTCTCCTTAGGGTTCATGTTATTCCAATTATAAAAAGCTCAAATTGGTTTGTTCTAAAAGAATGAAGGGGCATTAACAAGACATGAAATATTTTCACTAAATTAGAGAGCAATTGTACAAATTTTGGTTAAAGGAAATTTCAAATTTAGGTACCAATCATCAAATATCATGCATTTCGCTCTTTCATTTCAAGGATGCTAGAGTAACCTAAGGCTTAACACATAGTTATCCAATGTAAAATATTATCCAGGCATAATTCATGACATTTAAAAACAATTGATCTATATTAAGCTCTCTTTTACCATTAACATTTTGAGTATCTATTATGCAGCCTTCTAATCTCTTTTACATACACATATATTCTTCATACTGATAAGATAACGCATTTTTTATTATAATTAGTTGAAATGAACTTTTAAGATTAAGTTGGATATCCTATCTTCTATTTTTCTTAAAGTATTAGATTACCCCCTGCTGTTTTCTCTACTATTCAAATGGAGCAAAATTTGAGAAGGAAAAACATGAAAAATTTTCTCTTAGATACTCCCATAGAGTAAGAAAAAGGAAAAGGCAATTCAGAGAGTTCTGTAAAATACTGAATAATTTTGGTTTATCTGAGGTTTTCACTATTCCTTAAGAGCCTCAGAGGAAAGGTAATTTCTGGCATCTGGGCTGTCTAAAGAAAAACTGATTTTTAAAACTATCCAAAGTATTATCTATATAATAGGATGATCTTTACCCTAGAGCCTCTAGGGTAAAGAGGGATTTTCAATGCACCATTTTTTAATTATGCCTTTTCCTAGGTCACATTTTGTACTCATTTTCTTTGTACTCATCTTGTACTTATTGACAAAAAGCATTCGTTACATGTTTATAGACTAGCCACTGAGCTACTCTGTGATTTCACACAAATACCAAGAATTATATATAGACAATAAGAGGCTGTGTCAGAGGCTACCAGCTACACATCATTAAAGAAATCCCAGCCATTTTCATTAGCTCTTATCAGATGCTATAGATAACAATTAGACATGCTGCCTCCCAACTCCTCCACATTCATCTTCTATGGAGGTTACTGAGACTTAACGACTGTTATTCATTCATTTAATATTTAGTAGGTTAGGCAATATTTAATAAATTTATTTAATTATTTGTACATACAATAGCCCAGCATTACATGAGATTTGGATACTAAAAGGGTAAATAAAATATAGTCCTTGAACTCAGACATTAACTAGAAACAGAAATAGATGACGAAAAAAGACTGCAAGTACCATGCATACGTAACATATGAAAGCTTTAAAAATTTAATTGGGAGGCCATTATGCTGAGACAGCTTCAGTGCCTTGGGTTCTTCCATAAGCAAACCAAAGCCTGATGAAAACAGTAAGATGAAATTACGCTTAGCCAAAAAGAAATTGTTAGCTAACCTCTAAATACAGACTTTACCTATCAGAAACCACCACTCACCTCTAACTAGGGACTTTCCATTTTAACCAATCAAATGCATTTTCTTTGTCTGGCTTCCATGAACACCTTATGTGTTTCTTCTCTTGCCCCAGCCCCCTAATCCCAGTTGTCTACTGCTGCTCAATTCATGAGTCACTATCTGATCAAATAAACTCATTAAAATTTAAATGTGGTTAAGTTTATCTTTTAACAAGGGCATGCCAAAGTTCAGCTGGACCAGAAGGTGTTCCTCTCTACATGGGGAGCAAACTGTGAGCTGAGTACTGAAGGATGAGCTCAGGTTGTACAAATTTAAGCAAGGGATAACATGTTCAGGTTTTCATGTAGAACAGATGAGTCTGTTGGTAGTGTGGATGATGACTGGAGGAAGCACCATCACAGGTGAAAAATCACCCAGCAAAATCACAGCCAGCAGGAGGAGAAAAGAAATATAAATTGTAGTCAAAAGCATCTTACCAGAATAGGCCGTTTAATATGTTAATCTAGTCAACTGAAGAAGCAGGACCTACATTTTAATGTCTTGGCAAATGCTGGCATTCATCCCTCCTTAGGAAGTAATACATTTTGGGGCTCATGGCAGGAAGGACAGAAGGAAAGAGGAAAACAGGCAAACTCATGACAATGCATTTGTGCTGCACGTCTTTTCAACTGCTAGGCCCTCCCTTGGATGCATGAGCTTATTTGGCCTGGCAAATGCTTACCCAGGCAGGCAATCACAGAGAGATCCTCAGCTGGAAGCTGCCATCAAATTTAAAACACCTGTGGCATCACAGCCAAACTGAATACCAAATTAGTCCTTTTAAAGGAGGGAGTAGCTGCTTGGGGATAAATACCCTCATGTGAAAAAATGTGCTGCAGAAAATGAGCTTTTGGTGCCAGCTCAAGAAGCACTGCCATATTCTGACAGCTGTGGGCTGCAGGGGGACTTAGCAAGGCTTTTAAAGCAGCACTAGGTTTTTGATGTTTTTTTCTCTCTAACTGGATAGTGAGTTGTTGGAGGAAAGCACCATGTTGCCTGCATTCTGTACCCTACCACCTAGCACCAAGTCTACAACATGAAGGGCTAAATAAATGACTGTCAAAGTCCTTTTTAAATGTCAATTTTTACCTGAAAAACCAACGCATTAGTATTTTGTTGTCTTTTTTGGGAGAGATCCAAGATGGCTGATCTCTAGCAGCTCGGGATTGTAGCTCCCAGTGAAAGCGCAGAGAACAAGAGGATGCCACACTTTCAGACGAATTTTTGTTGCTCATGCACCAGGAGATTCCCAGCGGAGGAACCCCATGGGTCGCCAGCGTGACTCTTGTGGCCAGCGAGGCAGTTTTGCCACTGCCTTGGTGCGGTGGTTCTTGGTGCAGAGTCAGAAAAGCATCATCAATCATAATGCCGCTGTTTTGGCCGGCGCAGTGTGTTGCTCAGATTTTAGCGCTGGGAATCAACAAGGTGGACATCCACTCAGAAACCCAATTATAAATATGGTAATTATAAAGACCACAGATGGATAAATCTATAAAGAAGGGAAGAAAACAGCCTAAAAAGGCTGAGAATACCCAAACTCAGAACGCCTCTCCCTCTCCGTGGATAATATTAACAATACACATTTCTATCTATATATTATTTTTTAATTATACTTAAGAACAAATAGAAAATAGAAACTTGAATGCATTCTGTAAACTATATATGTATGTGTTCATGCTATAGCACTCTGTCCATTCAGTTTTTCTATGACAGTATTTTGTTGAATCAGTTAATTAAATAGAATAGCTTAGCATGTACTTACAAATAATTTTTTATTGTGGTTCTGATTTTTTCCCTCTTTTCAAAAGCCCTATTTCAATTTCTGCATTACTAAGGAGATTAGAGTTCTTTTCAAATTACTTATTAATTAAATAATAATTACAAAAGATAATTATTATAATTCTTAGCAACATAATCCATGTTTATTCTAGAAAACAAACTCAACTGAAATAAGCTAAATGAAAAGGCATTCATAATTCCACCAGAGAGAACTAGTCTTAGTGTTTTGTTATATATCTTTGCAGATATTTTCATGGGAAAATAAATGCAAATGTAAATTTTCAGGTAGAGGGGCTTCAAGATGGCTGACTAGAGGCACATGGTATCTACCTCCTCTAAAAAGGAGAACCAAAATAGGAAGCAAATAATCACACTTTGGATAGATCACCTAAGAGAAAATGCTGGAATTCGATAGAGAAGTAATAGAAACAACTAAGGCAAGGAAGGAAAGGGAAGCAGGGCAGGCAGCCTGCTCTGCAGGATCAGCTGGGAGCCAGGCGAGGCTCCCCAGTTTGGGTAAGAGTAAGAGAATAGCCCCTCAACCCACACCGGCCCTGAGACTAACATAAGGAGCTGCCTAGAAGCCAAATGATGGCATTGCTCCAGAGAGGGCACTCAAGCAAGGTCCCACACACCTCCCCAAGTCCTAAGAAGCGTCTTGAGAAATGCAAATCAAAACCATATTGAGATACCGTCTCATGCCAGTTAGAATGGGAATCATTAAAAAATCTGGAGACAACAGATCCTGGAGAGGATGTGGAGAAACAGGAACAGTTTTACACTGTTGGTGGGAGTGTAAATTTGTTCAACCATTGTGGAAGACAGTGTGGCGATTCCTCACGGACCTAGAAATAGAAATTCTATTTGACCCAGCAATCCCATTACTGGGTATATACCCAAAGGATTATAAATCGTTCTAGTATAAGGACACATGCACACGAATGTTCATTGCAGCACTGTTTACAATAGCAAAGACCTGGAACCAACCCAAATGTCCATCTATGATAGACTGGACAGGGGAAATGTAGCACATATACACCATGGAATATTATGCAGCCATCAAAAACGATGAGTTTGGGTCCTTTGTAGGGACATGGATGAACCTGGAAACCATCATTCTCAGCAAACTGACACAGAAACAGAAAATCAAACACCGCATGTTCTCGCTCATAGGCGGATGTTGAACAATGAAAACATATGGACACAGGGAGGGGAGCATCACACACTGGGGTCTGTGGTGGGGGGAACTAGGGGAGGGACAGTGTGGGGTGGGGAGTTGGGGAGGGTTAACATGGGGAGAAATGCCAGATATAGGTAATGGGGAGGAAGGCAGCAAACCACCTTGCCACGTGTGTACCTATGCAAGAATCTTGCATGTTCTTCACATATACCCCAAAACCTAAAACACAATAAAATATATATTTTTTTTAGAAAGGCGCTTCTTACCCTAGTAACAATGACTACTATTAAAAGGCAAAAAAATATCAGATGCTGACAAGGATGCAGAGAAAAGGGAACTTTTATACATTGTGGGAATGTAAATTAGTACAACCACTATGGAAAACAGTATGGAGATTTCTCAAAAAACTAAAAATAGAACTACCATATGATTTATCTATCCCACTACTCTGTATCCAAAGGAAAAGAAATGAAATAGCTGCACTTGCATGTTATTGTAGCACTATTCACCATAGGAAAGATATGCAATCAACCCAAGTGTCCATCAACAGACGAATGGATAAAGAAAACATTGTACATAGATACAATGGAATACTATTCAGCCATGAAGAGATATGAAATCCTGTCATCTGTAACAACATAGATGGAATTGGAGGTCTTATGTTAAGTGAAATAAACCAGGCACAGTAAGACAAATACTGCGTGTTCTCACTCATACGTGGGAGCTAAAAAAGTTGATCTCATGGAGGTACAGAGTAGAATGACAGATACCACAGCTGGGAAGGGTGTCTGGTTTGGTGACAGTGGTAGTAGGAGATAAGAGAGGTTGGTTAATGGCTACGAATGTGAGTCTAAGTAGAAGGAATACGTTTGTGGGATAACAGAGTCGGGTAACTGTAGGGCAACAACCACTGTACATTTCAAAACAGCCAGAAAAGAGAACTTGAAATGTTTCTAACACATACAAATGATAAATACTCAAGGTGACAGATACCTAAATACCCTGATTTGATCATTATACATTCTATGCATGTAACAAAATATCGTATGTAGCCCACAAATATGTACAAATATTATGTATCAATTTAAGCATTTTTTCAGAAACATTATTATATACAGGCTATTCTATAAGATTTTGTCACTTAATAATATACCATAAATACATACACTACATGTACGTACATACAAACATTATAGGTATTTACCAAAATAAAAATATATTTATCTAATTCTCTATTGCTGAAAGTTTAGGTTATTCTCTAGTTTTTCCTGTTACAAAAAATGCTGTGATGAATCTACTTGTAAATGTATTTATGCAACATTGACTCTAATTTTTTGAGTAAAAAGAACTTTTTGTTGTGATGTTCATAATGACCCTGATTTTTAATATATGATTTGTTATTAATTATAAGAGTCCAGGCCCAGGAACTGGTATCGCAAAGACTTTTTAAAATGTTAAGCAGAGCTGTTAGTCTTCTTCACTTATAATTAAAAACCATTGGCAGCTATAAATGTTATTAATTAACTTTGACTTAAGGCAATTTTAAAACATCTAATTTCAGCCTTGTCTTTATCATAGCAATAGGTTTATAAAATTTTTTAGGATAATGGTAACTCATTAGAGGTTCATTGATTTTCATTGTTTAAAATGCACAGGACTTAACTCATAATTTTTAATGTAATTTTTCATTTTCTTGAATTAAACTTTAATATTTACATTAAAAATATAAAGTATTTGTAGTTCTAAGATACCTGTGTCATTGAAATGCCTGTACAAAATATGAGCTTATAACTGTCATTCTAAAATTACTGAGGTTCTAACTTCCTTGCTTTCATTTAACTGTGTTTACACCATGATTTGTAATAAAGCAAAGTTTCTTGAGAACATCACAATTGTGTTACAGCAGAACTAACTTTATTCCTAAACATGAATTTGCTGAATTAAGGTAATGCCTATTTTAATACCTTTCATACATACACATGATGACTTTGATCCCTAATGCTATTCTTAGGACCAAGAAATACAGGCATAGCAAGTTTTAATTTACTTCACTTTATTGCATTTTTCAGACATTGTGTTTTTTACAAATTGAACATCTGTGGCAATGCTGCACCGAGCAAGTCTATCAGCACCATTTTCCCAACAGTATGTGCTCGCTCCGTGTCTCTGTGTCACATTTTTGTCATTCTCACAATATTTCAAACTTTTTCATTGTTATTATATCAGTTATGATGATCTGTGACCAGTAATCTTTTTTATATTTGCCCCAAAATGATGTGCAGAAAAATCAGCGCTCTTTGATATTACTACTGTATTTATTTTGAGGCACCATGAGCCACACCTGGAGAAGACAGAAAACAACAATAAATGTTCTCTGTGTTCTGACTGCTCCACTGACAGGCAGTTCCTCCATCTCTCTCTTCTCAATTCTTCCTCTTCTGTGAAATGCAACAATGTTATAATTAGGCCAATTAACTTCAATTAATTAATTGAAGTTAATTGGTCTAATTAATTCAAGTGTTCAAATGAAAGGAAGAGTTCTGCGTTTCTCACTTTAAATCCAAAGCTAGAAATGATTACACTTAGTGAAGAAGGCGTGCAGAAAGCTAAGATGGGACAAAATCTAGGTTTCTTGTGCCATATAGCCAAGTTGTGAATTCAAAGGAAAAGTTCTTGAAGAAAATTAAAATGCTACTCCAGTGAACATGCAAATGAGAAGAAAGCCAAACTGCCTTATTGCTGACATGGAGAAAGTTTTGTGGTCTGGATAGGAGATCTAGCCAGCCACCACATTCTCATAAGCTGAAGTCTAATCCAGAGCAAGGCCCTAACTCTCTTCAATTCTCTGAAGGCTATGAGAGGTGAGGAAGTTGCAGAAGAAAAGTTTGATTCTTTACTTCTGCAGAGGTTGATTCATGTACTTCAAGGAAATAATCCATCCCCATAATACAGAAGTGTAAGGTGAAGCAGCAAATGCTAATGTAGAAGCTCTAGAAGGTTATTCAGAAAATATAGCTAAGATCATTGATAAAGGTGGTTACACCAAATAGACTTTTAATGTGGACCAAACAGCCTTCTACTGGAAGAAGATGCCATCTGATACTTTCATAGCTAAAGAGGAGAAGTCAATGGCTGACTTCAAACCTTCAAAAGGCAGGTTGTCTCTCTTCTTAGGGGCTAATACAGATAGTGAGTTGAAGTTTAGGCCAATGCTCCTTTTCCAGTCTATAAATCCTGGGGCTCCTAAGAATTATGCTAAATCTAATCTGCCTGTGCTCTATAAATGGAACAAAAATACTTGGATAACAGCACATTTGTTGACAGCATGGTTTACTATGTTAAGCCCACTCTTAAGATCTGCTGGTCAAAAAGAAAAAAAAAAAAAAGATTTCTTTCAAAATATTACTGCTCGTTGACAATGTATCTGGCCACCAAAGAGCTCTGATGGAGATGTACAATGTGATTAATGTTTTCATGCCTGTGAATACAGTTTTCATTCTGCAGCTCATGGGGTCAAGAAGTAATTTAGACTTTCAAGTCTTATTATTTAAGAAATATATTTTGAAAGGCTACAGCTTTAATAGTGATTCCTCTGATGAAATGAGAGGAATCAAGAGGAATCAAAGTAAATTTAAAACTTTTTGAAAAAAGTCACCAGTGTAGATGCCGTTAAAACATTGGTGATTTATGGGAGGAGACCAAGTATTAACATTAACAGAAGTTTGGAAGATATTTATTCCAACCCTCATAAATGACTTTGAGGGGTTCAAGACATCAGTGGAAGAAGTCACTGCAGATGTGGTAGAAATAGCAAAATGAATAGAATTAGACGTGGAGCCTGAAGATGTGAGTAAATTGCTGCAATCTCATAACATTTGCACAGATAAGGAGTTCCTTACTATGGATAAGCAGCAAAAGTGATTTTTCAGATGGAATCTACTCCTGGTGAACATGCTGTAAACATTGTTGAAATAACAACAAAGGATTGACTCTTTTATAAACTTATTTAATAAAGCAGAATCAGAATTTAATAGAATTTACTCCAATTTTGAAGAAAGTTCTACTGTGAAAAATAGTTCTACTGGTAAAATGTTACCAAAGAGCACTGCATGCTACAAAGAAATTCTTCATGAAAGCAGAAGTCAATCCCTGAAGCAAACTTCATGGTTATCTTTTTAAGGAATTGCCATTGCCACCCCAACATTCAGCAACCACCACCCTGATCATTCAGCAACCATCAACACTGAGGTAAAACCCTCCACCAACCAGAAGATTAGGACTCAATGAATGCTTAGATAATCATTAGAATGTTCTAGTAATACAGTATTTTTAAGTAAGGTATGTACATTTTTTTATACATAATGCTATTGCCCATGTAATAGATTACAAATAGCGTAAAAATAACTTTCATATGTTCTAGGAAACCAAAAACTCCATGTGACTCACTTTATTGCTATATTCACTTTATTGTAGTGATCTGGAACTGAACCTGTAATACCTCCAAGATATACCTCTACATGTCATTCAGCTAAAGAGAGTGTAGTATCTTAAATTGACAAAAACAACATAAGACAGAAAGAAAACACAAAAGTGGAAATTAGTCACTATTACTTGTGGAAGAGAAGAAACACTTCTCAGAGGAAAGATAAAATTATAGGAAAAAATTGCAAACTGAAAGATTTTAAACTTCCAAATTACTACTGTTTTCTCTAAGATAATGATTGTCTAATCATTTGCTGTAATTTAATTTGGTCAAACATTAAATCATCTCAGTATTCTAAGAAATTTTGTTTTGGTTACATAATTTTCAGAGAAGTTATTTTCAAGAAAATCTGAAATATATCATAAATGAAGATAATTAGAGAAGGGAAAAGCAGATATAGTAGGTTACCAGGTTTTTACAGAATAAGTAAAATGAGCTGTTGGTTGCATGAAGTTGATAATTTGTATTTGCTTAGCATAACTTTTTAGTAAAAGTCCTCCAGGATGTGTCAAGCTTGAACAGTATATAAAATTTTCAACTGACACCCAATTGCACAAGAATGTATGAAAATTTCTGGTCTTGCCTTTTTATACCTAGAATGTGTGTTTTAGAAAACCATCAAAACAAAAGAATTATAAACAAACATCTGGCACTGCTGTAGTTTTCTATGGTATTATATACTTCTTCAGTGCTATTCTGAGAATAAATAAAGTAACGTATCTAAAGAACAATGTAGTTATAACTGTAGTTCTGGAGTTAACTGTTTTCCTATGTTGTAAAAAACAAGTTAACGCATTGGTATATCTGGACACGTGTGAGGTTTCTAAAAGACTGTGATGGTTAACACTGAGTTTGACTGGATTGAAGAATACAAAGTATTGATCCTGGGTGTGTCCATGAAGATGTTGCCAAAGGAGATTAACATTTTAGCCAGTGGGCTGGGAAAGGCAGACTCACCCTTAATCTGGGTGGGCACCGTCTAATCAGCTTCCAGCGAGACTGGAATAAAAGGAGGCAGAAAAATGTTTAAAGGGAGACTGGCCTAGCCTCCCAGCCTGCATCTTTCACCTGTGCTGGATGCTTCCTGCCTTCGAATCTTGGACTCTAGGTTCTTCAGTTTTGAAATTCAGACTGGCTCTCCTTGCTCCTCAGCTTGCAGACAGCCTATTGTGGGACATTGTGATCATGTGAGTTAATATTTAATGAACTTCCCTTTATATTTATATCTAGTCTTTCACTTCTGTCCCTCTAGAGAACCCCGACTCAATGCGTATCAGCAGCACCCATATTCCCCACCTGAGTTCTGAGCCATTTGAAAAACAGGTGTAGCTGTCAAACAGTTAGAGGTAAATATTTCAGCTTTATTATGGGTAAAGTCATTTAGAGAATAGCTTAGATCTGCATGCATGAAGTCTCAGCCAGTCTAGCAGCTGTGAACAGCTAGAAGACCACTGTAGGCCCAGAGTCAGAGCCTGCTGACAGAATCTCTCCTTGACCAAATTTGAGTCGGGTGCCTCTGAGCTCTCTTTCTAGTAAACCTTGACCTTGGCCCCTGTTCTTGCTGAGCCTGCATATCCCAGCTTTATCATGAATCTTGCTAAATTAGTTTAGAAAGAATTTCCCACCCTTGATATCTGATCATCCTTGATATCTGATTAAATTCCTCATCTCCTACCATCTAGGTGGATACCTCATCATCATGGTCTGCCTTCGGGAAGAACCATGTTAGTTCAGCAAGAATTCCCCTTCCCCTTGATGTCTGCTCTTAGGAATTTTCCGTCCACAGCCCCACCACCTCTTTTCCCCTAACCTGTTCCTTAGCTATAAAACTGCATTTACTGTTGTATTTAAAACTGAGCTGGATCTTCCTTCCCTATTACAATAGTCTGGATACTTACCCCCATAGTTCTGAATAGTCTTCCTTACCATTTTAACAAGTGTCAGAATAATTATTTAACACTGCTTCATTCAGTTTACAGCATGGCTGAGAAAGAAGATGAGAATAAACTTTCTCTACAGTCAGGCAGAACCCCAAAAAAGAATGCGGAGCAGTCAAACTGTGTATGCCATGTGTAATTCTGGCTCCCAAACTCCCTGAGCAGGAAAAAGTATAAGAGAACAGAAAGATGTTAATTTGACTAAATATATTCACATTCACTATGCACAATGAGGTTCTTAAACATGCTTTCTCCTGTCCTGTCCTTAATGTTAATCAGGACAGATAGTAAAATGCAACTTCTAATTCAGGTGTTCCAAAGAACTATCATGTGCCCACCATTAAAAAGAGTGAAAAACAAATGTAAAACATAATCCTTACCAGGAAGGAAATTATCAAACAATTACCATTAATTAAACAATAATTAGTTAACATAAAATTAGCTTAGTGACCACCTACTCTGTGCTGAGAACAACACTTTTAAGAGGATTCAGAAGTGTGAGAATTGGTCCCTGGTATCAAAAAGCTTAAGCTCTAAAATTTGACATTCATATGTCTAGAATGCCAATATCAAGGAGCCTCAGTATTCAGTAATAACACCAAGGATCTGAAAATAACTAAAATCAGACTTCAGGTGATGGATAACAGTTACATGGGTCAAGAAATTCTGTGCCTCCTGGTTACATACATTTTAATTATGTCTTTGTCTCCAAACTGCCTCCTTCACTCATGCCCTGAAAAAAGTTATCATTGATCTCTATCTTCTCACCCATATAGCAAATCCTCAGCAAATTCTGTTGCTGAGACCTCCAAAGTCAAACCTGATTCTGTCCACTTCTTACCACCTCCACTGTCACCAATAATACGTGGAGACACTGCCTGGGCCTCATAATCAGCCTACCGACCGTTCAGGGAATTTCTGCCTTACGTGTTCAACTCATAGCTGGAAATCTTCTTAAAGCATATTTAAAATCTGCCTGCTCTCCTGCTTAAACCTATTTCCAACTGTACTAGGAAAAATATAAATCCATAACATAGCCAAAAAGGTCATGCAGTATCTGACCCCACCAGTGCACATTGCTCTGTGTCATTACACTCCTGCAACACTGGCTTCTCTTCAATTCCTACAAGCACCAAGCTCTTTTGCAACCTGGGGCTTTAACATATGATATTCCCTTGGCCTGGGATGTGCTTCCCTTGTTCCTCATCTGGCTAAGATTTACCTGCTCTTTGGGTTTCAGCTTAAATATCCCTTCTCTGTGGAGGGCTTCCTTGACACACCAGTCTAAATCAGTTACCTTTGTTTTACTTCATCATAAAATCCCTGTAATTTTCCTTCTTTGTGCCTTCTCTAATTTATACCTCTATTTATGTGCTTTTTGTTTAGTACATATACTCTATAAGCACTAGAAGATCCAGCAATGTCTGCATTGCTATTGTCTAGTAACTAGCATAATACAGCTAGTGTTTGACTTACGACCACAGTAGGGACCGCGGACCGGTCGTAACACGATTTGGTCGTAAGTTGAGTAGGCTATATGTACAGTTGAAATGGTGCACGTGGAGATGGTAGTGCTGCCGGAAGCTGGTCCGCACTGTCGTACGCCCAGCTGGGCAACGTTTGCGCTGCCAGACGCGGAGCAGTCGTGGCTAGCGACTGTGGTCGTAAAGTTGAATGGTCTTAAGTTGCATAGGTGGTAAGTCAATCAATACCTGTACTGGAATACAGTGATCAATAATCACCCAGTGAACAAATGATTGAAACTTCTTAGAAGCAAAGGCTTGAATGAGAAATAAGGGATCCTTTCTGATGTTTATGCCATGAATAGCAACAACTGACAATGGTTTTGGGGCTAATTGTATCAGGACAAAACAATAGTTATGATGTATGATCATAAGTCACCAAGAAAAGCCTCAGTTGTTTTGATATAGATATTTACTTAAGGAGGGAAGTAACACCTTTTGTAAAAATTAACAAAATTAACATTTTTTTTAAAAAGTCCTATCAAAATGGTTATTTCAGTTATTTTATAAAGCTAACTATTAATTCTGGATTAATGAGATATTATTGAGAATATTAACACTTCTATACACAAAGCAATCCTATGATAAAATGTGTCACAAACATTATGGTTCTGTGGTAACATGAAAGAAAAAAGTATCATTTTGAAAGAGATTTACTTAGGGAAAATTTTTGTATAGAATCTGTATAGGCAGAGAGATCCTAAGGCGTGGATTCTAGACAGAAGAGAAACAGAAAATTCAGAAACGGGTATTAACATGCTTAGGTGGAAAAGATGGAAATCTGCATTAAATGGAGCAAAGGGTCTGCATTACAGCAGTAAGTTTGGATAGATAGATTTGGGCCAGACTATTTGTAAGTATAGAGGTGGAAGAAATAAATGTCCTAATCTTGGTGCTTTAAGATACAGGATTATGTATTTCATTGTAATGGAAACCCAATAACCTCAATTTGAACATAAACTATTTCTCACTCCCTGACTTACCTCCTACTGAGATAACCTACCTTTAGGGAATACTGCCTTTCCTGATACAAAATGCCTGATGTCATAATAAACTCAAATTGAATAATTATGGTTTTGTGGGGCTTTTTTTCCCTCACAAAATCATAATTTAAAATTACTATGAAACACCTCAGTAAATATAGGCAATAAGACTTCATGCACGCACTGCAGAAGTCATCCTGGTTCTAAATTCTACTATTGATTTAGCTATTAATAAGGCTGGCTTCAGTCAGACTGCTGGCCAGAACAACCCCAGTGGGAGATAGCCTACCTATTACAACAAAGGGCTTTAAATAGGTTTTTAGCCTAGCCCTTTGCTTCTGTGAGTCTGAGGAACATAAATAAACAAAATTTCTTTCCAGACAAAAATTGAGAGATTGCTTTACTTTAAAAAAATCCAAAGTAAATTGTCTAAAATAATTTATTAAATAACTGTTTAGTGGTAATATAGAGCAGGATATTGTTCATACAAATCAATAGAATTATCGATGGCTTTAATATAAGTCTATTTATAACATTTACAAAACTAGAAAATTAGAGGTAATGTATTGAACATTAGGATGAAGAGTCAATAAAGGATTAAACTTGAACAAAGGGTTAAGTATGAACTTTTCATGGAGCTGTGTTGACCTATATACAGTTTCAAAAAATGATTATATAAATACTTAATATGCTCCAAGATAGAATCACATTCAAAAAGTGTTCACTTGGCTGAAATTATAACCTACCACTAGTAAGATTTCATTTAACATAACTTCCTTATATTTTAATTGTTCTGTGCATTTTTCAGAGGTCTTTATTTAGTGTTAGCAACAAGCCAGTGAAATGTGGCAGTAGCAAACATTTCTTGAGTTCCTATGTGGCTGGTGTTTTATCTTGTTCAACACTCAGACCAAATTTCTGTGAGACAGGTGCTACTATTATACCTGCTTTGCAGATCAGGAAACAAGTTTTTAGAGTAACTTGCTCAAGGAGCTTGTTTTATTCATTTGAATTTTCCCAGTGCTGAGCACACTGTAAAATAGAGACAAAACTCTCAAAATTATTGTGTGTAAGAGAGTGTATGCTTTAAAGAAAGGATTTTCCAACAAAACAAGGGAAAGAAAAATAAGTAGCCAATCACAGGACTATGAAAGAGAAAAAAACTACAACCATTTCTCACCCAAAAATCTATTGTCCTATCATTTAAAAGTAAATATTAAGTACATTGATTTTAAATTATCTTAAATATCTCCCTCAAAATTTAATTAAAAGCAAGATTACAAAGAATATTAACTAAATTAAGAAAAGTAAAGAAGTTTCAAATAAATAATTAGAAGAATATATTATATTAGAAGAAGAATATATTATAATTATAAGAATATATTATATATTATATATATCTTCCATCTCGAGGGATTATTAACACCTCAGGAATACTTTTCTGTTTCAGTGAATAAAAATATATGTAATTAGTTTACTATTCATTTATTTATACCTTTCCTTGTTTCAAAAGACATTTGAGAGGTTTACAGAATTTCATGCAATTTCTGATGAAATATATAATGAAATCAAGGGAAAGAAAGAAAGCTGAGTGGAAAAGACTATAATCAAGCCCAAGAAAAAAATTAGTAAACAAGATACCTGCTGGGAGATCCAGCATAGTGAGAGAAAAAAGCTTCTTTGAATTTTCTAATGCCCTACAGAGACACAGACTGTCAGCTTTTTGGTTTGCCATGTCATACAGTAAAGCAAACAACTCACTTGGGAGAAATACACAGTATGAGGTATGAAGAAGAGAAAAAAGAATTATCCTATATAATGTTACAAGTGTGTGATATTCTCCACTTAGAGTAAGCAAGATGAAAAGTTTCAGCAATGTAGGCAGGTAGTTTCATTCTAATGTGAAATTGAGCATTAAAAATGTCATTTGGCACAGCTGTTTTCTGACCTGTCTTTTAAAAGGTATATTTTAGAGCAGATTCCATAAAAATTAATAACTTGCATATTTTTATATAGTCATGCATATATGTGAT
This sequence comes from Sapajus apella, assembly GCF_009761245.1. Lineage (NCBI taxonomy): Eukaryota > Metazoa > Chordata > Mammalia > Primates > Cebidae > Sapajus > Sapajus apella. Next base: position 12,433,333 of record NW_022437004.1, read on the forward strand.
TTCTCTTAATAGAATTTTTATTTATTATTGTCAAAGGTAAGTTTGGATCTGTAGGGAGATGGTTAGACAATATATTAAGAGTAATTATAACAAAGCCACCCAATTTAATCCATCAAGTGTTCTGTACTATTTATTTTCAAAATGTAGTTTTCTGTAGCCTTTCCATCACGCTCTCTTCAATTCCTCAGAAGCAACTGTCTTCAACCTCTCTACTTGTTTCTATTGGTGCTCAACTGTATAGTTAAACACACACACACACACACACACACACACAAGTTGATGTAGTTATTTATTGATTTTTTTCCACTTTAGGCATTTTCTATTGACTTTGCCAAAAAAGTAAAGATTTAGAATTCTTTCATCTCACATATATATCCTTTTTCCCACCCCATCTTTACAATATAATGTCATAATTTATTTACATTAACATGTAGTGTTAATTTAACATACTTTATAATTACAGAAACACTCTTCACAGTGGAACTATGCAATATAATTAGATTTCCTTTCTTATACCAATTTTTGTTTCCCCTGGAGTTTCATTTATTTTTCATTCACAAAGCGCTGTTGAATCCCAGCACTTACCTTGCTTCTTGGAATGTATCAGTAAACAAAGCAGATTAAAATTCACTCTGTTATGGAGCTTACATGCTGCTAAAAAAGACAAAGATGACAACAAATCTAATATTAATAAGCATTATAAATAAACTATGTACTATATTAGGTGACAAGTGCCATAGAGAAAAGGAAATTAGGAGTGATAGTGGGATGTAAAGTTTTAAGTATATGAACATTTACATTCATATAAAGATTCCATTTCCTAGCTCTGTCTGCTGAGGAGGTCTAGAAGCCAAGACAACCCAATTGTAATTAGCATACTTAACATCTAGATATCGCTTTCTTAATACCTGTTGTGAAACTTACATGCAGTTCTTTGAAAGCCCCTACTCTGGGACCTGATAGGTTGCAAGTGGACACAGAGTAGTCTTATTTTTATTATGTTCTTCTTTCTCTTGTTGCTGTAGTTATCCTTTTAAGACAAATGAATAGGATATTGTTCATGGTTCTCATTCTCTCTACCATTCTTCATTGAAAGGAATTGGGACTTCTTGAAGAAATAGCTGATTGCAGGGCTGAGGCAGGGAAAGTACACAATGAAGCCAGGAACATTTTGTTATGCCAAAAATTTTGGAAGCGTTCAAAAAATGGTGGGAATAGGACACAAAAGCCAGCTTAAAGTTGTTCCCACTGGCCAAATTGGTGATAAGATGAGCATCAATATAAATAAAGATAGTAGATAGAGCCAGAATCCATGCATCCACACTGCTAAAAAGAAAGATAGGAGTAGGGGCCCTTCCTTCCAATAGAATGCCTACTAATAAATAGCAACAGAATGAATTCATTCAAAAAATTACCGTTTGGCAACCATTATAACCATTAGTTTAGGCAAGAATTAGCAAGGGATGCTAAAACTAGAGGATAAAATTTAAGTGAATAGCAGAATATTTACATAGTGCCAAAGTAACTACTCCCAGGATACATATTAATTGCAAAGGATAACATAGTAACTTCACAGGGGAAAAACCTGGCAGACAGCATCTTGATCAAGTTTAATATGTTTGATAATGAGATTAATTGATAGCATGTGCTTCCTGATATAATGCACTAAAAAGAATTCAGCTTCACATCTATAATATTCCTGCCAAACATGCATAAATTGAATTTAATCCTGAGAAAACATCAGACAAACCCAAACTGAGAAATATTCTACTGAATAAATGGCCTTGCTCTTCACGAGTGTCAATGTCATGAAAGACAAAGACTTGGGAAAGTTCAAATTACAGGAGATTTGATATGTGATAACCAATTATAATACATGACATTAGCTTTACTCTGTCTAGACAGACATTATTGTATAAAGTCTGAATGAAGTATATATAAAGACAAATTTGAATAAATTTCATAGATTATATAACAGATAATATGTAATACAATGCATAAATAATCATATGATACTAATGCTGATCTCTTAATATTATAATTGCACTGTGCTTATGTAATATAATATTTTTTCTTTTGGAAATACATATTGAAATATTTAGAGGTAAAGAATCATCAACTTTGAAACTTACTGTTAAATGGTCTGGAAAATAAATATATATATAGCAGCAATTATAGCATGTATAATAATTAAAAGTACTCACCATACTCCACAGTGTACTCCCATAGGACATTTAAAAGAATAAAGAATGTGGTACAGCAGGAAAAGCACAGGCCAAGATCAGAGCAACCTGAGACTTCCGATTGTGGTTCCCAGGGTTTTTCCTCAGAACAGCAGAACACACTTCATCTTCAAATCATGAATCACCAAGACTGCGTGAGGCATCTTGTCAGTGGTGCCACAGTCCCACCTGAGCAAGAGTTTTAATATCACACTGATCACACAGCCAAAAGCAAGTTGTATGATCAGCCTCAATAGCAAAACTTGGGTGCAAACAATCAATCTGTACATTTTCTGAAACAAATTCTGATAAACTGCTAAGGTTGTTCCTGATGTTTTTCAGACCCAGGACAGATCTATATCAATTACTAGTTAGAACATTTCATTCAGGTCTGGCCAATGGTTGGCATTATGGCTCTCAAGTTCTTAAAGTTAAGTACAGTTATGCAACAGGGCAACTGAAATTAGACCTATACTTACATAGTCCAAGTCCCTGACCCTTGGTCAGTTTTCTAAATTCCCAACCACATAGCATTATTCTTTTGCATCTTTCAACATTTATAGAAAAAAGAAATATAAAGATACATACCAAAACACTAATCATTTGTATCTTCTGTTGAGGAGTAGTCATTGCTTTACAGAGTCATTTGAGTTTACCAAATACTCTACCACAGGCATTCAAAATCCTGTACAAATTTGACAGCTCCTTTACCTCCTTCTACTGTTAAATATGAACTTTCCAAAAGTTATCAATATAAACAAACAATGTAACAGCTGACTGATGATTAACAAAATCCGTTCTTTCTCTAACCAATCAACTTTCATCAGAAGAACAGCTCATTGGAGTGTTTTCATTCTCCCAATAAATCTGAACACTGATATCAGCTTATTGCAGGTTCATTAAAATCAAATTTACCTTACCAGTTATACCGGCACACCAAAATTCAGTTACATGATGAGTTATCCTAAGATTCTAACAAAATTAATCAGAATTTCAATAGAATTTTCTTAGCTTTCCTATAATCTTTGCACAGATGTTGTCATGGACTGAACACTCTAGATAAATATATAGATAGATATAGATGATATAGATAGATTGGGAGACACAATATATTGTATAAGTATGAAAGAAGGATAAATATATATATATATATATATATATATATATAAGCATTATAAATAAACTATGTACTATATTAGGTGATAAGTGCCATGGAGAAAAGATGTGTATACAGTTGTCCCTTCCATGGGTACCAAATTTGTGGATGCTTACGTCCTTGAAATAAAATGGTGTAGCGTTTCATATAACCTATGCACATGCTCTATATATTTTAAATGATCGCTAGATTATTTATAATACCTAATACAATGTAAATTCTATGTAATTAATTGTTATATTGTATTATTATACATATTCCCTGTTTAGGGAATAATGTTGAGGAAAAAAGTCTGCGTGTTCGGTACAGATGCATTATTTTCAAATATTTCCTATCTGTAGTTGATTAAATCCATGAATGGGGAACTCATAAATACTGACTGCTGACTCTCTCTCTATCTCTCTCTCTCTCTCTCTCTCTCTCTCTGTGTGTGTGTGTGTGTGTGTGTGTGTGTGTGTGTGTGTGTATCCTATTGGTTTGGCTTCTCTGAAGAAGCTTGACTAATACATGTGGTTTTTGTTGGTACATAAGGTCTTGCAAGATAGAGAGCCACCTATATAAATTACATTATTCATTTATAAACTCCAATTTACTAGAGAGATCATAAGTCTCCCATAAATTTATTCCTTGGCTTCTACTGCCAAAATTTTGGCCAATTTTTTTGAGCTACCTAATAGCCCCTCTGGGGTCAGTCTGCATACTTTTCCCCATTTATGCCCCCTAGCAAACTGCCTGCCTATCTGTTGAGCTTGTTTTAACTATTTTTCTAAAGCTGTGTTATCTGTCCAGGCCAAATGCCATCCTTTTCCTTTCTTTCCAAAATAGCATCATTTCAATATTCAATATGGAAAATGAATCTTTTTTCTCAATACCACTCTCTTCATTAAAGGTAAATGTGGCTTGCTCTAGGACATGGATCTGTACCAATTTCTCCTAATCCTCTTTTAGAATTTTTTTTTACCAATGTTTATTGTTTCATCAAATGTGTCATTGTCATTGAGCACTTTGTATTAGAGTATAATTTAATTACATAAATTTCCATTTTCATTTTCCCAATAAATCTGAACACTGATATTAGTGTCCCAGGATAGTGTCACATAGTTAACAGTCATCCCCAAATATACTCCAGTTTGAACACGCCATAGGGTTTCTTATAGGTGCCCTTGGTATCAGAGTACCAGCAGCATACAGGAAACTTCACCATGTCATTTCTAAACAGTGATTTCAGTTTTTCATCTTTACTTTGGCCATTGGTCTCCACTTATAGAACCATGTCTGTAAACACGAGGAAACGAGAGAATGTTTTACTTCCACTCGTTCCAGGCACTTGTCAACAGGCTGTCACTTAGGTTAATAGTTACACAGTGGCTCTGTTATACAACAAGGTGTTTTGTGTGCACACAGGAGCAACAATTCCCATGTTACCTTCTAGTAGGGGTTCTCTGTACTGCACATAACATATCTAATGGAAACAAAAGACAAAGCAAAATAGAATTATATCAAGTACTCATCCACAAGGCCTTAAGGTCATCAAGATATGTCACAGAGTCAACTCTATATTGAATGCTAGAACCCATCCTTGACCTTTAGCTTCAAATAAAGGAGTATATTTTTTCAAGCAAATAGATTCTTCCTACAGGATTCAGGGCTGGCTTCGAGAGCTTGTGACCTGTGCAGTCGTACAGCGCCTCGTGCTTACAAGAGACATATTTGGTTTAATGCTTGACTGACTTGAAATGCTTTATCATTTCTGAACAAAACACCCTGCATTTTTATTTGCACTGGGCTCTGCAAATTTTGTAGCCAGTCCCATGCTCATGTGTAAATACAGCTTACAGATAATATCATTCCCTTGCTCTCAGCATCTCACAATAAAGCAAGGTAATATTAGCGTTCCCTTTTAACATTATCTATTTATTTGCTCTCTTTGCATCAGCAGTTACTTCACCTTCTTTCCATTTGTCATTAATTTTAATTCAGACCCTTTGCCATGGAAAATAAACACCAGATTCAGCAAGAGGAATGACTCATGACACAGGTACCACTTCATCCTTCCTCTGGAATAAGATTGGAAAAGTACATTTTTTTATTTACTGTGTGGGGACAAGGCAGACACCATTAATTCCATTAATTCCAATGTAGGTGAGAAATAAATACCCCTCCCACCATTTCTCTATAGATTTGACAGTTATATTTAGAAATAGTATCATAGTGTCATGCTTGGCAATTGAACCTTTCTCTGGAACTCGTAGATGAAATACAGGTCCCAACACTATATAATCAGGCAGAGAATAAGAAAAAAAAAGTAAAAAGGAAGTTTGCATAAGGTCTTATGTATGTTTTTCCTTTATTTTTTCTAAAAAAAGAATGGGATACATGTGCACAACGTGCAGGTTTGTTACACAGGTATGCTGCACCTATTGACCTATCCTCTAAGTTCTCTCCACTCACCCCCCATCTGTCAACAGGCCCTGGTGTGTGCTGTTCCACTCCGTGTCCATGTGTTCTCATTGTTCAACTCCTATTTATTGGTGAGAACATGCGGTGTTGGTTTTCTGTTCCTGTGTTAGTTTGCTGAGAATGATGGCTTCCAGCTTCATCCATGTCCCTGCAAATGACATGATCTCATTCCTTTTAATGGCTGCATAATATTTCGTGGTGTGTGTGTACTACATTTTCTTTATCCAGTCTATCAATGATGGGTATTTGGTTTTGTTCCATGTCTTTGCTCTTGTAAAGAATGCTGCAATAAACATATGTTTGCATGTGTCTTTATAGTAGAATGATTTATATTCCTTTGGGTATACACCCACTAATGGGATTGCTGGGTCAAATGGTATTTCTGGTTCTAGATCCTTGAGGAATTGCCACACTGTCTTCCACAATGGTTGAACTAATTTACACTTCCACAAACAGTGTCAAAGTGTTTTTATTTCTTCACAGCTTCACCAGCTTATATCATTTCCTGACTTTTTAATGATTGCCATTCTGACTGACATGGGATGGTATCTCATTGTGGTTTTTATTTACATTTCTCTGAGAATCTGGGATGTTGAGCTTTTTTCCATATGTTAACTGGCCATATAAATGTTTCTTGAGAGTTTTTAGCATGAAGGGATGTTGAATTTTATCAAGTAAGGTTTTATATTAACCCCACCCCTCCTTTCTGTCATCTCAACAATCTATCCAATGGTGATCCTCTTTTGCTTTCAGGTATATTCAGTGTAATGTGCATTCATTTAATCTTGCAAGCCATTCATTCACTCTCTTATCATGCCCCAGTTTAGTTAATAGATATTTTAATTGTCCATTTTCATTTTACTTAGTCCACTACTCTACAGATAGACAACAGTCTATTGTAAATGATGTTTGTTACCTCTCTGTTGTATTTCACCTGAAGTAAAATGGCTACAGTGACTGTAAAATATCTCAAAAAAAAAAAAAAAAAGAAAGAAAGAAAGAAAAAGAAAACCACCAAGAATAACCTTATAACTACCTGACAAGCTCTAACATTCCAGTATAAACTGCAAGATAAACTGGCTGTAAAACACAGACCTAAGTACCTAACAATCCTGGTATAGACTTGTCACATATAAACCATTTAAAATTGATAAACATTACAGCTTTTGTTTAGAATAATTGATCTGCTTCCCTTGTCAGAAAAATATTCATGGCTTTCAGAAATCTTAGTAATTATTATAATTCAAAGTTAGGGTCCCATTGATATTACACATGTCTAGGTATTTCCAACTTAAGAAATTTAACAAATAATGCTATACTAGTCCTAAGCTAAATATTATTTATCAAAGTTTATTGTATAATTTTAACACAAGAGTATTGAAATGTCATATATTACAAGATAATAACCTTGCTTTTAACCACTTTTTTTTTTCTCTGCATCAATACATTATTGGCTGGTGGAATAACACTTCCTGAAAAGAAAGCTGAATTGTGGAAAATATATTAAAAATATCACAATTTCTAAAATGTTAAAATCATTACTGACAACACTTTTGCTTAGATAGTTTAAAATGCCAATGTAAATGAACACCACTTTACCACCAAAAAAAAAAAAAACCCTTCACATTCATGTATGAAACATATTAGTCTGTAATCCAATTCTGGTTTAGGGATTGGGACACCAGAATTAGGAATTTATAGTCCCTCACCTGTAGAAAATTACAGTTTTTTTGATAAATCAAAAATGTAAAATAAACAAGCATCCACAATGCAGGGGTCACCACATCTTTAAAAAAAATAGAAAATAAGAAAAATTATTTTTGCCCTCAAAAATCAACACAATCTATCAAAATAGAGATTTGGAAACTCTGCTTAAAGAACTAGACTGAATGTCAGGCCAGTAAAATTTAGACTATCAGCTGTTTAAAATAACACTACAATCAGAAAGAATATGCCAATAAGACAGGGGCTAGTTCAGCCATTTAAATATACAGAGAAAAAGAGAGTAATATACAGGGGAGAAGGTCAGTAGTTTTATTCCAACTACCAGAGGAACTACCCAGGGGAAGTATTTTATCAGGTTTACAGGACTATCTGCTCTGCCTGAAAGCACATCCCTGTTGCTGAGATAGTTGCGTCCAGTTATTGGAGCTTGATGTCATAAAATATTGAAATTACACAATGGATATAAATCTCCTTGTTCTGATTCCATGCTCATCAAGCATCTCCCTAATAATTTGGTTTTCATTACAGCTTAAATACAGAGAGCAAATGTACTTAACAGACAAATGTGAATGTCAAGTCAGTTTCACAGATATTTCTCATTTTAAGTGACAGAATGGCCTCTGTGAGGCCTCTTAGTGTGAGTTAGCATCTTTATGTCCAATCGTTCTTATTAACAGAGACGTGGTTGAGGCTGTATTCTGAGCCCACACAGCTCAGAGTCCGACTCTGCACTGTGGCAAGGTCACCAGGCAAATAAATGAATACCATCCTGAGGCACTGTATATAGGTGACCTGTTGACCTACCACATGAAAACACCTATTCATCCACATTACATGTGTTCTTAAATCTTCTAAACTGATTAAGGACATATCATAGGTGTGCAGACAGCATACCTAACTCTACCTGGAGCACATCACATGGGATGAAAGAGTAGGATCTAACCCTTCAGCCGAGGCTTGACTTTGCCCAGTAGCTAAGGGAGGAAAGAGTACTCTAGAAAGAGGAAACTTCCTTTGCAAAGAGCTGACACATGTGAGAAAACTTGGGAAGAGCAGTCTTTGGAAAGTCTGCATTATAGAATATTCTTTGGGAAGAGATAAGAGATGACATTGGAAATGTGGAACATGACAAAATTATGATGAATTTATATGTTTTCAAATAAATTGTGAAGAATATCGAGTGTCTGCCATGCTCTAGGCTCCATTATAGACCTTTGAGACACAATTGAATGGGAGGTTGGACTGTGTAGTATAGTTAATGAAGGCTAAAAACATTTAGCCAGAGAAATGATGGGTTTCTTACAAAGACATTCAATACAATGGTAGTGTGCAGAAGAGGGTTTACATAGCAAGGCTAAGACTGCTATCCTCAGAAAGACCTGCTTATAAGATTACGTTTTGGCTTGTGTCTGGGAAATTGGATTTCACGAAGGTTCTCAGCATTCCCCAACTTATTAAAATGGTTCTGCCTAAACTGTTTATACAAACAATGTGATTGTCCTGAACAGCTGCTCACCTTTTGCAAACTTGGAATTCTGGTAAATGAAAGACAGAGGGTGTCTGCGTGACCAGTCAACTACAAAAATATTGGGCACTGGGTCTCTAATGAGCTTGCCTGGCAAATGGCATTTCATATATGTTATCTGAATTTAATGCTGAAAAGATTAACCATGTCCCATGTGTCTCCACAGGGAGAGGATTCCTGGAATCTTGTACTTGGCTTTCTCTCAGACTTCACTTCATGCACATTTTCCCTTTGCAGATTTTGCTTTGTATCTTTTAGCTATAATAAATCTTATTTGTGAGTGCAACAATATGCTGAGTCCTGCACGTCATTCTAGCAAATCAATGAGCTTGGAGGGTGGTCTTGGGGTTCCCCAACACAAACAGGTGGGAGGAGATCAGGAATGGATATGTGCAGTAATTGAGGTAGTAGTTGATGATCACTTGATGGTCAGCCAGAAATCTAAAATTAAGATTCTGAATTTTCATGGGTTACTGAATAAATAGTATTATTATTAAGCAATATATTATAAAAGTTTTGAGAAGAAACAAACTTAGGGAGAAAAATATTTTCATTTTAGACCTATTACATTTAATTTAGCTATCAGATATCCATAGAGGGCAACTTAATAGGTAGTAAGAAACATAGGCTTGGATCCTGGGATAGACACACTTGTAGGAGTCACTGGCATATAGAAGGGTATCTATTAGATCACTCAAGAAAGCTCCGGGAAGTAAGGAAAAAGAACCAAAGATTAAACCACAGAATTCAGCATTTAAGAGGCAGATGAAAGAAAAGGATTCTACAAAAGAAATAGAATGGTAACAAATTTTAAATAGTATCAAGTACCACAGAAAAGTGAAGTATGAAGATATCTGAGCATTGTCCATTGAATTCACAATACTAAACGTCTCTAAAGACCTAGGAGCGGGTAGCATTACTAGAATGTGTGTGCTGGACCATAGCAGAAGAAAAAAACAGATTAATGAGTGAGTAGGAAAAAAAGAAATAGAGACAAAAAAAATAATTAAGATAATTCCCTAAAGCATAGACAAAGCATTTTTGTTTTTGTTTGTTTGTTTGTTTCTTGTCATTGCTTACTTAGATATGTGAGAGAGCCTTAGACATATTTTAAGTTTAAGGAAATAAAGCTAAAATTAATAGGGAAAGATTGAAGATACAGGAGAGTTGGGAAGTCTTCCAACACATGGCTGTATTCTTACAAATTATCCTAGCTCTTCAGTGATCAGCAGAAGACAGTTGAATGAGATGCATTGGCAGAGGCGGGTCCTATGTGTTGCACCTGTTAATGTTTTATACATCTTGGCCAAATCAGTGATTATACATATAACAAAAGCAAAGTTATATAGATGTGAGCTTTGTGTTGTAAGTCAGCCCATTCCAAGCTCATGCAGGAGCAAGTCTATCGATGAAATACATTTATTTCCTTGTTAATCTTCATCCTCTTTGTCCTAAAATTTCCATTATACTCATCCACATCAGGTCATTGGTAGCTTCCCTGTTAATAGATTAGCAGAAAAAGCATTCAAAAATCTCCACAGAAATAGGAATAGATTTCCATGAAATGAATCTTGCTCTTTTAGACCTCTTACTTGATATTCAACCCTAAGCTTTTTAGGTGTTGAGTTTCATATCTAAGAACCACTTTTATTTGCCTTACAGGAAAGAGGATTTCTAATTATATTTCTGAAAGTTTAAAGAGATTAATTTAATTAATCCAAATCATAAATCCATGAGTACTATCATATATAAAAGATTTTCCAGAAGAGAATATATTTCACATCTTTTTATCCTTTTTCCAAAATTAAAGTTAAATAAATATATAATTTGATATGTTATTTCTCCTTTATAAGATTATATAGATAAATTTTCAAATCAAAAATGTAAACTGTCAGATATTTGGCAGAAGATAAAGTTATAGTAACTATATAATATTGATCACTCTTCATTTCTGTCAGAATGTGAAATAAAGAGATGGTACAAGTCAACAGGACAAATTCAAATTGTAATACCTCAACAAAAGGCAAAACACACATACACACACAGGCATACACACACACAACCCTATCTAGCTGCTATCACTGATGTGAACTCTTAGAGGGTACCCTATTCTGGCTGACAGGGATAAAAAGAAAAAGAAAGAAATTTTTGAAGAGGTACCCTGGAGTCTATGGCAAACTGCTAGTCATTTAAAGGGAATGAAAATAGAATTCTAACAACAGGTAATAGGGAAGATGGCAGATAGGAGAAAAGACTAGCCAGCAGCTCCAACTCAGGCAGACAGAGAAGCATGTGGAGACTCACATCATGAGGTTTTGCTCCAAGAATTACCACAGGAAGATATCAGGAAAGCTGAGAGAATCTACAGAGGCTTTAAAGGAACTGGATTGATACTGGAACCTGAGACTGAAAAAAAATGAGAGTCTGCTTGCTTTCTCGGCAGAGGGGCTTCTGGTCTGGGGCAAGTTCTTAGCCCAGGTCACCAGCTGCCTAGAAATAGACTCAGTGCTGTTGAGGGGCACAGTGGGAGTGAGACCAGCCTCTAGGACTGTGGGCTGAGTGGGAGCAGGGTGAGGCCTATGACTGCCAGCTTTCCCTAACTTCCCTGATGACCTGTATGATGGAGCAGAGGCAGCCATAATACCCCTGGGAACACAACTCCATTGGCCTGGGAACTACGCCTCCATTGGCCTGGGAACCACCCCTCCATCCCCCACAACAGTCATAGCAAGCCCTGCCCAAGGAGAGTCTGAACTCAGATATGCTTATCCCTGCCCTCACCTGTTGGTCTTTCTCTACCCTCCCTGGCTGCTGAAGATAAGGGACATAATCTCTTGGGAGTCCCATGGCCCTGCCCACCACCTGATAAACCTGAATATTTAACCAGGCAACTCTAGGGCAAGTTTGCAGCCCCCTGTAGTACCATAGCTGATGCACTCTCAAAAGCACCACCTCATGGCTGGAGGCCAACCAACACAAAACTAGCACACTAAACAAAAATACAACCAAGGGCCCTCACAGAATCCACTTCTCCCCGCTGCTAGCTCCACCAGAGCAGGTGCTGGAATCCATAGCTGAAAGACCTGAAGATGGATCACAACACAGGAACAGACATTCCTCAGTGCCAGCTCAGAGCCCGGTAGCTCTGCTAGGTGGCTAAACCCAAAAGAACAAAAACAATCACTGCAGTTTTCCTCTTAGGAAGGCCCATCCCTAAGGGAAAAGGGAGAACACCACATCAAGAGAGTACCCTGTGGGACACAGAATCTGAACAATGGCCCTTGAGTCCCAGATCTTCCCTCTGACACAGTCTACCCAAATGAGAGGGGACCAGAAAAACAATTCTAGTAATATGAAAAAACAAAGTAAGGTTCTTTAACAACCCCAAAAGATCACACTAGCTTGCCAGTAATGGCTCCACACCAAGACAAAATCTGTGAATTGCCAGAAAAAGAATTCAGAAGGTTAATTTTTAAGCTAATCAAGGAGGCATCAAAGAAAGATGAAGTCCAACCTAAAGAAATCAAAAACCTGATTCAGGATATGAAGGTGAAATAGACAGCATAAACAAAAAAACAATCACAACTTCTGGAAATCAAGGACACACTTAGAGAAATGCAAAATGCACTGGAAAGTCTCAGCAATAGAATCAAAAAAGCAGAAGAAAAAATTTCAGAGCCCGAAGCCAAGGTTTTGAAATTTGCCCAATCCATCAAAGACAAAGAAAAAGGAATTTTTAAAAAGTGAACAAAGTCTCCATGAAGTTTAGGACTCTGTTAAGTGCCCAAATCTAAGAATAATTAGTGTTCCTGGAGAAGAAGAGTAATATAAAAGTCTGGAAAGCATGTTTGATGAAGTAATTGAGGAAAATTTCCCCAGCTTTGCTAGAGATCTAGACATTCAAATACAAGAAGCTCAAAGAGCTTCTTGGAGAAGCTGGGAGACTCATCACAAAAGGATCACACCTAGGCACATAGTCATCATGTTATCTAAAGTCAAGATGAAAGAAAGAATCTTAAGAACTGTGAGGCAAAACTATCAGGTAACCTATGAAGCAAAACCTATCAGAGTAACAGCAAATTTCTCAGCAGAAACCCTATAAGCTAGAAGGAATTGGGTTTCTGTTTTTAGCCTCCTTAAAACAATTATCAGACAAGAATTTTGTATCCAGCAAAACTAAGCTTCAAAAATGAAGGAAAGATACAGTCTATTCCAGACAAAAAAAATATTGAAAGAATTCATCACTACCAAGCCAGCACTATGAAAACCGCTAAAAGGAGCTCTAAGTTTTTTAATAAATCCTCAAAATACACCAAAATAGAAACTTCTTAAAGCATATATCACACAAGACCTACGAAACAAAAACACAATAAATAAATTTTAAAAAGCTATTCAGGCAACAAATAGCAGAATGAATAGAATAGTACCTTACATCCCAATACTAACATTGAATGTAAAAGACCTAAATGCTCCACTTAAAAGATATAGAATGGTAGAATGGATAAGAATTCACCAACCAAGTTTCTGCTGTCTTCAGGAGACTCATCTAACACATAGGACTCACATAAACTTAAGAAAGGGGGTGGAAAACAATATCTCATGCAAATAGATGCCAAAAGTGAGCAGGAGTAGCTATTGTTGTAGCATATAAAAAAAACTTTAAGGCAACAGCAGTTAAAAAAGACAAAGAGGGACATTATATAATGATAAAAGGACTAGGCCAACAGGAAAATATTAATATCACAATCCTGAATGTATATGCACCTAACACTGGAGCTCCCAAACTTATAAAACAATTACTACTAAACCTAAGAAATGAGATAGATGGCACCACAATAATAGTGAGGGACATTAATACTCCATTGACAGCACTAGACAAGTCATCAAGAGAGAAAGTCAACAAAGAAATAGTGAATTTAAGCTATACCCAACAACAAATGAACTTAACAGATATTTACAGAACATTCTACCCAACAACTGCAGAACATACATTCTATTCATCAGCATGTGGAACATTCTCCAGGATAGACCATAAGATAGGCCACAAAACAAGTCTCAGTAAATTTAAGAAAACTGAAATTATATCATGTACTCTCTCAGACCACAGTAGAAAAATATTGCAAATCATCTCCCAAAGGATCCCTCAAAAACCATGCAAATACATGAAAATTAAATAACCTGCTCCTGAATATTGTTGGGTTAACAATGAAATCAAGATGGAAATGAAAAGTTACTTGAACTGAATGATAATAGTGACACGACCTATAAAACCTCTGGGATACAGCAAAAATGGTGCTAGGAGTAAAGTTCATAACATTAAATGGCTACATCAAAAAGCCTGAAAAAGCACAAATAGACAAGCTAAGGTGACACCTTACAGAACTGGAGAAACAAGAAAAATCCAAACCCAAACTCAGCAGAAGAAAATAAATAACAAAGATCAGAGCAGAACTAAATGAAATTGAAACAAAAAAAAAATACAAAAGATAAATGGAACAAAAGGCTGGTTCCTTGAAAAGATAAATAAAATTGATAGACCACTAGCAAGATAAACCAAGAAAAGAAGAGAGGAGATCCAATAAGCTCAAATGGAAACAAAATAGGAGACATTACTTATACCACAGAAATACAGAAGATTATTCAAGGTCACTATGAACACCTTTATGCACATAAATTAGAAAACCCAGGCAAGGTGGATAAATTCCTGGAAATATACAATCCTCCTAGATTAAGCCATTAAGATAGAGAAACTCTGAATAGACCAATAACAAGCAGCAAGATTGAAATGGTAATTTCTCATAAAAAAAAGTTCAGGACCAGACAGATTCACAGCTAAATTCTATCAGATATTCAAAAAAGAATTGCTACCAATACTATTGACACTATTCCACAGTATAGAGAAAGAGGGAAACTTGCCTAAATCATTCAATGAAGCCAGTATCACCTTAATACCAAAACCAGGGACAAAAAAAGAAAATTATAGATCAATATCCCTAATAAACATAAATGTAAAAATCCTCAACAAAATACTAGCTAACCAAATCCAACAGTATATCAAAACAATAATCCACCATGATCAAGTGGGTTTCATGCCAGGGATGCAGGAATGATTTAACACATACAAGTCAATAAATGTGATAAATCACGTAAACAGAATTAAAGACAAAAATCGCATGATTACCTCAATAGATGCAGAAAAAGCATTTGACAAAATCCAGCATCGCTTTATGATGAAAACTGTCAGCAAAATTGGCATAGAAAGGACGTAGCTTAAGGTACTAAAAATCAGCTGTGACAGACCCACAGCCAACATTATACTGAACAGGGAAAAGTTGAAAGCATTCCCCCTGAGAACTGGAACAAGACAAGGATACCCACTTTCACCACTTCTATTCAGTATAGTACTGGAAGTCCGGCCAAGAGTAATCAGATGAGAGAAAGAAATCAAGGGCGTCCAAAAGAGGAAGTAAAGAGGAAGTCAAACTGTCACTGTTTGCTGATAATATAATCATATATCTAGAAAACCACAAAGACTCCTCCAGAAAGCTCCTAGAACTGATAAAAGAATTCCGCAAAGTTTCAGGATGCAAAATTAATGTGCACAAATCAGTAGTTCTGCTATATACCAACAGCAATTAAGCTGAGGATCAAATCAAGAATTCAATTGCTTTTACAATCACTGCAAAAAATAAAACAAAATACTTAGGAATATACCTAACTAAGGAGGTGAAAGAGCCCTACAAAGAAAACTATGAAACACTGCAGAAAGAATCATAGATGACATAAACAAATGGAAACATACCTCATGTTCATAGATGGGTAGAATCAAATTGTGAACATGACCATACTGCCAAAAGTTGAATGCAATTCCCATCAAAATACTACCATCATTATTCACAGACCCAGAAAAAAAAAGCCTTAAACTTCATATGAAACCAAAAAAGAACCTGCATAGCCAAAGCAAAACTAAGCATAAATAACAAATCTGGAGGCATCAAATTACGCAACTTCAAACTATACTATAAGCCATAGTCACCAAAACAGCATGGTACTGGTCTGAAAACAGGCACATAGACCAATGGAACAGAATAGAGGATCCTGAAATAAACCCAAATATAGCCAACTGATCTTTCACAAAGCAAACGAAAACATCCTTTTAGACACTGGCTTAGGCAAAGACTTCATAATCACACACCTAAAAGCAAATGCAACAAAAACCAAGATAAATAGATGGGACTTAATTAAACTAAAAAGCTTCTGCACAGCTAAAGAAATAATCAGAACTAACAGACAACCCACAGAGTAGGGGAAAATCATTGCAATCTGTACATCCAGAAAAGGACTAAAATCCAGAATCTACAGAGAATTCAAACAAATCAGCAAGATAAAACAAAAAATGCCATTAAAAAGTGGCCAAAGGACATGAATAGACAATTCTGAAAAAAGATATACAAATGGTCAACAAGCATATGGAAAAGTGCTCAACATCACTATCAGGGAAATGCAAATCAAAACCACAATGCAATATCACCTTACTCCTGCAAAAATAGCCATAATCAAAAAATCAAAAAATAATAGATCTGGCATGGATCTGGTAAAAGGGGAACACTTTTACACTGTTGGTATATATGTAAACTAGTGCAACCACTATGGAAAACAGGCAGAGATTCCTTAAAGAACTAAAAGTAGATCTACCATTTGATCCAGCTATCCCACTACTAGGTATCTACTCAGAGGAAAATAAGTCATTATATGAAAAAGGTACTCACACAAGTATGTTCAGAGCAGCATAATTTGCAATTACAAAAACATGGAACCAGTCCAAATGTCCATCAATCAAGTGGATAAAGAAGATGTTATATATATATATGTGTGTGTGTGTGTGTGTGTGTGTGTGTGTATGTATATATATGTATACATGTATATATATATAACCTATATATATATATATATAGGTATATATATAGGTTATATATATGTGTGTGTGTATATATATATATATATATACTCAACCTTCCCATATATATATGTGTGTATATATATATGTGTGTGTGTGTATATATATATAATGTATATATATACACATTATATATACATACACATTATATATATATACACACACACATACACACACATATGTGTATATTATATATATAATGGGAAGGTTGAGTAAATAATACAAGATTCCATAATTAGTGAACAAAAAGTCTGCATTTGAACCTAGCAAAGTGGTCAAGTTTAGGTTGAGATTTATCTTGGCAGGAATGGATATTATTTACAGGGATTGGCCTGGAAGTAAAGTTACTTCCAATCCATGAGCCATGCCTATGAAGAGAAGTGATAAGATCTGGTACAGTGGAGAGATTTTATAAATACATGTTTATACTACTTTATAGTGCACAAATTATCCCCACACACTGTCTCACTGTGAAGCCTCACAACAGTCATGAGATAAGACAGCACAGGCCTTGCTAATTCCATCCACAGATGAAAAACAGACTCCTGGGACGTAGGCTACTTGTTTCAAGTTACATTTGTCAAACACTGGCAGAGCTCAGAGTCTTTTGTCTCCAAAACCATGACATTTCTACTAGAACATACTTCTTAAATAGACACCCATGAATAGAGAGAATAGGATAAGTCAGACATTCATAGTGTACCTATGCTTTCAGCTCTGGAAATAAAATACTTACTGAATAGTCTGAAGAGAAATGTCAGGGCCTATTACTAATTTTCAGTTCACCTGGAGAAATGCAGTATACACAAATTCTCGGCCCATAACTATTTAAGTTTTTAATGCAACTCCCAGGAAAAAATCCTGAGCTTCCCACTCTAGGAAAGTGCTGACTTCAGCCCTGCAAGTAATAAGAAATGCCTAAGGAATGCTACTCTGATGCAGAAGTCAAAGGGGCAAAGGCTGTCTAGCACACTGAGACACCAGAGCTAAGAGTCATTAGGAGAATTTATGATGCATCCTCATGATTTCTGACAAATCCTCTCCAGAGATTATGGAAAATTAAGTATGGTACCTGTAGACAAAAAGCCAATTTAAATGAAGTGGTATGTTCCTGAACTATGATGTCTTGATACAGTCCAAATTTAAAATATGGCTGTGCAACGGATAGCTGGCTTTTCCCTTCCACATTTCCCACCAAACATATGTACAAACAGATTTTTCCCATATGCACATCTCAAGTTTCATTTTAGAAAGAAAGAAAGATAAAGAAATGGGGAGAGAAAACCTTTGGAGAAACTACAAAAGAATTTTTCATGCAGCTATAAATAAAAAGATCAATTTTTAATAACTAAAAAGAAAGACGAATGAAAATAATGAATCTAGGTTATCTTCTAATTAGTAAAAGATTAAAACTTTCACTCATATATGGAAAGGCCAACTGATTCTCTAGTTTTGTAACCAAGACTTCTTGAAAATGGGAAAAGCATAGGTGTGAAAAAGCCACAATTCTACATTTAAATGACACATGGATGCCACTAAAGCAGTGGCAGGAAGCTGGTTTTGATGTGAATGACATCAGCAACCTCAACTCTGTGTATCCTTGGGGCACCCACTGAGCATCCATCAATATACTGGACATTCCTTAACAGAAAGACTTTTCCACACTCTACAAGAAGAGGTTTGGCCAACCCCTCATATTCATCTCACACCAATGTGTTCAAGTTAATTTAAAATTAAAAAAAGTGGTGAGAGGACTGAGTTATGAGGTTGAAACAATCACACGTTTTATTGGTCAGTAAAGCAGGGCTTGTAATGTGGGCAACCACCTAAACACCTAAAAACGCAAGAGTCACCACTAATGGTCCATGAAAACATTTGGTAGACAGTGATATCCAAAAACTTCATATTGGTTGAAGGATGTATTCGGCTATGAATAACAGAAACTACCCCTTACCTCCCAAAAAATGTAACAGTGCCTTAAACAAATTTGAATATCTATTGCATATGTAACAAGGTTCTGAGCAGGAAATCTGGGGCTAATTTAGCAACTCTACAACACCACTGGGGAGCCAGGCTCATTCCAGTCTTCTGTTTCATCATCTTCATGTTTGCTTTTGCTTGTTAGCTCATTCTCATAACATGGTTGTTTAAAACCTGCATTGTGTTTATGTCCTAGACCAAGGAGGGGGTGAACACTGAAAGGTGAAAGGCATATGCAAGCGGAGTTCCTTCCTCTTTTAAAGACCTTTTTTAGGAATCTCACCAAGTAAATTCTCATTTCATCTCATTGGCCATCCTGACTGTGAGGAATGCTTGGCATTATAATCCTTTTGATTTAGACAAAGGCATGATAACCTGTGCAAAACAGACAACAAAAAAACAGAAAGGGAGACTATGGACGCTGGGAAGGCAACTTGCAGTTTTGCCACAGGCCTGAAGAGGAATGCCATGGACACCTCTCAATGTCAGCTCCAAAAGTTAGGAACAGACCTCACGCATTCAGACGTTTTTCTCTTCATTAGTCTGTTTTCACTTCATTATCTATAACTTTATCACCATATCTGTATTTTTAATCTGTAACACAGGTTGCTTCCTGCTCCATAAAATAACAAAATTCAATTCAACCATGCATTATCAGGGCTTTATATTTACCAGCACCAGTTTTGCAAATATAAAGAGTGTATACCTAACATTTATCTAGTAGTTACTGTGTTCTGGGAACTATATATATGGTCTAGGTAAATCTTAAAACATTCTCATTAGATATTATGTTAATTTTGTCTGTTTTGTTGATTATTGTATCCCAAACCACCTATAAGAGTGTCTGGGACCAAGTAAGGTACCAACAAACATTTGTGGAGTAAATGAATCCCCATTTTGCAAACTGGAAATCTGAAGTATAAACAAGCATAAATTATATAATATCTAAATTTAGTAAATGACTGTAGCAGACTACAAACACTTGTAGTGAAGAGATAAAGCTTATCTCTTTACCATTATTACAGCTGATCTCTAGTAGGAATAAGCAACTTTATGGTAGCAAGGACCATGGTTTACCTGTCAATTATATATCTTCAGCCTTTAGTACAGCCCCTGATATATCTTAGGTGTCGATAAATACTTTTAATAAATTAATGATAGGCATAGAGGCAAGAATGACCAAGAGGCTTACAAATCCCAATTTAACATCAGCTGGGACAAGGTGATGGACTTGGCAAAGCCATAAAAATTCTTTCAAATACTTAAGCAACTTAATCTTAGAAAACTCCAGAGAGAACATTCTTCAGTGTCTTTATATAAAGCCTTCCCTTGCTATATTTTGAAATCTCACTTCCAAATAAAACAAAACAAAACAAATAAAACTTAAGTAGAATGATTGAAAGAATAGAAAATACTACTTGAGTTACAAATTTTAAAACCAAGTTTTCACTGTTTCAGGCCTTGACATTTGCTGTTTTTTCCAGCTGGAATTTTCTTCCACCACATACATGTATGACTTGTTCCCTTACTCTAGTTAGATGTCCACTCAAATCTCATGTCCTCAGAGATACTATCCCTGACCCCTCTGTCTAAAGTGATCCCCCGCCACTTTCCATTCACTTATTTTGATTTATTTTTCCTCAGAACACATTGTAGTACTAGACAGTATATTTTATATTCATTTGTGTGTTGCCCTCTTCCCAACTAGATAGTAAGATTCCTAGGATAGTGCCTTTTCTTCCTTTGTTTACCATATTTGGCTTCCCAGAACTTAGAGCAGTATTTAACACATTGAATACGTGAATCAATGGGTGGCAGTAAAATAAGCTGGCATAAATCAGTACAATGTACTCAGTAGAAAGTGACTAAAGCCATATACAAAGATGAACAAGAGAGGTCAGCATCCATACTAATATAAACAGTAGTTATATCAACTAAAAACTAATATCTTTTTGGTTATCTTAAAATAAATTCCTTGTATGTGCCTTTTCCTTCTGTGGAGAAAGATGTTTAGGTCGTTCTGGATATTATCTTTGTGGGTGCTATGGAAACAGTGTGATTTATGTAATCAGTTAACAAACTTAAGAAACTTTCAAATGCTGTTTGAAAGAAACAATCTTGGGAGACCCTAACTGGTATCACTGGCAATTTTAGAAATAGTCCTGAAATTCATAATCATAAACTATATCAACAAATACAATGAGGAAAGGAAATAATGCTATGACCATTCTGCCTTCAAGCAATAAAAGTTTAATAATATGCCAATCACTTATTCCCTAATTGTACAAAAGAGAGTATAAGTATTAAATTGTATTGAAAGTATTCAATTTCATGAAATTGAAAATTTATAAGTAGATATAAGCAAGCATTTACTGATTGTAAGAGAAGTATACTATTACCAGGATGGTTGTTGAATTGCCAGTCCCAGAAATATTTTAAATAAGTTTTTTTATTTCCTTTGTTAGGAAAATCTAGATATAGATACATCATACTCTGAGATTGAACCATATGGCCTCTGTAACAGACAGGATTGTGTCCTCCTAAATGTATAAATGTATATGTTGAATTTCTCATCTTTCATGTGGCTGTATTCAGATTAAGAGAGTAATTAATGTTAAATACAGTCCAAAAGTTGGGGTTCTAATCTGGTAGAATTAGTGTCAGAGCTCTCTCTCTCTCTCTCTCTCTCTCTCTCCCCTTCCCCTCATTTCTCCCACTCTTCCTTTCTCCCTCTCTCCCTCTCTTTCTCCACCACATGAAGAGGACATAGTAAGAAGGCGGCTGTCAGCAAGCCAAGAGGAGAGCCCTCCCCAGGAACCAAACCAGACTGTACCTTGATCATGTACTTCCCTAACTTCAGAAATCTGAGACATAAGTATTTTGTATTTAAGCCAACCTATGGCCACCCAAATAGCCTATGATATTTTGTTATGGCATCCCAAGATGACTAATACAAATGCCACATAAATACAATATAAATAAATACTGAACTGAATACCCTACACACCCAGTTCACATGAAAATTCTCAATGCAATGTTATAAAATATTACACAAATTATAAATCTCCATCCAAATGTCCAAGGGCTTTTAAGAAATCCTAGGGTAAAATGAAATATTGGAAGAAAATGCTAATTATTAGATGCATTAGTTAGCTCTGCTGCATAACAAACAAGTCCCAATACTAAGTGGCTTCAAACAAAAGCACATATTAGGAGTCATCAGGGTAGCTCTTGGATTCTTGCTAGATTCACTCATGCATCTGAGTCAGCCATAGGTCTAGTAGGCCGCTTTTCTGGTTTTGGGTGGACTGTCTCACACATTTAAGGATCATCTAACTCTAGGCTGGCTTCAGCTGGAATAATGGGGCTCTCTTCTACATACTCTCTTATCCTTCTTATTTGTCGCAAGTTGGCCTAGGCTTATTCATAGGGCAGTGGCATGGTTTCAAGAGAAAAAGCAGAAGCATTCATGGCTGCCTAAAGCCTAAGCTCCAAAGTGACACCTTAGCGCTTCTGTCACATTCTATTAGCCAAAACAAGGCACAAGGCTTAGCCCAGATTAAGGGAATAAGGCAATAGACTTATCTCCTGATGGAAGAATCTGCAAGGTCACTTTGCAAAGGATATGGATACAGGGAGGCCATTAATTGTGGTCTTCAATGCCGTTGACTTACATTAGAGAACAAACAATTTACAAAATGAATGTATGTGTGGGAATGGAGGTGGGCGGGGGTGCCTCATAAGGGAATAAATTAGGGCTGACATTTCTTAAGCATAATTATCATAATTTAGTACTTATACATACAGAGGTGTGGAAGTACAGAGATTATTCTAATTTTCTTAATGAAAGAAAATTCACTTTTTAAAAGAACATTTGAAAGAATTTAAATAGAAGGATTTTAATTACATAACATTAACATGAAGATATTCATTGTCTGAAGTAAATCAGTTCATGTTGTGCCAAAATCTGTGACTTTCATTTTTTCCTTTCCTGTTGTATGAATATTTCTTTGTATTAATTCTCTTTGTACAGCAAAATAACTACTGAGCCCAGTCTGCCAATTCTCTCTGAGTAGGAGGCTGTCAAATGGTACATGAGAATCAGGCAAAATGCAATCATCTTTCTACATCGTGACACTAAAGAATCAAACCGAAAGCTTTTAGTAACATGGAGATAATAAGTGAGCTTTAGGCCTAAGTGTGCAAAACAGAACTTTCATGATTACAGCACAGCAGAAGCAAAACTCAAAGAAAGGCAAGCAGATGTCATTTTCTTTTAAACCTGCAACATAAGGTTTTTTTAATTTGACAATTTTTAAATAGAATTAAAATGTCACATTAATGTTCTTTGTAAGGAGATTTTTTTTTTTGCTTTTAAGTCTAGAAGGAAGAATAAATGTGGATTTAACAAAGCAAAATTTCTATCAAAAACAAACTTATGATTAGTGTACACCTCATGTGTTCATGCATATTCAAGTATATGAAAAAATCCCTTATTTTCTATAATTAAATATAATTGCTACTTTGTGTCCTAACTTTTCCAAGAAGTGAAAACTTCATGTTAGCCAACTTAGTTGAGCCTCTATTTTTCCTCTGAGTTGTATAGACATTTGGGAGCTTATGTAGTGCCAAGGTATTCAGGGGCATAGGAGGGTATGTGGCCTTGCTGTCAGCAGCTATGAACCCTGGAATCCACAGAGATGTCCAGTATGCCACCTGGGCCTCAGTCATTCATCCCTGTATTGCATTAGCTATGCCTGGTTTCTGTCACAAGACCCCTCAGGTCCAGCAACTATCTGCATGACTTCCATGTTGCTATTCAGTGCTAAAGAATTGTTCATTTTTCTAGTCACAGAGTGTGGAAATCCTAGCTGTCTGTTTTAAGGTCTCATGTGCTTTGATATATCACTCAGCCAATTCAGTTTTGAGGGGGTCTTGCCATTGCCCAGATTCTTAACTAGTGGCTAGTACTGGTTGTTCCTTTCCATGTTTGGTGTTTTGGAACCAACCCAAATGCCCATCAGTGATAGACTGGATAAAGAAAGTGTGGCACATATACACCATGGAATACTACGCAGCCATAAAAAAGGATGAGTTCATTATCCTCTGTAGGGATATAGATGAATCTGGAAACCATCATCCTCAGTAAACCGACACAAGAACAGAAAACCAAATACTGCGTGTCCTCACTCATAGGCGGGTATTGAACAATGAGAACACATGGACACAGAGAGGGGAGCATCACACACTAGGGTCTGTTGCAAGGTGGGGAGCTAGGGGAGGGACAGTGGGGGTTGGAGAGGTTGGAGAGGGATAACATTGAAAGAAATGCCTGATGTAGGTGAAGGGGGAATAGAGACCACCATGCTATGTGTGTACCTATGCAACAATCCTGCAAGATCTGCATATGTACCTCAGAACCTAAAGTACAATAAAAAAAAAAATTCTTAACTAGGAAAGGAGGCAAGTGTCTTTTCTCTTTTGGGATGTACTGCCAGACCCAGGCCAACTGGGTTTAGTTTGGTTTTGTGTTCCTGCCTCTGGGAGGTGGGTTCTGACATGGAAGTAAGATAAAGGACTTTTCACCCTGAATTACTGACATCCACATTTTTTTTTTTTTTTTTTTTGAGATGGAGTCTTATTCTGTCGCCAGGCTGGAGTGCAGTGGCGCAATCTCGACTCACTGAAACCTCTGCCTCCTGGATTCAAGCGATTCTTCCGTCTCAGCCTCCCGAGTAGCTGGGACTACAGGCTCATGCCACCATGTCCAGCTAATTTTTTTGTATTTTTAGTAGAGACGGAGTATCAATGTGTTGGCCAGGATGATCTAGATCTCTTAACCTCGCGATCCGCCTGCCTCGGCCTCCCATTGCTGGGATAACAGACGTGAGCCACCGCGCCCGGCCGACATCCACATTCTTAACACTTCTCTTTCCTCTCACATGCCCAACAAGCCTTCCCGCCAGGGTATGTGGCATAGGAGGGTTGTTCTTTCTCATATAGTATTTTCTTCTACATCTTCAATCAAAATTAGGAGTAACTTTTGTTTCTCTAAGGAAGGGAAATGGCTATGTTACATTTAGTTTGGGACTTGGTGGGAAAACAGTTGGCTGCTTTAAAACCAACTCTGAACTTCCTCCCATGTTTAATTCGATTATAACTATTCTTCATAGTATTTCACTGTTTGCTATTACTTAATAAAAATCAGAAAATCACTTTATTTGTAAAGAGACTTAAGCATAGTTCTCAAAGGAGCAACATTTGGAAAAAGACTTCTTTATTTTTTCTCTAGTTTTTGCTCTGTGTTTTCTCCATGAAACTGCTTAGCTGCTTGAAAGGAGGAAAGGTCAAAGAGGAACAGCAAATGTAAAAGGAAAAATATTCATTCATGATTTTAAATGGTACCCTTCCACACTAACAATGATAATCACGTTTGCTTTACACATAATTATTTTTGGGGGGGAATATGTAATTTTCTTTGACAGCACAATCAGAATTACATTATGGCAGACTCATCACAAATGTAGATCAAAAACAGTTCAATTTCCTGCAATAGCTGGTAGTCAGTTCTGAAGCAAGATGTTGTGAGGAGACAGGATTGTTTGGGGTTTAGGGGAAAAGAGCTGACCACTTTAAAGTGAGATATGGGCCTCCTTTGTTTAATTCTAATATACTTATTTTCATTGCTGCTTAACTGCCCATTATTTAATAAAAATTAGAACATTATTTTATTAATAAACAGACTTGTAAACAAAGTCCATCTTTTGGCCAGCCGTCTATTCAGTTAGTTTATAAGTTTGTCTGAAGAGAACAAAGACTCTTTACTTCTTCCCCACTTGGACCACCCAACAAATACCACAAAAAAGAATGATCTGGAAACCCTTCCCACAGAGTGTGAGAATGTGTGTATGAGGTTGTGTTTCTGTACATCAATCTCTATTCCAAAACCAAACTGAATTTCTTAATAACTATAGCTTATGCAAATAAAATCCTAAGTTTCCTGGGGGTTCAAGTCTTAGTTTTGAGACCAATGAATAGTCAAGATTGATATGAGTTTTGTCAATGCTTTTTCTCATTTTAATTGATTTGAGTAATCAATAATTATATCTTATTTTGGCGTCCTCTGAAAGCAGAGGCTGAGACAATGACATCTTGAGTGAAAGTAGTTCATCTGGCAGAAAAATGGGGGAAGCAGAAGCAAGTTGGGGATTGACATATGGAAAGGCACTAAAGTGTGCCTTATTTCGCTGGTTACCACTTAGGACCACTGGTGTTCCAATCATGGTGGGGAACCTCTGAGAAACTGTGTGAAACATGCCTCAGATTTATATTCTTGAAGGACTAGGAGTCTTGACGTTTGCCCCAGGGGATAACTTCTCTCTCACTTCACTCCTGTGCCTCTTCACAGGAGCCAAGGGTCTACTATGGGTTAGGGAACTCATAGAGATGCTCATAATGTCCAACTAAGGCAGATGCTGGCAATGTGCACAGTACTGTGGACATTCGATTGATCGAATTCTCTGAAGCCGAATTTTCTCTTCAAGCAAATAGAGATAACACTTACCTTGATTTTCTTTCAGGATTTCTTCAGTTGTATTAATTCAATTAATCCTTGCCACACATTGTGTCACAAGAAAATATTCATCCCCATTTTATGGGATCTGAGAGAAAAAGTAGTTTTCTGGATTTTCAAACCTCTTCAACAATATTTCTTCAATATGCCAAGTTTAAAGAGGCCTTTGCAATGTGTATGTACCCTTAGATTAAGCCGTAATGATCAAACTATAAAATCTACCCTGTAATTTTTAAGCTTCAGCAAAACAAAAAGAGGACACCTTCGTCAGAACTCTTTTGGCTGTGTCTGACAAAAATCCAAATTAGGCAAAAAGGAATTTACGGCTGTGGTAACCAAAGGGCTGATGGGGAGTCCTCAAGTGAGTCTGTTTCTGTTTATTGGCTTCATTTGGATCTGATACGAACTAGCTTCTTTTTCAGGGTCCATCCATCAGTGCCAGAATCTCGAATATCTATTATCAAAGGAAGCCTGTAACCTATCTCTCCAATCCAAAATTATAAAATCCCAGGAAAAAGCTCTGCTTGGCCCAGCTTTAGGCACACACACCTTTAAAGAGATCATTAATACCAGAGAATCAACATCTGCTTGAAATTTCAGGCCTTTGGGAGGACTCAGAGTAGAAGCATTTCTTGTAAAAGAAAGTGAAACTGTGGACAAATAAAGCAATTACCATCTATCTATGCCCGAGGAGAAAATAATGTGATAGCTACAGAAGACTAAGAAAGTATTAATATTCACAAAACAGAAAAGCTTAAATCCTTTGACATTTTTCTGTCTTTTATTTTTTTAAGTAAATTTGACCCAGTTGGACAACCTGCTCTGATGTTCAGACACCATTTAAGCACAGTCGCCTTCCTAATTAAGAAAAGAAACCCCAACAGAATTGAAATACAAAATTATTTTTTTCTGTTAAGTATTGGTTATATGTTATCTTTTAAAGCTTAGCCTATTTAGTCCATTGGGTAAGCTAAATGAAAATCAACATCCAGAAAAGCGTAAAGGAGGAGGAGAAGGAGGAGGAAGAGGAGGAGGAGGAAGAGAAGGAGGAGGAGGAGGAGGAGGAGGAGGAGGAGGAGAAGGAGGAGGGGAGGAAGAGGAGGAGGAGGAGGTAGTCTATACTTTGGAAGATGATATGACTTTGGGGAAAACTGGAAATACAGTGATAAAATTAAGAACGCAATGAATAGATTTAATAATAAATTATACATAACAGAAAAGAAAATTATTGAACTAGAAAACAGGTCAGAACATACCCAGAGGGAGTGTGAGACAAAAAGATAGAAAAATAATGGAGAGGGTGAGAAATGCAAAGCATTCACAAGAAGGCCAAACTTATATGACTGAAGCAGCAAAAGGACAGGAGAGAGAGTGTAAAGGTACATTTTTTTAAAAAAAAACCATAATGGCACCTGTTCCTTCCATCTTCTCTTCACCTGTTGTCTTTTTTTACACCTCCATCTTCTCATTCTTCCCCAGCCCTTCCTGTCCCACCTACATTTCCCAAAGTGGCAGGGTCATCATGGTGGCTAAGAGTACAGGGCAGTTAAGTAGATGATAGGCAGCCACATGGATTGTTTTAAAAATCAGTGGAGTGGCCTCTGAGAAACTTTTCCTTTTATTTATCAAGTGGAAAAAATACCAAGAAAGTCGTTTGCATGTTTGTGTGTGTGTGTGTGTCTGTGTCTTCATGTATCTATAGTTTGGTTATCTTACAAGAGACATGCTTTTAAAATGAGGACACAGAAAACATTAAAAGATATTATATACACACCCACTTCACACAAAACTCAGCTAAAGAAATGTGTTATAGCAAACTAGTACCAGATACAGCAGACTTTAATAATTCAACAGAAAGGTATGGCAGTCCATGTGTGTATGCTCTTAATAACATGCACTTAAAATAGAGGCAAAATTGGAAAAAATAACAAGATAAATATGAAAATCCAAGAAAATATTTGGATTTAACTCAACTTAGGAAGTGATACAAGAGGCCGGGCACAGTGGCTCATGCCTGTAACCCCAGCACTTTGGGAGGCCAAGGTGAGTAGATCACTTGAGGTCAGGAGATTGAGCCCAACCTGGTCTTCACGGTGAAACTCCATCTCTACTAAAATACAAAAAATTAGCCGGGCATGGTGGTGCACGGCTGTAGTCTCAGCTACTTGGGAAGCTGAAGCAGGGAAATTGCTTGAACCCAGAAGGCAGAGGTTGCAGTGAGCCAACATGGCACCACTGTGCTCAAGCCTGGTGACAGACAGAGATTCCATCTTAAAAAAAAAAAAAAAAAAAAAAATTCAAAAATTAGCTGGGCTTGGTGCCATGCACCTGTAATCCCAGCTACTCAGGAGGCTGAGGCAGAAGAATCACTTCAACCCAGGAGACGGAGGTTGCTGTGAGCCAAGATTGCACCACTGCACTCCAGCCTGGGCGATGGAGTAAGACTGTCTCAAAAAAAAAAAAAAGAAAAAATCAGTGGAGATATTTGCAAATATTTGAACACCACCATGTACAAAAGCAACCTCACAGATAAATATAAAAAATACTTCACCTAACTAACTACTGAAAAATACTCATTCTTCTCAAGTTTATAAGGATTATTTACCAAAATAAGCCATATGCTGGCCATAAAACAAGCCACATTTCTAAAAATGAAAATTATAGAGCATGTTCTTTCAACATAAGAAATTAAGTAGGAAATTGATAAAAAGTAATTAGAGGGTGCTAGGTGTGGTGCCAAAGCTTGGTAAATGCTCCCAGGACAAGAGGAAAGAAAGGGATGTCAGAGGAAAAAATAAAGGGCATGTCAGGTTTTGTAGGAAGAGAGGGAAGAGCCAGCCATCACAGTTGCTTCCTGTGATGTCCAATGGCAGAGGCCAAAGAGATTCCTGGGGCACCCCAGGAGGAACGTGTTCTGGCATGGAGGACAACATAGGTTACCCAAAATACAGAACTGGTTGTGTTTGAAATTACATTGTTTTTCTCTTTTCTTTTTTTAAACCTATTTATTATCTCTTGCTTGCCCTTCTATATAATGTAAACCTATTAAGGCCAGAGATTTTATTTAGTTAATTCCCTGTAACCCTGGCACCTTGGACATACAGGTATTCAAGTATTTGTTCCTCGAAATAATACTCTGAATTAACCTGCTTACATGTGAAAAATAACACCAGCTGGGGAGCGTCGGTACTGACAGCCAAACGTTTGTTAGACATTTAGTATGGGGCCAGGTTCTTGCTGTGTTCTGTCTCCCTGTGATTTTCCAAACCAGTCACTTAACCTGAAGCCTCAAACTCTTCATCCGCAAAAATGAGTTGTGGCAGGTGTCTCTGAAGCAAAAACCCTGGGCTAGAAGGAGTGTTGTCATCTAAGGAGAAAAGGAAAAACAAAATCAAGATTAAGAGAGGAGGAAGACTGAGACTCATGCACCCTCATTCCCCACTCCAGGGGAAGGAGAGACAGTTTGGGAATGCCCTCGCGCTGCTTCCCAGGCAGAGACTGTGCAGAGGCACCTTAGAGAATCTGCAGCCCACTGATGAATATGCTTCAGTCAGTGTATCTGACTTTCTGGTAGAGAGGCCTCCCATTGATAAGATTTTTGTCACTGCAGTAAAATGGGGGCTTTGAATACAAATAAGTTTCAGTTGCAGAAAAAAACACTGTTGCACATTTAAGTTTGTAAACAGCAGCTTATCCCCACTACAGTATTATTATCTGTGAGCATTATAGAGCAACCATAAGGTGGTCAACATTTAGTACTATGAGAATTTTCACTTCACTCAAAGACTGTCAGATTTTATTAATTAATATTTCAATTTGGTGGCCATGGTTGACAAGAACAAAGCTAAAAGGAACCAAAGAACACTGTCTTGCCTGGCATTATCACTTCAGTAGGCTGTGAGTTCCTCTTAGGGCAAGGGCAGGGTCCATACATTTCCTTTGAATCCCTCACTTGTCACTAGCATGCACAGTGCTTGTATCTAGCACATGCTCAATAAATGTGGAATGAATGCATCATGAACAAATGTATACCAAGGACTTTGGTGCTGATTCTTTTTGTTGATAGTATAATATTTAATATATGTATGTTATGAATATCGAATCAGTTGTCAAAAATATAACTGAGCATAAACAAAATCAAAAAGTTTCAAAGTGAAAGCTAAATAGTTTTTTTATATCAAGTAAATATAGTTATATTTCTACATAACTCACAATCAAGGAAATATTAAAGTAGAAACTAGCAACTATTTTGAACTGAATGCAATTAAAACACTATTGTGAAATACAGCTAAAGTTATATTTTAAAAAACTGTTTATAGGCTAATGCATAGGAAAAAAAAGAAAAGTATTAAAATTTAGCCAGGTGTGGTGGTGGGTGCCTGTAATCCCAGCTACTCCGGAGGCTGAGGCATGAGAATCACTTGAACCCAGGAAGCGGTGATTGCAGTGAGCCAAGATTGCACCATTGCACTCCACTTTGGGCCGCAGAGCAAGACTCCATCTCAAAAAAAAAGTATTAAAATTAAGGAACTGGCCAGGCACAGTGGCTCACACCTATAATCCCAGCACTTCAGAAGGCATAGGCGGGCGGATCACGAGGTCAGGAGATGGAGACCATCCTGGCTAACACAGTAAAACCCCGTCTCTAATTAAAAATACAAAATTAGCCAGGCATGGTGGCACAGGCCTGTAGTCCCAGCTACTTGGGAGGCTGAGACAGGAGAATCGCATGAACCTGAGTAGCTGGGATTACAGGCACCCACCACCATGCCCAGCTAATTTTTAATGCTTTTCTTTTTTCTATGCATTTAGCCTACAACATTTATTTCTATACACTAGCAATGAACAATTAGAAACTAAAAATTTTTAAAACCTTGAAACAACATTTGAAATAGCATCAAAACCTTGAAATATTTAAGGATTAACTGAGCAAAATCTGCAAGAACTCTAAACTAAAAGCTACAAACCTCACTGAAAAAAAGTTTAAAAAAAATCTAAATATATCAGGAGATATACCATGTTTATGAGTTGGAAGATTCATTGTTGTTAAGGTGTCATTTCTCCTCAACTACTCAACTACATACATAAATTCAATGAAATCCCAATCAAAATTTTGCAATTTTTTCATGAAAATTGACAAACTGATTCTAAAACTTAAACAGAAATACAAAAGACGAAGAATAGTTTAGACAATTCTACAAAAGGAAAAACAAAGTTGGAGGACTGGCATACTACCAGATATCAAGGTTGACCATAAGCTACAGTAATTGAGACACTGGTAATGTTTGACCGATGAATATATAGGGGGAAGTGGAAAATTTTTAAAAAGTCATGAGTGCAAAGCAGGTTTAAAAACCAGCATCTAAATAGTGACTACCAGATTTAAGACCTTGAATAATCCCCTATGGCTCTTAGCTCTGCCCCCTGTGCTGTGGGCTTCATACTTAGTTCTCAGCCCCATACTGTGGGCTCTAGGCTCTGCTCTCCCAGCTCTTGGTTCTTCCCTCTGATTCATCTTTCCTTTATGCATGAAATGTACCTTGTGTTTGAAGACAAGTAGGTTTACAGGGGTTGAAAGTCTCCTTTTATTTTATATATTTTATGTTGCTTTCAGTCTAGCTTGCAATGTCTCTGCCAATATCATTTTCTCTAGAAGCTTGTGAATTTTGCATGAGTTTCATGAGGGTTCACTCCGTTAGACAAAAGTCTCACCAACAGATCTTTCCCAGCTAATCTCTTCTCTGTTTTCAGCTTCTGCTGAGATGGCCAAGGGATCACATCATTCAATGCTCTCAAACTTGAAATCTGTGAGCTGCACCCTTAATCTCTTGCAATTGAATAATCTTTGATCTTTCAAATATTTCCACAAAAAGTTGTACAGCCACACTCCCAGCCTTTTTTCTAGCCGTGCTTTTGGCAGCCATTTCTGAATTTTAGCCTCTTTCACCACCTGGATAGCTTGAAAATATTCCAAATCATCAAGGTTTGGTTCTCTTTTGTGTAATTTGTTTCACAAATTATATCTCACTTCTCTAATTTTCCTATAAGCGACAAGAAAAATTTAGGCCATACTTTCAACACTTGGAAATCTTTGCTGTTTACAAGTTCTGCTTTCCACATAGCTGCAAGAATTAATTTTGCTAAACTCCTTACCTCTGCTTAACAAGGATCCACTTTCCTCCAGTTTTTAATAATATGCCCCTCCCTTCTTTCTGAGATTAAATCAATGTGAGCTCACAGTACTAGAGGTCAGAAGTCTTCACAGTCTTAGCTGAGCTCACCAATGAGGGTCTCACAGGGCCTAAATCAAGGGGTTGGCTAGGCTGGGCTCTTATCTGGAGGCTTTGGGGAAGAATAGACTTCCCAAGCTCATTCAAGTTAATGGCTAAATTCAGTTGCTCACTGCGTATAAGCTCTCAGTTCTTAAAGGCCACCTCCATCTTCAAAGGCAGCAAAGATACTTTGAATTCCCCTTTCACTTCAAATCTCTGGTTTCTCTCTGACATCAAGCAGAGATGATGCTCTGCAGACTCTCCTAAATAATCTCCTTATTTTAAGGTCAACTGACATTTGCAAGCTCCCTTCACCAATGCCTAGATTAGTGTTTGATAAAATAATCAGGTAATGAGAAGCCTGGATGACCATCTTTAGAACTCTGTCCAACGAGTTTGGTGAAGGGGTTCTGACTAGGAAGAGCATGAAGCAGCTTGTTACATCTTGATCTGGGTGATGGTTACATAGGAAAATTGACTTCGGAAAATTTCGTGCTATGCACTTACAATTTGCATATTTTTCTACAAGTATGTTTTACTGAAATAAAAAGTTCACAAAGATTACATTCCTGTAGGAAAGCTGGTTTTTCATTAATTTTTTTGAATATATTTTATTTGAAAAGTTTTGATATTCAGTGATTAATATCTGCCCTGTAGTTTATAGATTATGTTTGCTTATTTTATTGTCATCATTATATAATCTATAGAACATAAGATGATTTTTTTCACCAAGTTCAAGCTTTAAAATTTTGGGAATGAATATTTAAATTCTAACTCCAGTTTTTAATTTCTTCACACATTCTGAACGTTGATGTAGGTGACCTAGGAGAAAACTTACTATGCCATTGGTTTTGGCCAAAGGATAAGGCAGTCATGGTGCGGGCATTGTGGCAGATCATTTTGCTTCAACATGGATGAGACTTCTTCACCAAGGGTCTCCAGAAGAGTTGCTGGTGTCAAACTAATTAAACCTAGAGTGACCATTTTAAAACAAGTCTCTCCTTAGATTTACTTACCAGAAATACCTAAAAATGGAGTTTCACTATATTCTGCTTACTTCTATTTTTAAAGAGATCGTAAGTCCCAAATGCAACATTGCAGGTCCGATAGATTTTAACAATGGGACATTATTGTTATTATAGGTCAGAAAATCTCCACAAAATAAACTCCGTCACTTATGGCTGGTGAACTAACAAAAAATTGTTAGGTTTGGTGATGATAATTAAGCTAAATTAAATTATTTTTGGATGCTTGTTTAACAAAAATCTCAAAAAGATTGCAACAAAGTGGTCCCTGAAATACCTTCAAACCTACTTAGTTTAAGACAGCTACTCTCCCCTTAAAAGGATTAAACTTCAGATTTCCAACAGTTCACAAAAGTAGCTTTGAAAACTTTCCTCACTAAACATGGGAACATACTGCTTTTAATCCCTGAAATGAGAAAACTTCCCTCCAATGTAATTGCTCCAAGTGAAATACCACATAATATTAACTTCCTTGAATAGCACTGAGAACATTTCAAGTGGCTCATTACCTCTGAAGATAGTCAATGTACTTCCCAATGTTTTCAAAACTTACAGGAAACAAGAAACAAAACTGGAGACTGAGGTCATCTAAAATAATGATAATAAACCGTCCCTGCTGGCCTCAGCAGAATAATAATAGTTAATAATCACAAAGTGATCACTAGATGCCAGACACCGTTCTAAGTGCTTCGCACATGATCATTTGTTTAGTCCTCACTAACATTATTTTCCCTGTTACACAATGAAGAAAGCTGAGGCACAGACAGAGTACGTCACGTACCTGGTGTCACATAGCTAGAAATGCCAAAGCCGGGATTCAAACCTCCATACTCTAAACTGCTACATTAGTCTTCCTTTCAAAATAGTTCTGGCTTCCTGAGAATGACTCACGTGGGTTTTTACAACAATTTTTACTCTGAAGTATTGCATCTTTTATGTGGGAAGTGCACAGGCCAGTTCAGAGGAGATAACTGGGGCTCTCCCTCCAGGACAGAAAAGATGGTTCAGAGGAGCTACTTCTAAGTGGGTCTTGGAAATGCATCAGCCACCATCTTTCACACTGTGTGCAGTGCGTGCTAGGGGTGCTGAGTCCATTTTTATTATGGTACTAGAGTGTCTTTGACCTCTGACTACCTGGTTAAAGGTATGAATGTGTGGAAGGTGTCTCATGATAAAGGCACGTTAAAAGAAGAGCCCCAAGAACATAGTCTTAGGAAAAGAAATTGTACACTGTTGATTTTGGTTGTGAGATGGACCCTTAGTTAAAAAACCTGTGGCATGTATCTGGTTATAACATAAGATATATTTTATTAACTTCCTTATACAGGTATAGCACTGGACACTTTATATGCATTATCTTCTTTACTTCTTATGATAACTTGTAAGATTACTATGATTGCCCCCACTTTCCAGATGATAGGCACAGTGCTAATCAATAACAGAGAGAGGATTTTAAGTGGATTCTGTTTTTCTCCGAAGCTTGTGCTCTTTACTGTTACTCTAATTTTCCACCAAAAAAAAAAAGGCTAAGTTTTCTTATTAATGTAGGAATTGCCCAATTACTGTTGTGTTGGTTTCTGCCTTGGGCAGAGATCCCAGGCAGCACTGTCAGAGACAGGACTAGACTCTCTAAAGCAGGTTGTTAGGAGCCAGAAAACATGTAACAATTGAAGTCAAGACAAGGTAGGAGTGAGAAGGGGTTTGAAGGGAGAGGAGACTCAAGGTAGATATTATTAAGGAAGCATAGTCCTGGAAACTGAGGCAATCTGGACTTTAAAGAGGCTGAACTTTAGAGCCATGTTGCTACAGATGCCAATAGCTTTCTTCTTATGCTCACCTTGGATTCAGTCTTCCAGTCACAGTTAATGTTCTCTCTTGCCACAACTGGATGCTTTTCATAGTGAAATGTATTAAGAACATGAGTTGTTCAATAATTGGAGAATTTCAGTACCCCACAATAGCATGCTTGGCTGACAGTTATGAGAAGTTTAACTAGTGTTTTTGAGAGGTTGATTGGTATAGGCACTTGTCTTTTCTATTGGGTTTTTTTTTGTTTTGTTTTGTTTTGTTTTTTGAGACGGAATTTCTCTCTGTTGCCCAGCCCAGGCTGGAGTGCAGTGGTGTGATCTTGGCTCAGTGCAACCTCTGCTTCCTAGGTTCAAGTGATTCTCCTGCCTCAGCCTCCTGAGTAGCTGGGATTACAGACGCGCACCACCACGCCCGGCTCATTTTTTTTTTTTTTTTTTTTGTATTTTTAGTAGAGACAGAGTTTCATCATGTCGACCAAGCTGGTCTCAAATTCCTGATCTCAGGTGATCCACCTTGCTCAGCCTTCCAAAGCGCTGGGATTACAGGCATGAGCCACTGCACCACTTTGATTTTTACTAAAATTTGTGAACAATAACAGAAAACTGTTATTGCGCATTTGAGAACTTTTATGAACAGCCATTTTACTTCAAGATGGCAAACCAAATCACACATTTTACCATTTAAATTATAACTTTATGACTTTTCATGCTAGATACACTCTTACTTATTCAAGAATGGCAAGTTAAAGAGTAGGAAAACAAATAAATATAAATATTGACATCAATCAACTTAAAAGAAAAAGAGAGATTTCATTCAGTCAAATATTCTAATTGTGGTTGAATCTCAAAATATATTTTCAAGGATATTTTATGCATTCAACCTCATCATTAGGAAAAAACAGAAACATAACTGGATTACAAATCCAAGAATTAGCTTTAAGTCAGAGTCAAGGGAAGAAAAGATAGAACCAAGTGCCCCTAGTGATCTACAGACCAATAAATTTTTTGTTGTTCTTTTGTTTTTGTGTTTTCTTTTCTTTTTCTTTTTTATTTATTCATTTATTTTTGAAACAGGCTCTTGCTCTGTCACCCAGGCTGGAGTGCAGTGGCATAATCACGACTCACTGCAGCCTCAACCTCCCAGGCTCCAGCCATTCTTCCACTTCAGCCTCCCAATTAGCTGTGACTACAGGTGCACACTACCATGCCCTGCTAATTTTTGTATTTTTTTATACAAAAAATACAAAATGTAGAGATGGGAATTTGACAAGTTGCCCAGGCTGGTCTCAAACTTCTAAGCTCAAGTTATTCACCTGACTTCGCCTCCCAAAATGCTGGGATTACAGGAATGAGCCAGGGTGCCCAGCCTCTTTTTAAACCCCTAAACATAGAATCTAAAGTGAGTAAAGAATTATGCAGTAAAAAGCAGTTTTGAAGACTCATTTCAGAAATGCTTTCTAAGTGTTTCCTACTGCAGGGCTGAGATAAATTCCCACAAAAATCTTATATTTAGATTTGTCTTATATTATTTTTATAAGTTATTTACTGAAGGTGATTAATGCTTGATTTTTAAATTAAGTTACCAAGTTAAAAAAATTCTTTTTTTTTTTTTTTTTTTTTTGAGACAGAGTCTTGCTCTGTCACCAGGCTGGAATGCAGTGGCGCAATCTTGGCTCACTGCAACCTCCGCCTCCTGGGTTCAAGTGATTCTTCCGCCTCAGCCTCTGAAGTAGCTGGGACCACAGGCGTGTGCCACCATGCCCTGCTATTTTCTTTGTATTTTTAGTAGAGACGGGGTTTTACCGTGTTGGCCAGGATGGTCTCGATCTCTTGACCTCGTGATCCACCCGCCTCAGCCTCCCCCAAAAAACTCTTTTTAAAAATTATTTCAGTGGCCGGGTGTGGTGGCTCAAGCCTGTAATCCCAGCACTTTGGGAGAACGAGGCGGGTGGATCACGAGGTCAAGAGATCAAGACCATCCTGGTCAACAAGGTGAAACCCCGTCTCTACTAAAAGTACCAAAAATTAGCTGGGCATGGTGGCGCGTGCCTGTAATCCCAGCTACTCAGGAGGCTGAGGCAGGAGAATTGCCTGAACCCAGGAGGCGGAGGTTGCGGTGAGCCGAGATCGCGCCATTGCACTCCAGCCTGGGTAACAAGAGCGAAACTCCGTCTCAAAAAAAAAAAAAAAAAAAAATTATTTCAAACATTCACTATATCTTCAAAAAAAGTATTTATACAGAAATCATACTCCTTTTCAGTTTTATATACTAGCATTCTAGAAAATATAAAACACAGAGATAGAAGAGGAAAATCATCCTTTTATCATTTTATATATATAGCCACCTATACAAGCAGAGTTACATCATCTTTTCAAGAGATATAAGAAAGTAAAGAAACTAGGCTGAAATGTTAAAATTTATGTAAATAGCATGGGAATTTTTAACAGAGAGACTTTGAAATATTGTTCTTATATAATCTGATAATAATATTTTGGATAAGAGTTTTATTTATGAAATTATGGTCTATAATCTCAAAACACAGCAATTCATATGTAAATATATAATGTCAATTTGTTTTATTTCAGAAGCTCTCAGGAACAATTATATTCTGAGAATTTTTATTATAAGACATACACTTGAAAAAAACTGAGTGGGTGGCTCACTGTTGAGTGAAAATTCTACTGTACATTATAGCTCTACAATCTTAGGAATGTTGGTAATTTTTAAGAGCAGATGTTCTTCTTGGCATCTACTGTAATAGTTAGCATAAACAAAAGTACTGAATGCATTAAGACGACCAAATAATAGGCTTTCCTGTCTTTGTAGTCTATTTAAAGCTTAGAGGAAGTGGGTGAGAGAACCTAACGAAAACTATTATTACATTCAAGGCTTATAAAAACAATAGAGCAAATTAAACATTTTGCCCTTTAGGGCTCAGATTTCCTTAACATTCTTTATCTCACAGTATTACTGGAAATGACAACCATCACTATAGTTTTTCTCTGAAGTATCTCTTGTGGTTATTCCCAGTGTGCTCACTGAATTTTCAAAAGGAAATTTGGATGACCACATTTTACTTGTCTGTCAGTTTTTTTTTAATGGTGGAAAGAGGAATACATTATTTCTGACCACATCAAAAATGGGATCTAGTGTTCATGCAACAAGTTCAAACAGTATTGTCATATAGCTCCATCTCAATAAATTAAGTTCTTTCTATTCTTAGTATTTTAAAACAAATGTTTTTGGCAAACATGAAAATGAAAGGTGTTCTGTTTTCTTTAAAAAAGATATATCTTTGTTTTAGGGGGAGGAGACAAGGATATGATACAAGGACTCTCGTTGATTTATAATATTCATTCAGTAACTAGCTTCTGAAGTCCTATTGCATGTCAAGCATTGCTCTAGGCACTGGAGAAGGCTTGATGAGAAGCACAGAATCAAAGTGTTCCAAGAGCTTTCACGGACATTCAACTTAGTTGACTTTTGTCAAGTGTCTCATCCATTGTTCTTTACAAAAAGCCATCAACAAAATAACTTATCGGTTGAGTAAGGTTATTATACATGAAAGAAAATCTTTTGGTCTTTGCATAGAAAAAAAAAATCCTTTCAAAGGCTAAAGTATCTGATGCAATTTGAATAATAAAATGTGGCATACTGGCTTGATCAAAACACTAATTGCCAACTTTCATGCTCCTCCTCTGTAGAATATCCCTTAGGAATGCCTGAGGAAGCATCAAAGAAAATAAATGTGAGGAAATCCACTTTTTTCATCTCTCGATAAGTAAAAAAGAAAGCATAGTTAGATCTTCCATAAATGTCCTTATACAGATCAATTCACATAAACCTAAATATTAAGATATCAAGAAAATCTTTCTCGTGTTGGGGGTACAGGAATATCTTCACTTTTTTTTCAGCAAGCTTTAGTCTCATAAGATTAATGTGCATTTAGCAGATAGAAATTTTGTAACAGATTCTAAATTTCTCATTTCAGATATCTAGTATTTTCTAAAGGAGGGGCCATATATTTGAACATCAATATGAAAATATACTGTTGATGGGAATGTAAAATGATACACCCACTTTAGGAAACAATTCTGCAGTATTTTTAAAGCTCGCCTACCCCATGACATAGTCCTTCCTCTCCTAGGTGTTTACCCAAGAGAAATGAAAATACACAGGCTTATGCATGATTTTTAGAGCAACTTTATGTTCAATAATCAGAAATTGGAAACAAATGAAACCTCCATCAAGAGATAATAAAGAAATTTCAGCATATTCATATAATGGACTAAATCTTAAGAATAAAAAGAATCTAAAGAATAGATTGTTGATATACAGGCATTATGGATGCATCTCAAAATAACTGCAGAGTGTAAGATGCCAAGCAATGAGAGTACATACCATATGATTCAATTTATATAAAATTCTAAAAGCAAAACATGAATCTAGAATGACAAAAAGCACATCAATGGTTGCCTGAAGATGAAGGTAAAGGCAAGGCAACTATGGAGGAAGGATTATAAAAGGATATAAGGAAACATCTGAGAGTGATGGAAATGTTCATTAACTTGACTGTGATGACGGTTTCCCAGGTTCATATTATATCAAAACATTACATTGTAACACTTTAAATATGTACAAAAACAACTATGGGCTGAGAGGTAAAAGAAGAATGGTACAGAGAAATTATTTTCATCAAATGGCATATGGATCAGACTACATTTGACTGCAAGGGAGTCCCATGCAGACTATGGCCTATGTTGCAAATCCACTGCTTAAGTGTCTCTACTAAACTACCCAGATATCAGTGTTCAGATTTAATTTTTTTTTTTTTTTTTTTTTTTTGAGACGGAGTTTTGCTCTTGTTACCCAGGCTGGAGTGAAATGGCGCGATCTCGGCTCACCGCAACCTCCGCCTCCCGGGTTCAGGCAATTCTCCTGCCCCAGCCTCCTGAGTCGCTGGGATTACAGGCAAGTGCCACCATGCGCAGCTAATTTTTTGTATTTTTTTAGTAGAGAGACGGGGTTTCACCATGTTGACCAGGATGGTCTCGATCTCTTGACCTCGTGATCCACCCACCTCGGCCTCCCACAGTGCTGTGATTACAGGCTTGAGCCACCGTGCCCGGCCTCAGATTTAATTTTTAAAAGTTACTAAATTCATAGGCAAAAATTAATTACACAGGCTCTTATTAACTAATTTTTTGAATATAGTCTCATATTAGGAAATAAAGCCAATGAACAAAATTTACACTGTAATAAAATTGTTCTATTTAAATGTCACCTTGGCTATATCAAAAGGCTGAATTTTCCAAGGGTTTTAAATAGTGGCAATGTTGACTCACAATTTAGGAGTTAAAACTAACATGATAATAATGCTGAGCGACCCAAGGGAGTCATCATCATCAAAATGATCATAATAATTGAGTCATGTAGACTTAAGCAAACTTCAGAAAATGAGTTTATTTGTTTTATTAAAGGTGTGATATCCTAGTACAACAGATTTTAGGTTTTTCTGTCCAAGGTCAAGGTTCCCATATCTTGTGAATATAAACACTGAAAATTGATCATGTAGCTTTATGTAAAATACAATAGGGACCATTGTAATTCTGTTTGTTTTCTCGAAGAAACATCTACCTTGCGGCTGGGTAAGGACAAAGGTCAGACTCTACTCCTGGATCCCCTACTGCCTGGCACAGTTCCTGACAGTGCATAAATGAGGCTCAATATATGAAAACAGTTGTCTCCTTTACAGCTGTCACTTAAACTATACCATACTGGGCTTTTAAACCAATCTACCTTAAGGCAGCTTCATGAAATTCTAAGTTATGCATAATAAAAGCAACCAGTAGGTTCATAATATTTGAAAACCAGTAGTTTTGAAGAAAGTATTAAGCATAAATAATATAGTAATAAGAATACTATAGTGATAATAATACTTATAGTAATAAAAGTAATATAAACACTGTGTCAGGCACTATACTAAGCATTTTAGTTGTTATTTCCTTTACTTCTCACAATAATCATGAGAGATAGATGTTATTGTTATCATCACTTTAGACTGTAGTAACCTATTACCTACATATTTGAGCAGAACGAGAACCACATCTTTGTTGTGCTCCACTATGTGGAGCACCAAGCATGGTTTCTAACATAACAGACACCTGTGAGTACATTATACTGTTGGCTACTGAACCTAAGTACCTGACCCAGCATTCTGTGCCTTGTAAATAGCAAAGTCAGGACTCAAACTCGGAGCATTCAGACTTCAAATTCCATTTGCTTGTTGTTCATTATTTATTCAGGTAAAAAACTAGACACAATATATTTGTGAAAACCTGAAAACGTCACCAAAACACTGTCAGAACTAATAAATCTAGTAAAGTTGTAAAATACAAAATCAACATACAAAAATCAGTAGTATTTCTATATGCCAACAGTGGAGAGTATGAAAAATAAATATATATAAATATATATATTTATAATATACAAATTTTTTAAAAACTGCCTAGGAATTAGCCAGAGATGAAAGGTCTCTACAATAAAAAGTACAAAACATTGATGAAAGAAATTGAAGGGACACGAAAAATAGAAAGATGTTCCATGTCCATGGATTAGAAGAATCAATATTGTTAAAATGTCCATAATATCCAAAGCAATCTGCAGATTTAATGCAATCCTTATCAAATCACCAATGGCATTCTTCACAGAAATAGAAAAAACAATCCTAAAATTTATATGAAACCACAAAAAACCCAGATAGCCAAATCTATGCTGAGCAAAAAGAATAGAGGAATCACATTACTTGACTTCAAATTATACTATAGAGCTATAGTAACCAAAACAACATGGTACTGGCATAAAAACAGACCAATAAACCAATGTAACAGAATAGAGAACACAAAAACAAATCTGTACATCTACAGTGAACTCATCTTTGACAAAGATGTCAAGAACATGCATTTGGGAGAAATATTCTCTTCAACAAATGGTGTTAAGAAAACTGGATCATTATATGCAACAGAATAAAACTAGACCTCTATCTCTCACTGTATATAAAAATCAAATTAAAATGGATTAAAGACTTAAATCTAAGACTTCAAACTATGAAACTACTGTAAGAAAACATTGGAGAAACTCTTCAGGACATTGGAGCTGGCAAAGATTTCCTGGGTAATACCCCACATGCACAAAATAGACAAACTGAATCACATCAAGTTAAAAAACATCTTCACAGCAAAGGATAAACAAACTAAAGAGACAAAGCACAGAATCAGAGAAAATATTTGTAAACTACCCATATGACAAGGGATTAATAACCAGAATATATAAGGAGCTCAAACAACTCTATAGTAAAAAAATCTAATAATTCCATTTTTTAAATGGGCAAAAAATCTGAATAGACATTTCTCAGAAGAAGACATACAAATGACAAACAGGCATAGGAAAAGGTGCTCAACATCATTGATTATCGGAGAAACGAAAATCAAAACTACAATGAGATACCATCTCAACTAGGTTCAAATGGCATATATCCAAAAGACAGGCAATAACAAATTCTGATGAGAATGTGGAGAAAAGGGAACCCTCATACACTGTTGGTGGAAATGTAAATTAGTATAACCGCTATGGGGAACAATTAGGAGGTTCCTCAAAAAACTAAAAATAAAGCTACCATATGGTCCAGCAATCCCACTGCTAGGTATATACCCCAAAGAAAGAAATCAGTATATTGAAGAGATAACTGCACTCACTTGTTCATTGCAGCACTATTCACAATTTTCAAGATTTGGAAACAACCTAAGTGTCTACCAGCAGAAGAATGGATAAAGAAAGTGTGGTACCTATACACAGGGAAGTACTATTCAATCATAAGAAGAATGAGATCCAGTCATTTGTCACAACATGGTTGGAACTGGAGATGTTAAGTGAAATAAACCAGGCACAGAAAGACAAACTTCGCATGTTCTCACTGATTTGTGGGGGCTAAAAATTAAAGCAATGGAACTCATGGAGATAAAGAGTGAAAGGGTGTTCCCAGCAGCTAGGAAGAGTAGTGGGGCTGGGGAGGAAGTAGAGGTGGTTAATGGGAACAAAAAAATAGAATGAATAAGAACTAGTATTTGGTAGTGCAACAGGGTGACTATAGTCAATAATAATTTATTTAGTTATACATTTTAAAATAACTAAAAGAGTATGATTGGATTGTTTCTAAAACAAAGGATAAATGCTTGAGGTAATGGATACTCCATGTACCCTAAGTTGATTATTATGCATTGCATGCCTGTATCAAAATATCTCATGTACCCTATAAATATATACAGCTACTACATACTGACAAAAATTTAAAAATTTTTTAAATTAGAAAAAACTAAATGTTCAATGATGTGAAAATTATTAAATGCATTTTGCTACAGTAATTCTATGGAGTTAATATGGCCATTAAAATGTTAATTAGAAAAACTAAATAGCTATATGAGAAATTGCTCAGAGGTTGATGGAAAAAAGAAAACAAAATTTTATTTCTCCTTTGATTCTAATTATGTAGAAATAATGTACATATTAACAAGAACTGGAAGGGAGTAAAATATTAAGCAATGTATTTCATGGTGTTTGTGGGTAATGTATTTAATTTCCATTATTGTTATTTAATGTAGCCTTCTTAAAATTATTTTTTAAAAAAGAGAACAGTAGCATATGTTTATATTATGTGAAAAACCACATTTTTTTATTGCATTTTAGGCTTGGGGGTACATGTGAAGAACATGCAAGATTGTTGCATAGGTACACACGTGGCAGTGTGATTTGCTGCCTTCCTCCCCATCACCCATATTTGGCATTTCTCCCCTTGCTATCTCTCCCCAGCTTCTCACCCCCCACTGTCCCTCCCCTATTTCCCCCCAACTGACCCCAGTGTGTAGTGCTCCCCTCCCTGTGTCCATGTGTTCTCATTATTCAACACCCGCCTATGAGTGAAAACATGCGGTGTTTGATCTTCTGC
Source organism: Sapajus apella (assembly GCF_009761245.1). Classification (NCBI taxonomy): domain Eukaryota; kingdom Metazoa; phylum Chordata; class Mammalia; order Primates; family Cebidae; genus Sapajus; species Sapajus apella. The sequence continues at coordinate 12,478,038 of NW_022437004.1, forward strand.
TCTTCTGTCAGTTTGCTGAGAATGATGGTTTCCAGGTTCATCCATGTTCCTACAAAGGACACAAACTCATTGTTTTTGATGGCTGCATAATATTCCATGGCGTATATGTGCCACATTTTCCCTATCCAGTCTATCGTCGATGGGCATTTGGGTTGGTTCCAGGTCTTTGCTATTGTAAACACTGCTGCAATGAACATTCGTGTGCACGTGTCCTTATAGTAGAACAATTTGCAATCCTTTGGATATATACCCAGTAATGGGATTGCTGGGTCAAATGGAATTTCTATTTCTAGGTCCTTGAGGAATCGCCACACTGTCTTCCACAATGGTTGAACTAATTTACACTCCCACCAACAATGCAAAAGTGTTCCTATTTCTCCACATCCTCTCCAGCATCTGTTGTCTCCAGATTTTTTAATGATCGCCATTCTAACTGGTGTGAGATGGTATCTCAATGCAGTTTTGATTTGCATTTCTCTGATGACCAGTGATGATGAGCATTTTTTCATATGTTTGTTGGCCTCATGTATGTCTTCTTTTGTAAAGTATCTGTTCATATCCTTTGCCCACTTTTGAACAGGCTTGTTAGTTTTTTTTTCTATAAATCTGTTTTAGTTCTTTGTAAATTCTGGATATCAGCCCTTTGTCAGATGGGTAAACTGCAAAAATGTTTTCTCATTCTGTTGGTTGCCGATTCGCTCTAATGGCTGTTTCTTTTGCTGTGCAGAAGCTGAGGAGTTTGATTAGGTCCCATTTGTCTATTTTGGCTTTTGTTGTCAATGCTTTTGGTGTTATGCTCATGAATTCCTTGCCTACACCTATGTCCTGAATGGTTTTGCCTAGATTTTCTTCTAGGGTTTTTATGGTGTTAGGTCTTATATTTAAGTCTTTAATCCATCTGGAGTTAATTTTAGTGTAAGGTGTCAGGAAGGGGTCCAGTTTCTGCTTTCTGCACATGGCTAGCCAGCTTTCCCAACACCGTTTATTGAACAGGGAATCCTTTCCCCATTGCTTGTTTTTGTCTGGTTTGTCAAAGATCAGATGGTTGTAGATATGCTGTGTTGTCTCTGAGACCTCTGTTCTGTTCCATTGGTCTATATCTCTGTTTTGGTACCAGTACTATGCTGTTTTGATTACTGTAGCCTTGTAGTATAGTTTGAAGTCCGGTAGTGTGATGCTTCCCGCTTTGTTCTTTTTGCTTAGAATTGACTTGGCTATGTGGGCTCTCTTTTGGTTCCACATGAAGTTTAAGGTGGTTTTTTCCAGTTCTGCGAAGAAAGTCATTGGGAGCTTGATGGGGATAGCGTTGAATCTGTAAATTACTTTGGGCAGTATGGCCATTTTCACTATATTGATTCTTCCTAACCATGAACATGGAATGTTTCTCCATCTGTTTGTGTCCTCTCTTATTTCGTTGAGCAGTGGCTTGTAGTTCTCCTTGAAGAGGTCCTTTACGTTCCTTGTTAGTTGTATTCCTGGGTATTTTATTCTCTTTGTGGCAATTGTGAATGGAAGTTTGTTCTTGATTTGGCTCTCTTTAAGTCTGTTATTGGTGTATAGGAATGCATGTGATTTTTGCACACTGATTTTGTATCCTGAGACTTTGCTGAACTTGCTTATCAGTTTCAGGAGATTTTGGGCTGAGACGATGGGGTCTTCTAGATATACAATCATGTCGTCTGCAAATAGAGACAATTTGACTTCCTCCGACAAGGATGCCCTCTCTCACCACTCCTATTCAATATAGTACTAGAAGTTCTAGCCAGAGCAATCAGGCAAGAAAAACCACATTTTTAACCAGTGTGTTTGCATTTAAACACCACCTCAACCATCCCTATTTCAAAAGAAAAATGGTACCTTATTGTTGAACAAGTAAGCGTTAAGTTAAAACCCTGTTAATTATTAATTTGTAGCACTGTCAAGGAACAGAGGGATTATAATATACCTAAGAAAAAAGAGATGGTAATAACCCTTCTCTGCCTTCTTAAGAGGTTATCCTTATAAATGCCTTTTATTTCTTTGTACCATATCTACAAAGTGTACAAGATATTGTTATGTTGATATCGCTTTGTAGGACATGGGAATTCTAGCAACCAAATTCTTCTTATGCCTTTATCTTCTTCAGCAGCTTCAACACTAAAATTATTCACTCCTCATTTATAACCTTCAGATGGAGGCTAATTGCCTATTGCCCCAGGCATTCAAGGGGCTGTATCAACATGTGTTTCTGCATCTTTCTTCTTCCTTCATTTAATAACCCACCTTCCCACTCCAGTCACCAGAAACTTAGATTACTACAGTCTCCAACAGAACACATCACTACCAATAGAGATGTGGCGAGCACGGGGTCATGGCTCTCAGTTTAGAGCATTTAAACCCCGTTGGCAGCAGTAACTGGATTTAAATTAGAAAAATTACTTAACATTTCTTCAGTATTCTTGGTTGTAAAATGAGATCTGTAATGGAATTCAATTCAGTGGATTAAGTAAAGATTAATTGAGAAAATGTAAATAAAGTACCTAGCCCATAATAAGTGCTCATTAATGTTAAACATTACTAAAATAATAGTAGTAATAGTAATATATTTGCTTGATATCTGTTTATATCTTCTTATATTTTTCATTGATCTCTTACCTCTAAGTATTGTCAGCTCTTAAAATTCTTAAAATTCTTTACCAGGCCATAATAGGTATGCAAAAGCAATTTGTTTAAAGAATGTATAAATTTGACATCTTCTGTTCAGTCTTCAAATATTAATTTAGTACTTAAGCAATTTTCCATTAAAATACAGAGACTCTCTGAGTGTTTGATATCAGAAGTCATTTAGTTGAAGTAGTGAATCCAAAAAAAATCTGAGGAGAATGGGCTACTGCCACAGTAAAAGGCTTGAAGGACTCGAAAGCAGTGTTCCCTGTTTATACCCATTTAATTCATTAGTTTGGCCTGTGGAAAAAACAAGTGGATCCTGACAAATGACAGTGGACTAACACAAACATAACCAGCACTAGCCCTAGTTACAGCTTCCGTACCAGATTTGGTATTTTCACTAAAGCACGTGAATGAAGTCCCAAGGATGTCAAGTCTGCCTATTGATTTGGTAAATGTGTTCTAGTCAATATCCATCAGGAGAGGAGATCAGAAGCACTTTGCATTCACTTGATGTGGACAAGTAAACATTAGTGGTATTGCTGCAGAACTATGTTCTCTATCACAATATGAAGGGGCATGAACAATCTGTACACTGTGCAGAAAATCACATACTCTATTGATGACATCATATAAGCTGGACCCAATGAGTAAAAAGTGGCAAGTATTCTAGATGTCTTAATAAGAAACATACTCCCCAGGGTGAGGGAAATAAACATGATAAAGATACTGCAGCCTGCTCTACTCATGAAGTTCTTCGAAGTTCACTGGTCTCAGGCATGTTGGAACATTCCCTTCAAAATAAAGGGCAAGCTATTACATTGCACAGAAACTATCACTAGGAAACTCAGTGGCTGAGAGGCCATTTCATTATTTAGAAGCAGAAAATTCCGTACTTGGAAATACTGATCAATCTACGTAAGAGATGTGGAGACTCAAATATTTATTGCAATGAAATGACAAAGGCTATGTAGCCAGATTACTAACCTTAAAGAGCAGTAGAATGCAGGGGTTAAAATCATGGACTTTGGAATCACCTTACGATGTTCAGAACCCAGCTCCGCCACTCAACTATCCTGTGTGGCTTGAGCAAGTTACTTTCCCTCTCTGGTGTTCAGCTTTCTCATCAGTAAAATGAAAATAATAATGATACTTACCCCACAGAGTTGTAAAGACTATTGTGAACTACTACATCTGGCACAAATAATGTTCGCTATCATTTTTATTATATTGGAAATGCCTTCCTTCTTAATAGGCTGGGTATTTTGAAGAGAAGGGTCAGAAAAGGAGAGGCCTAAATGTTTGGAAACATTAATACTCATGAGCTTATTTTAGTGAACAGGATTTTTCAAAAGGTTAAGAATTTAACAAAAGAAAAGGTGGAAGGTTAGTTCCTAAGTAGGATTCATGAAGAAAGTCAATGTCTTATAGAAAGAAAGATGCCCAGAAATAAGGAAGGAGACACAGACTGAAGAAAAGGCGAAGGTGACCAGGAGAAATGTGATAAGTAATAACAAAGGACAGGCAGAAAGGACAAATAGGAAAGATCTTAAAGTTGAAAGAAGAGAGTGTGAAAAGGCCAGCAATGTATTTCAGGTGGCAAAGGGCACGTGCCAGTGAAAAATTAACACCAGGGCCTTTGTAGAGGGAACAAACTGTTGACAGGAAAAAGAGAAGATTCAGGGTCCAGGGTTGGGAGATTTATAATTTAGAAGCACATTCTGTTCTTGCAGCTGCAAGCATCAGCACTCTGTTAGGTCATGTGAATACAAGAAGCTGATTAACAAAGAGAAGAGGTAATCAGAGCCATCGAGGAAAATAAGCGCAAAAATGATTGACAAAAGCACATTCACATGATCAAGAAGTTGATGGGAACTAAACAAAACTGGCACTATTAAAGCCCCAAGCATATTTAGTCAGTAAATGTCGTCATCCTAATGTCATTTGTTTTAATGATTCCCATTGGTGTGGATTTTAACAGACAACCTGTCCAAGATTGATCATGTGACTTTAAACGTGCAGAGGAAAAGCAGAGTTGATTTAGGCAAACCAGAGAACTGTATCAAGGCCTGAGCTCATTGTGATCCAATGACAATTTTCTTCCTCTAACACCGTCTAAAGGCTTACAGAGTAAGACCCTATGGGCTGGTGTCAGCTCTGTGTGTGCAACCTCCAACCTTGCTTAACTCCTCCAAGCCTCAGTTCCCTCATCTGTGATGTTAGAACAATAAGAACAACTATTTCATATGACTGTTATAAAAATTAGATACGTAAACATGTAAAGTGCTCAGACCAGCACCAAGCTCAACATAAACACCATATAAGTGTGCACTGGCATAATTTTTATAGGGGATGTTTGCTCCCTTTCAAAATGACTAATTAGATTTATTCTATTAACTCTTAGTTATGGGATAATGTATTTTAAAATGAAAGGTTTCATTAAGTTCCTTTATCTAAATAATTATTTTACTTGTTTACAAAAATAAATTAAAATGACAGGAAGGGGGGCAAGGTACTGAGCCATAACAACAGTTCCCAGAAGTGCCCAGATATGATCATCACCCCTAGGTCATCAAAACAACGTTCATAAACACTATCCCATTTTCCATATTCCCCAAGTCAGTTAAGAAGACCTGAATCTCTTCACATAAAAGACTTAAATTTATGTTAACACATTAACGGCATCTCAGAACAACAAAATGGGTTTCTGAACGAGAGAACTTTGAAAATCTATGCTTTGGTACTTTGTTTTTGTTTGTTTTTGTTGTTTGTTTGTTTGAGACGAAGTCTTACCCTGTAGCCCAGACTGGAGTGCAATGGTGCCATCTCGGCTCACTGCCACCTCCACCTCCCGAGTTCAAGCAATTCTTCTGCCTCAGTATCCCAAGTAGCTAGGATTATAGGCTCTTGCCACCATGCCTGGCTAATTTTTTGTATCTTTAGTAGAGACGGGGTTTCACCATGTTCGCCAGACTGGTCTCAAACTCCTGAACTCATGACCTGCCCACCTCAGCCTCCCAAAATTCTGGCATTACAGGCATGAGCCACCATGCCTGGCCATGCTTTGGTACTTTTTAGCAAAGCTCTAAACAATAAATGAAGGTGTTGTATCAGAGCTTCCTCTGGTACAGCAGAGACTTCCAGAGGCATTTTTTCAAAATAACAGGGACCACATAAGCAGAATATTCTCTCCAAAGTGGGAGAGATTAGTCCCTGAAACTATGGCTCACTGGGGAAAAGCCTTCAGCCAGACTTTCTCCCCCAACAAACACACACCCCAGGGGCACACCCTTGTGATATTTTCATCTGAACAGAGGTTGCCACAAGATATATGATCTTTCAGTAAAAAATGTTCTTATCAACAAATACCTCCCCCAAGCTCTAATGGCTGTGGGGCAAAGGCACTACTTTACCTCCTAAAAAGTTGGAAACTCCAAGGATGGAAAATATTCAAACAAACTTTCCCATGGTTATTATAGCATCAAAAAGTAAAAACATGAAATCTTAGGGGTTCTTGCCTAAGGCAGTCTCAATTTCTCTTTTTCTAACATGGCAATTACTATTTTAGAATATTTTTCACTGTCAGTTGCATGATCATTAATAATTACTCAGACTCTGCCCTCAGAGGAAAAATTTATCTAAATAGGTACATATTCCCTAAAGATTTCAAATCAGCATAGATAGAGGCCAAAAATAGAACTCTATTTAGATGAAACAAAGATCAGAGTGTTGGCAGGTTACAAAGAGAATATTTGAATCACAATTTTGTAATTACTGGGGAGATGTTGCTGTTCCCTCACGTAAGACAATTTCCACAAACATGCAGGATATGGCAATAGACATGCCTATTAGATCAGGTCAGTGGTCATTTCATTACATCCCCTTTAACTAAATTCCACATGCCTCACAAGTCTGAGCCATCCCAGGATCAAAGCTTTAGTGCCTGTCTGCTCACCAACCCTTCCACAATTCCTCCGAGTTGTCTCTCATTTGGCAGTTCTACTAGTCCTATTACCAACACTTCCCTGATTCCGTGGCTCCCATTTTGCCTCCATCTGTTGGGTCAGATTCTCCATTAAAGCCCTTGGATTGATGCCCAAGTAACCAAACTTTGACAAAATTCCAGGACACCACTTCATTCTCCTGTGCTCTGGTTTCCCAGATAGTGCACTCACCCATGTAGCACCTGTCCAGGTTTAGCCTGAAACAAACCTGACCTTCTGACTAGGAGAGTGGGAAGTAAGTTTCAAACATTGCAATTTCAGCAGGCAAAGTACAAAACAGTGCCCAAGAGATAGACTCATCTCCAACTAGATTTAAAGCAGATTGTCTATGACCACGAGGGCTCAAAGAGATGGTGAATTTCAAGCTGCAGTCTACAAGTGATAGGTGGTATCAGTCTTTGTACACAAGGTCCTAAGCAATTTTGTGCAGGTTGCTGGCAAGATTTTTGTCCTTGGAAAAGGGAACTGCCTAGGAAAACACTGTGCTTCAGTCCCAGGTTAGAGGAAAATAAGAGACAAGGTGATTACAATAGCTGTAACTGGAGTATTGGGATTGAGGCTTTAATCCCAGTTGTTAGAATTGGGGCACACAGGTCCACAGTGGTAGTTGTGATGGTGTCTCAGATCAGAGTACCTGGTTCACATAACTAGCTTAGGACAGCCAGAAACTCTACCCTTAATCCCACTCCCAAACCCCTCTTCAGAGTGCTGGGAATATAAGCTTTTTGATGATCAACTGGACTTTGGTGCTACTAGAACATGTCAGTGACCTCAATCCATTACTACATTCAGGAAAACACAGTCCAGTTGCAGTGGAGGTTACAGTAGAGACAGGATGAGCTCTTCCCAAGTCTGGCTGTGCAAAGATATTTCCCTTCAGCCCCATCCTGTTTCCTCCCACTCCTGATTCTGGTGCTAAAATCTCAAGTAGAGAAAGATTTACTCAGAGCTGCCATCAAACCCCCACCCAAGCATAGGTTGCCAGTAGGCAGATAGGCTTGGCATTTATGCAGTTCCCATGAAAAGAGAAGCTTCTGTCTGTTTTATTGTTTAGTCAGACAGATAGAAATCTCAGATGACTCTGATATGAGTAATGAAGTAATGTATAAACTATTTGCCAGGAAACTGATCCTCCTGTAATCTGCCATGTTACATCTATAGGCATGCTCTGAGCAAGTTTTATTATCAGCACACAGATAATAAGTGCAAAGGGGAAAATTCGTCACTTGTATTATCTTTTTAAATTGGTTTCAAGTAAGAGTTTTTAATTTCCTGTGATGGTGACTGGCATTTCCTGGTTTTCTTGGGTCCTTCCTGCTTTAAGTACCTGTGTCCCAGGAAAACCCTCAGTCCCCTGCAAATCAGATGGCTGATCATCCCAGCTGGAATTTTAAAACTTGGAGTTTACAGCACCGTAGATTAACCATGTGGTTTGGGGCATATCAGTTGACATATCCTATCTTCAGGTTTAATCTAGGATAATATTAGAACCTACACAAAGCATTCTGTTGATCTTTTTGTTATACCAGAGCTTCTCAACCAAGGAAGAGGAGTCAACACCAAGCCAAACAAACCCTGAGTAGTCCCAAAATTTGCCCTCACCCTTCTGTCCTTTATTAAAAACCACAGGGAAAATGTTGAAAACAGGGACCAACAACAGTTGCGTAGCTTCAAACAGTTCAGTATTTGCTAGGAAATGTATTCCTCTTTAGTAAGAATTTAATATGTTTCAAATAATAACTATTTGTTTACAAATATATTTGCACATTTGGAACAAGGCATTTCTCCTACTCCAGCCCTTTTTGGCATTACTGTCTCACCTAAGGGAAGTAAAAAGGCTAAGAAACACTTATTGAGATCACAGCCCAGGAACTCAGGCCTACCAAAAGCTGAAATTTAATCATCAGATTAAATTTTTAAAAATTACAATAGAAAAGATGAATGTTTTTGATGAGGATATCACAAGACTGACTACAGCCAAGGAAAGCATCAGTAAGCTTGAAGACATGATAACAGAAACTTCCCAAACTGAAAGGCAAGACAAAACAGAGCAAAATTAAAAAGAATGAAGAAACCATAACAGACTATCCAAAAACTGTGGAAAATCTCAAAATGTGTAACAAATGGATTGGAGCACCAGAAGAAGAAAGAAGAGAACAAATGAAGTGTGTAAAGTAATAGTGTCTGAGAACTTTGCAAAATTCATGATAGACAGAAAATCACAGATCTAGGAAGCTCAAAAACACTGACCTGGATAAATACTAAAACAACAAGCAAATAAAACTTCGCTATACCTAGATATATCACATTCAAACTTCGGAAAACCAAAGACAAAGAGAAAATCTTGAAAGAACCTAGAAGAGATGATAAATACCTTACCTATAGAAGAACAAGAATAAGAATTACATTAGGCTTCTAGCCAGAAACATGCATACCCCTGCACACCTACTAGAATGGTTAAAATCCAAAAGGAAATGACAATACAAATTACTGTCATGGATGCAGAGCAACAAGAACTCTCATTCATTCATGCAGTCCTGCACTATTCAAAATAGCGCAACCGTTTTGGAAGACAGTGTGTCAGTTTCCTACAAAGCTAAATGTAATCTTATTATGAAATCTGGCAATCACACTCCTAGACATTTAGGATGTATGTAAATATTTATAGCAGCTTAAGTCATTTTAAAAATCTATAGAAAGTATCTTTAAAAAGTGATTGCCAGAATATAAGGGGGAGGAATTGGGGAGGAGCATGAGGTAGGAAGGATTAAATAGATGAGGTATAGTGGAATTTTTATAGCATGAAACTATACTGTTTCATACTGTAATGATAGACACGTGTCACCATGCATTTGTGGAAACTCACAGGACTTTACAGCACAAAGAGTGGACATGGATGTATGTAAATTTTTAAAGATCTTCAGGACGTTGGGAGATGACAGGATAAAATACAGAACATGGCAAGACAATCTAATTGTATTGCAAGTGGATGAAACAACCTTACAGAAGGAAAAGGTGGGGATGCATTATTGACCAAAGAAACTGAAAATGAGTAGAGTCTGTAAGACTAATGGGTAAAAAAACTATGCTGAAGTACAGTATTCTAATTAATACATTTATTTCACAGAGTATTGGTTAGCAATTCTAATACTGTCATCACGCATAGTGGCATTGAACAATTAAATAAGTGGATATGCGGGGCGACCCAGTTTTCTCACTGTTAGAGTGTGAGTTTGGAAACAAACAAGAATACAGAAACTGGTAAATATAATAAACAAAAATGAAATAAAAATAAATTTAGAAAACAAAAAATAAGAAGAAGCTAGAACGGTTTACATGCTAGTGGATTACAGTTGAAGATATCAGTACTTATGATAGCTTTACATAGATTAGATGGCTACATAAACATTTATAGTTACCTATATATACATGAGTTAGTATACACACATATATCCTTGTTCTGTCTGCTGAGAGGACTTAGAAGTAACGACACCCAGTAGCAAAAAGCACACCGAGCATTGTGATTTGGGTTTTTAATACTTCTAACAAAAGTAATAATATTCTTTAGAGAAATGACTGATTCTAGAACTGGGGCAGGATAAATACAACATGAGCCTGGAGTACATTATTGTGTCAAAAAGTTAGAAAGTGTGAAGTGCATGTGCACATACACACACACACACACATGCACATGCACTCAATGATGGGAGTATGTCAAAGGGACACAGGAGTCAACTGAAAGTGCTCCCAGTTGCCAAAGCTGAAAAAAAAAATTGAGCAACAAAACAAGTAGAGTAGTGCTGGATTATAACCTGAAGCATAAAGTAAATATCCATGAGTTCAAACTGATATTGATAAACAGTTGACTGAATACATGAATAAATGGGAGAGAAGAGACAAACATCCCACATGAAAGTATTCCAAATAATTTATGCAAATACTCTGCTGTCAGGGAGATGCATCATAACTCCCCACTCTTGCAGTGTGGGCTTTGGTGTGCGCTTCACATATTGACTTCCTTTCAAAAAGAAGTCAATAAGGAAAAAGGAAATGAAAATGGAGAAAAAAAGAGTAACTTTATAATAGAGAAAACTGATAAACACTACCTCAGTCAGCTGATTTAAGTTCACTTCAACAAGGATACGTCCCAAAATGGCAGGCAGACACAGGATTCCCATTCCAAAAGAAAGCAACAGCAAAGAAGAAAGGGGAAACAGACTCCAAGAAAGTACAAAATCCAACAGGAAAAACAACATGAAATTCTAAGGCTTGAAAATAATCTCCTTTCATTCCATGTAGTGACCTCTAAGAACACCGGGGTGGGGGTTGGCTCCCCAAGGTCTTGGCCCCAACCCCTCTCCCTGGCTTTGCTGGGCTCCGCTCATGCAGCTGTTTTCATAGGTTGGAACCTCAAGCCTGCAGCCCTCCCAGGCTGGTGTTGTAAGCTGGTTGCTCTACAATTCTGGGATCTCAGAGGTGGAACCTACCCAGTGGCTCCACTAGGCGTTGCCCTCTAGTGTAACTCTCTGCAGTGACTCTGCCGCTGTGGCAGGTCTCTGCAGCATCCTTTGAAATCTAGTGGGAGGCAGGCTTGCCTCCATAGCTCATGCACTCAGTGTGCCTGCAAAATTAGCACCATGTGAATGCTGCCAAGAGGCCTCATTCTTGATTTTAAAATCTGCATTGGTTAGGGCTTTCCAAAGAAACAGAACCAATAGGATATAGAGTTAGATAAATATATGAGAGGAGAGAAGACGTATTAGCAGAATTAACTCATGAGATTATGGAGGCTGAGGATAGGCCACCTACAAGCTGGAGACCCAGAGAGCCTGGTAGCAGGGCTCAGTACAAGTCCAAAGGCCTCCAGATCAAGAAGCTGATGGTGTAACTCATCCCTGAGGCTGAAAAGCCTGGGAACCAGGGGGCAATTGGCATAAGTCTCAGCACCTGAAGATCAGAGAACCTAGAGTTCTAATGTCCAAGGACCAGAGGAGAAGGGAGAGGTTCTCTGACTTTTTGTTCTATCTGGGCCCCCAGCTAATTGAACAGTGCTTGTCCACATGAGGATGGGTCTTCCCCATTCAGTTCACCACTCACATGTCAAATTCCTCTGGAAACTTACAGACATGCCCAGAAAGAATGCTTTACCAGCTAATTATCCTGTAATTCAGTAATGTCAATACCTAAAATTAGCCATAACAACCATGAAAACTTTGTAAATCTGACTGTATAATATCAAATAATGAGAAACTGCATACTGGATTACTAAAATATCTATTCATATTATAAACAAAAACCAATAAAAATGCTATTGTCTAAATGCTTATAGACTAAAAGAAATCATCCAAAGATTTAAATAGTTTAATATAAATTGGTTAATGGTTAACCATAATTGTTGCAGTTTTATTTTCAAAGTATTCAACTTTTTTAATATATTTAATGGTCAGGGAAACTTCTCCCAAAAAGAAAGTATATTTTTCTGCCTGAGAAAAAGAAAGGATGAATAATTCTATGGGGATCTTATTTGCACTGAGCTTCTCAGATACCTTTAGTTTCCTATAGGTATAAAATTGTGAAAAGAAACTTTTTCACTTTGGCTATTAGGCAACTCAATCCCAAAGTCAGTGTTCAGTTATAACAATTTTGTTCACCTGTATGTCCTGTATTTTTAATTAGCTTTTTTTCTAATTTTAACCTCCCATTTAATCTGTTTTCTTGTTCTGTTTTTGCCTTCCACTTCTATATCACGTATATTTCAAATGTCCCCTCAAGTTATTTTAAATCATTGTGGACTGGGATGTACACAAATAAAGAACAAAATACTAAGAGAACATGGAGTAAGTCTTGATATTCAGTTTCTCACAGTTTGTACTTTGGAAGCTGAATGATTTAAATTTACCTCCTCAAAAGGTGTTTTTATTCTGTCCAAATGACATGGAAAAAATGGTTCAAGTCATTTGTGTTTTGATTTGTTTTGTTTTTTTCTCCCCAGGACTTTCCCTGTTCCAGAGAGTGTATATCATGAAATAGACCTAGTCATGCTCACGGAAGATAATAAGGCAGGATGACTTAGCTGCTTCCATTTTGCTTTTTTTTTTTTTTTCTCTTTGAACAGTTAAGAAAAGAACCTTCAGAAGTAGAATGTATATAGGCTAGTGCTTGGCGTATTCCAAACACTTGGAAAATATTTGTTTGGCGAATACGTTAATTAATGATTGAATTAACAGTTAAATGAATATTGTCTCCTTTGTTAAATATAGCATGCTCTGGTAGGTACGAAGGGTACAAAGTTTTGGTTAGAAAGGATAAATAAGTTCTGGAGACCTATTGTACAGCATGGTGACTGCAGTTAATAATAACGTATTGCACACATGAAAGTTGTTAAGAGATTAGATCTCAAATGTTCTCCCCATAAAAAAAGTTAAGTACATGAGGCGACTGATATGTTAATTAGCTTCAATTAATAATTTCATAATGTATACATTTATCAAAACATCTAGTTGTATGCCATAAATATAAACAATCTTTGTCATATATGCCCTAATAAAGCTGGGAGAAAACTTTAAGTTTATTCTGATTTGGGTGATGTAAGAAGGTAAATTAATTGTAAACTACATCTTGAACATAAGTAAAATTTTATTAGGAACCTATGGAGAACGGGCAGTCATGTCATATAAAAGGCACAGCCTAAGCAAAGGTGCAGGGTAGGAAAATTCAGGAATTGTTGAAACTTCCAGAGCTGATTTTTGGCCAATTTACACCAGTACTTCTATCCCAGTTGATGAATAGATGATGCCAGCGTCCCCGCCACCAGCCTGGCTGCTCGTACCACTGCCCAACAAGTTTCCATGTCCCAGTCACAGTGACATTCAGCAACTACAGGGCTCACATGTAGCAGACAGAAGCCTCCAAATGCTGCTCAGTATTCACTTATAAAAATGTGCTAAGCATGGGCCAAGTACTCCTCTAAGTGCCAGGGGTATAGCAGTAAAGGGAACAGACAAAACAGAAGAGATAAAAACTGTTTTCCCTGTGGAACTTATAATATAGCAGATAATAAAGATGATAAAAATAAAATATGTAATATATTAGTGTTATTCACAAAGGATAAAGCATAAATAAGTGACTGCAGCCAGCACTGGACTAAGCCAGATCCTGATACGGAAAATTGGACCACAGCTCAAAGCTGCGCTGGAGAATGTCACCTGCCTCTGGCCTGTGGATGAAGACTTCCAGTGGTGCCTGAAAATGAGATGTGGTAATGGTAGTGAGATTTCAGAGAAGTAGCAGTACATCTACTGATGGACACTGTGGCACTAAATAGGGGCCATGGCAGCTCCTTCGTGGTCCAGAAGTGCAAGCTGTGCACACAGAAAACTTCACTGAGATTCTGAGTGGCTCCATCAAATCTTACAATGCCAAAGACAGAGAGAAGTTCAAAACCATAGTAGAATTTGAGTGTCAGGGCTTCAAACCATGTGATTCCAGCCCTAGGCTGGGTTTGCTGCTGAGAGCCTGAAGTCAGGGATGGTCTTCAGTGACATTCTGCCATAGAAAGACTGCACTGACTATGACAGAAAGGTCCAGGGGGTCTGTGGGAATCTATGAGGTCATGCCGCAGTTTTTAAGCGCTGAGCCCTCTCCATGTACACTTACCCCTAAGAACTGAGAAGGGATAAAATGCTCCAAGCAGCAGGGCCCACAGAGGCTGGTCCCCTCATCCCCGTCTCCTGGTAGCTGCACCAAGCCCTCACAGTCTGCATGCTGGGCTCAGTCACAGCTTCCCAAACCCCATCAATAAAGCCCCTATTCATGCACCACTGGTTTATGAAGGTAGGTCAGGTGGCAGCCACTCCTTCCACAAATAAGAATTCATACTGGAGGTCTTTGGCTGCCTCCTGGCATCTTCCCACAGTTTAAAATCCCCTGCTTGTATTTGCAAAATATGCAGGAGGACACAGCTTCTTAGGGCTCTCCAGGTTTGGGGGATCAGGCAAGTCAGTCCAGAGGACCGAAATTGTCAAGGCCAATGGCACGAGGACAACTGAGCCTGCAAAATGAGGCCATGAGCCCAATAATCTTAAGCCAAGATACTTTGTAGTCTAGCTTGGCTTGCAGGTAAACCCAGGCATCCCTGCTAGCTGGTGTCAGTTCAGATTCCAGAGCTAAAAGGATTTTACAGCTCTCCTCCTGATATGAATCTGCTCCACAGAATTCTTGCCAAATGGTCATCTGGTGTCTGCTGTTTTCCTGTAATGGGTGCTCCCCTCCCCTCAAGGGAGCCAGAATGTAAATTCCTCCTAATGCTAAGTCAATCTCTACGCCCCATACAGCTCCTCCTGCTGTTCTTCATTTGCTCCCCTTCAGGAACACTTGGACATCCCTGTGGAGATGCGAAGACAGTAGCTGTCATGGGTTAAATTGTATCCCTCCCAAAATTCATATGCTGAAGTCCTAACCTCCTGTACCTCAGAATGTGACCTGATTTGAAAACGGGGTGGTTGTAGATGTAACTAGCTAAAATGAGGTCATACTAACATGGAGTGAGCCCCTAATCCAATGTGACTCATAGCCTTATCAAAAGGAGATATTTAGAAATACACACACAGGGAGAATGTCTGTGAAGATGAAGGCAGAGATGGCTGATACTTCTGCAAGCCAAAGGATGTCAAAGATTACCAGCAAACCACCAGAATCTAGATTCTTTCTCAGCCTTCAGAAAGAATTAATCCTGCCAACACCTTGACCTTAGACTTCTAGCCCCCTAAAGCATGAGACAATACATTTCTGTTGTTTAAATCACCCAGTTTGCTGTACTTTTGTGCAGCAGTCTCAGCACACTAACATGGCAGCCAAGCCCTCTACCTGCCATGGGTCAGACTTTCTGGGTCTGAAGGCCTCTCCCCACCCCAGCAGATAGTGGACAGGGATATTAGTGCATGGCCAAGTCATCAGAAGGTGATCATGCCTTTACACCAGCAAATCCACCACTTGGAATATCTGTTACCAGGAACCTTATTTCTCTAACGTCCTACTGGAGTCTAAAATTCTTTTGGAATTAAAAATTTGTTATCTTTAAGGAAAAAAAGTACCTACGTAAGAGAAAGGGCTATGAAGGACTGTGTAAGGTAATGAAATTTTAGAGTAACCAGGAAAGAAACTCACTAGGGCCACTTTTTAGTAAACATCTGAGGTTGTTGAAGGAACTCCCCTGTGAATATCTGACAGGAGAACATTCCAGGCAGCAGAAACAGAATATACTAGGGTCTGGAGGCAGAAATATGCCTGCCCTATTAGAGGAATATGGAGGAGGCCAGTGTAGGTGGAGTAGGATGAACAGCATACCAACTAGAAAGGAGATTATTTTTGAGAGGTAACTGGGTCAGATCATGTAAAGTCAAGGACACCAGCTTTTACTCTGAGTTGGGAGCCATTGGTGAGTTTTAAGCTAAGAGACAAGAACTGACTTACATGAAACCATTCTGGCTATGTGTTGCTAGTGTTAGGAAGGACAAAAGCAAGATCTCAATGGCAGCCAGAAAGCCATTTTAGTAATCCAAAGTGAGTGACGGTGGTGGTTTGGGCCAGGATGGGAGCGATGAATGCCATGACAAAGTGGTCAAATTCCGGATCCCTTTCAAAGACTTGGTAGGATTGATTTAATACAATACAGGAGAGAAAGACAGGAGTCAATGATGACACCAACATTTTGGACTGAGCAGCTAAAAAAATTAAGAAGACATTAACTAGCAAGAAAATTTCAGGAAGAACAGGCTTGGGGGAAAATATCAAGAGCTCAGCTTTGAACGTGGTAAGCTTAAGGTACCTGTCAGACATCTTAGGGGAGGTGTCAGGTAGTCAACTAGAAACAAGGATCCCCAGTTTCAGGGGGAAATTCCACCAGGAGATGTCAATTGGGGTGTCATGGGCGTACAGACAGAATAGAAGCCATTGATCTGAGTGGCATTGCCCTCGTGGAGACACATTAGATTAAAAAGAAGAGAGAACTCAGTGTTGAGGCATCTCCAGCTTTTAGGTTTTGAAAAGACAGGGAGGAACCAGCAAAGAGACTGAAAAGGAGGATCCAGTAAAGGAAAACAAACGTCTAGTGAGGGCAGCATCCGGGTAGTGAAGTGGAATGTTTCAAAGAGAGTGATAACTTGTCAAGTAAAGACTGAGGAATGAGATGACCATGGGGGTTTACCTCAGGAACATTCTTGGTGACCATGATAGGAGCAGATTTTTATGTATATTAGAACTTTACTTTCAACTTTGTTCACTGTCTTTTAAAGGCAATAAAATAATGACTCATTCTGCATTTCCCACACTGATGTCAGGAGCAGTGTCATGACCCTCTGTTGGGCAGTGGCCTCAAGACCACACAAGTTTTGAAGAGGCTAAACCAGACTCAGGACTCCATGAGTCATGAGGGTCTTTTCTCTCCCCTCATGCACTCAGTGGACATTTAAGATTACAGGTTTTTCTCCAGTTGTCTTTTATCCTTCAAGAGTTCACTATTTATCTCACAAGGATAAATTTAAGTCTTTCCACATTATTAATTTATCTTATAGGACCCATAGGATAACAAATTCCATTAATTTGTTGTCCCCATTCTGCTGTGATCTGACCTCTTTACCACTGTCTACCCGTTCTAGTCTGGGAGGAAAGCCTCCAATATGGACTGCCAGAATTTTTCAAGTTCATGTTGGAATTACACAGTCGTCATGTTCTAATTTACACCACACCCACACAGCTATGGAGCTTTCTTCTGGTGCAGATGCAGAATTATTTTGTACGTGCTTCAAATAAAATTCTCTATAGTGTTTCTATCCTCATAATGCAAGACCCTATTGTGCTTCTTAAATTGAAACTCTAATACAAAAATAAGGTAATAGCCTAGAATATTTTACCCTAAATGCATTAAAGAAATAACACAATGCATGGAATAGCTACATAAATAGGTTGCAACCAAAAAAATGGTCTTACCCCAAATTTAAATTTTACCTCATCCCCAAGTTGGCCTACATCTTTGGAAGTGTTAGTCAAAACCCTTCCACTTAGAAGTATTAGAAACTAATTCAGACTTGCTAAAGCAAAAAGATCATTTCTTGGCTCATGCAATGAAAAGTCTAAAACATGCTGGGCTTAGCTTTGCACATGCAGGCTTCAAGAGCTCAAGAAAAGTCAAGACCCATGATGTTTAACTTTTCTTTCCTCCATGGGCTTCATGTTCAGGCTCCTCAGAGGGACAAGACTCTAGGCCTACACCACCCTGCCTGCCTGCAGCCCCAGCTGAAAGATCAAATTGGGTCACCCAAATCAAATGCTGTGGCCAGGGGAACTAGGTATGTAATGTTTTTAGACCTGGATCCATCTCAAATAACAGTAGGCAGTTATCACCCAAAAATCAGCTTGCTGTTACTGGGAAAAAAAAAAAAAAAAGAGGGGAAAGAGAATTTGGGCACCATATCTAAAGAGGTCTTTGTATTATGACAGTGCTTTTGCATGTGTGTGGGGGGGAGTTCATTAAAAAAATGAGTGTTTATTTGAACTTTGTTAACACTGTGATGAAGTGTCATTGACAAAGAAGCCCTACACATTTGCAGTGGCAACTCCTCACTTCAGACTATTCATGAGGGACATCATCTTTTTTTCCTGCATAGTTGTGGAATATTAATACAGTAAAGGAAAGGTAATGGTTTATTATCCATGTCACTGTTTCATGGTGATGTTGAATGTTCTCTGGTGACAGTGCTATTTTGTAAAGAATGGTATGTGTAGCTATCTGATGGAAAAGGTTGAATTGCTAAGACATTAGCATTGCTAAGTATCTTATTTAATTTTACAACTTTGTGGTAGCTGATGCTGTTTTTATTCTACAAATGTGAAAACTGAGGTTTGGAGATATTCAGCAACTTGTCAACAACCTCCTAACTAATGAGAAACAATGCCAGTTGTGGAACCCAGCACTTCGGGCTCTGAAGTTCAAGTTATTTTCCCACACCATGAGGCTCAGCACTGCTGCCATTGAGAGATGGTAATTAAATGGGGGTGATATAGAATATAGTAAAATGGACTGTAGGTGACACAGGAAAGGTATTAAGCTGCTTGTGAGTTGAGGGCACTGTACTTTCATTGATATCTGTCACATTCTAAACCATGCCCACCGCCACTAGCCTGGTCCAAAAAGAATTTTTTTAACTCCTTTGAATTGAATTTAAAACATTTTTTTAAACTCCTTTGAATTGTTTAATTCTTTTAACTCCTTTGAATTGAAAGGAACTCTTCTTATAACACAGGGAGTTCACAGAAAATAGTATTACATTATGATATTTTTGCATCACATAATTTCCCTTTGATGTCTAAAAAAAGTCCACTTTGATCCATAATAGAATCATGCATATAAAAAACAAAAAAATAGTTCTTTCAATTAAAATTGTCTTTCATTTTAGCCAGCTTTTTGTAAATCTTTTTTAAGGTGTAAATGCAGATGTGCTACATGCTACACAAAAAAATGTTCTATTCAAAGATGCAGATCCTTCTTGCTTTGCTTCTCTGCTTAGGTGCTCTGAAAACATGCAATCTCCCTCAATGCTTTGAACTATTTCTTGGAATTAAATAATTTCCATGGAAACTGGGGCTAAAGAGAACACTTGACAGCTCATTAAATAATATGCCACTTAAACAAGACTTTTTAAATTTTCCTTGTTAGATAATCAATGACTACGAGTATTTATATTCCTTAATGATGTAACTTCTGGACAAGCCTGGAAAATGATGTCTGATTAATCCACAGAGGTTCCTTCTGATATAGAATGCAAAATCTATGCTTAAAAAGAGATGCCTTGCAGCACAGATGAGGCAGAAAAGAAATCCAAATGTTTCTAAAGCAGCTCAGCCTTTTAGCCACAAAGGAAAATCCTGTACTGAGATTCCAGACTTTCTCTTTGTCTTGGTAATTTTCCAGCATGTGTTTTTACTCTTCCAAATGCCACATCAGAACAACAGATGGCAGCATGATTTAAGCAGGTTTGAGCTTCTTTGCTTTTTAATCCAAATCCTAAATTAGATGGAAGTTGATACTAACTTCCCAGCTACCCTCACCCCAGTCTGCTCCTTCCCACTCCTGGTTGTTTTCATCTCATTGAGTTCTCAGTTGCTTGACCCTATTAGTATTTTTTGCCAGCACAGTAAAAGTACCAGAGTCTTAGTATTATCAATACCACTTCCGAGAATCCCAAGGGCTTTCTGTCTTGTTTCAATTTGTATTTGCAAATCTAAACTAACCGAGGTTATCAGAGGAATGCTGGGTAGCTGGTTTTGCCCATTTGCAAAGGTAGATGTAATGTTCATAGTAGCACTGAGTTTGTGGTTTAAAAATCAAATATTATACTTTAAGCTGTTTCTATATCATGCAAAATATTCCTCCAATATCTAAACATTTGGCTTAGAATTTTTTTCCATTTTTCCCTTTTTATCCAGAGCCTAGATTTGATTTTGAGATGAACTTGAACCTTGAAATGACAAATAGCATATACATTTCATATATCAAGATTTAAAGACATTAAATTTCAACAACTATGGAAATATTAATTCCTACCAAGATACAAATATCATACATTAATTTAAACTGTCATCTTAGTTTTAGAAATCAATTTTTTAAATTGTAATTATCTACAATGTGAAAGGCATTTTTCTGAGAATTCATGGAATTCAAAGATGAGCACAAATGAATCTGCATTCAAGTTACTGTGTATATCACTCTGTTTAACTGGTTGACCCAAACTGATTTCTTTATAATACAGACTGCTTTGCTGTACAGAAATCTCTGCTGCAATGCCATTAATTCATCTTGTCTTTTGTTTGCATGCTATACCATACAATTCTGGGCTTGGTTTAATAAATTAGCTCATTTAACATATATGTGTACCTACTAAGTGTCAGGTACTGTACAAGGCACTGGGGAAAGAAAGTTATCTCCCTACTCTTCAGATGTGTACAGTCTAGAAAGTCCACCCAAATAAATCCATAAGTATAACACGGTATGGAATAGGCCACGGAAGCTCACACACAGTGTCCTGGGAGCACCAAAGACGGGACCCTGCACTGATATTTTTATATTTCTCTCTCCTTATGTTCCAAAGTTCTACCTTTCTCCTTGTAACCCATTTCTCTCTAACACGGATCTCTTCGTACTGTAAAAAACTAGCCCTTGGAAGAAGCACATAATCAGACAAACTTCTAAATCTGGCTCCAGCATTGACAAGCTGTGTGTCCTTGAGAAAATGGTTTTAGCTTCCCTGAGTCTGTAATTTCTCCCTCCATCATGAGGAGATGTTGATAATGCTGCATATACTTGATATGAGAGTGAAGGGGGATACGTAAAATGCCTAGCAAAGTGCCTGAGTGTAACAAATGTGATTACTGTCCTATAGATAGCTAGTTTAAATTATCTTATCAGTCATATCTCCTCTCTGGCCCTGTTAACCAGCCTGACTTACCATGGTAACAGCTTACACTTATTGAGTATTTACAGTGACCCAACCATCCTGAACGTATTGTCTCAGTCCATCCTCACAATCACCCATTGAATAGTTAAACCCAGGCAAGTGATCTAACCTTATGGCTCCCATTGTGACCAGCACATTGTTCTTCCAGAGCATCCCTGACAATAATTATGAAGCAGTCTAGTCTCTCCATCACTTCTTGGATCACAAAGCCCATTACACATTCGCAGTCTGGCAGATCTGAACTGCCCTGTGACTGAACTTTACTACCCATTACGCCCAATTTGAGGCCTTTTGCTCCACTGGTGTTATATTGGAAAGAAGAGTTGCCAGGAACAAGGCCACAAAGAAGACCATGCTGCTGGGAACAATAGGCTCCCTTCTCTATAGTCTTTTCTTGTTTCCATTTCAAAAGGTCCTCCTGGCCAAATGCCTCCCAGCTGTTGCAACCAGCCTTGCAATCAATCATGACAAAATGCTGCTGGCTGGGGTAGGCACATGGAAGCCCTTTAACTATTTTCCATCTGCTATTTGAAGTTTATACTTACTGCCTCACAAGAAGAAAACTTGCCTTTTAATTATACTAGAAGGTAGAGAAAGATAAGCATCATTAAGAAAAGCATCATTAAGATGCTTCAAGAACACAGATCTAATAGACTCTCAAAGCACCCACACCTGCCTTCTCTCAATGTCTTTCCTTAGCCTTTTGACAAGGAGTTTTAGCAAAGAGACGCTGATAAACTACCATTAATCTCTTATTTGTTATCCACCTATTTCGCTTACTGAAGCAGCTAGTCTATTCCCATTTCCCTTTCCTTTGGGGAAAAGCTATGGTTTGATAAATACTAAGCCTTTACCATGATCCTATGAATGAAGAAAATAAAAGTCTGGTTAGAAATTGCCTGGATCAAAAAAAAAAAAAAAGGAAAGGAAAAGAAAGAAAGAAAGAAAAAGAAAGAAAGAAAGAAGGAAAGAAAGAAAACAGAAAACAAAATAAAACAAAACAAACAAAAAACTAAGAAAAAAAAAAAAAAAAGAAAACAAGAAATCGTCTGGATCCTTCAATCTGGGTCAAGCTTTATGATAAAGCTTATGCCAGAAGCCAAATGGCTATCTTTGTAATGATAACTCTTGGAAGGTAGAGGGCAGGGAGGTGGCAAGCTCAGCAACTAATCATGATCATTACAATTCAAAGATGTAAAGACCTTTTTAACCAACACATTTATCTATTCAGTTCACAGTTCCAGGTGAAAGATGTGCTTGGAGGGGTCGGCACTTGTAGAGGGGTACACATCTAGCTATCTTCCTGGTAATTTGATGAGGCATCCATTGTTTATGTTAATAATTTATGAGCCCAGTGTATTTAAAACTGAGGAAGAACTTAATACCTTATCAGTTGATATCCTCCAGTTTCAGAGTGTTGTGTTAGCCAGTTCAGAATGTGTCTTCCATCAGCTTCTTGTTTTCATCTGGAAATGAGAAGAAATTTTATTTTTGTCATCATTTACCTTTGGTTAGTTTCTTGGTCAAAGTTGTTAACTTTATCAAAAATACCAGTTCATGTCCATTCTAATTCCTTTTTAAAATGTCTTTTTCATACATCTAATTAAATAAAACCATCTACCTTTAAATTATTATTATAACAGTATTCATTATAAGTACCTTTAGTATAAAAATTAATTATTATTATGTTCAATAGTATATATCTTACAACATGCATGTAAAAGCTTAAATATCTCCCAAGCAGATCAAATTCATTGTGTTCAAAAGCAAACCCAAAATGTGTTCTTCAACTAGTGTTTCTTAATCCATAATTTTACCTCCTCTATTTTAATTGCTTATGTTGGCAGTTTATAAAGCATCCTCACTTTTCCCCCTCTATCTCACACCCCTCACCACAACATTAATCACTGGGGTCTATTGATACAATTGTCCAAAATCTCTTCATTATAAACTTCTCACCATCCTTCTTGCCACAAGCTTGTTCAGTCAGTTATAATCACAAGACCTACTAGCTGGTCCTCCAAATCCTCTTTGTCACTTGCCTAATTTATTCTCTAACCTGCAAGAAAAGTTCATCTTAGGAAATCTCAAATCTTTTATTTCACTCTTTACTTAAAATCCTTTCATGGTTTTCTCCATCACTTATGATCACTGTCTAATGTGAGCTGGTAGGTCTGGTGTGACCTGAACCCAGCCTCCTCTTTGCCTCTGTCTGACCAGTCATTTATCCCCTTGCTCTCATGTCTTGGCCACACAAGTTCTTTGCCACCTCTGGATATTTCCACCCATTGTTCATTGCCTGGATCACCCTTTAATTTCAACTAAGCTAACTAACTTTAATTTATCCAATAGATAACAGCTAAAATGTTATTCGTTCAGAGAATAATTTCCTCCCCATCCATTCTACTCATAAACATATTTTTAATTAGGCTCCACAGTTCTGCTTCCAAAGTACCCACAATTATTCCTTTATAGGTCAATTCACAATAGTAGCTATTTGTTTAATATTTGTGTTCCTTGCTATAATGATAGCAAGTAAATTTAATCCACCAATCCAGATGTGTAAGAAATAAGGCACTTTTTTTTTTTTTTCAAAATTATCTTAAATCTAATCCCTGCTTAATCAGTTTAAATCTAAATCCCACCAATCTCAAGAGAGTTTTAATCCCAGTGATTACTGGGCTCCACCCTCCCATTTACTTAGTGTCATGAAAAATCTGAGTGGTGTACCTTATTCTGTCCTAAAGCACGCACTGCGAGGTCCATCCTGTTTGTGGTTCTCACTGCTTACATCAGAGAAGCCCATTTTTCATCCTCACATGGGCTTTCCTATCCCCTGTCAGCTCTGTACAATGCTTGGGGTCTGGGAATGTTTACTGGGAGTGGGAACTCCATGATTTGGGAGCAGCCTCTCTGGGTGCATTTCTAGTTTGCCATTGCCCAAGGATGCTGCCAAGGGCAGGGCTATTCTACTTGTGGACCCAGCAGCCTCTGCCCCCACCCCAGTCTGAGGCATCTCCAACCTGACTTGGTGACTCTGAAGATGACACTCCTGTCCTCACTTCTCCACTTGCAGTGAGTACAATCTTTTGGAATAGCAGAAAGTTTGCTTTCAAAAAGTTTCCACCTTCCATTCTGCAAACATCTTTGAAGCGAAAAACAAAAGTTATCTGCTTAAACTAAGAAGGAACAGAAAAATAAGCAAATGAATGTCTAGAGACAATTCATGTGGCAGCACTTGCTCATATAATGTGCCCAACATACATGTATATTGAAAGAATGAATGAATTTGAATTAACTCACAACCCTATTATGTATTTTACATGTATTTGCATGTGTTGACACGCCTTCATACATGTATAGAGAATTTTATAGAAAAGGAGAAACAGAAATGTGAGCTGATATTTATGGACAAGAAGAGCAGCCTTTCTGCTTCTTGTCCTGCCTATTATAGGACCACATCTAGCTTCAGCTCTATGTCAGCTGTGTACTGCAGACACCACCACCATCGTCTTGGCAAAAAATAAGAGAAAAATATCTCTCTATATTACATGAATCCCAGTATGCCTTTTCCACAGACTAATAATAGTCTGTCTTCCCCTATAAGGTAGACAGGGAGTGTAAATGATTGGAAGGTAGAGCAAGACTGTATTTGACCTTTTGCCACATGTGAAGTAGAATTGAGAGTTTTAGGTACACTCAGAGTTTAAATCAAGCAGGCTTTAATAGAATCACACACTACAGTGTTTAGATAGCCTTCCTTTCGAATAGAAAAACATTTCACTTCTCCATTCCAAAGCTGAGATACATTTTGAAAAGTGAGAGATTTATTAGCCTTCTTTATAAAGGGAAGAGGGGGAGAGAAAATGATTTTCAGCTAGATTTCTTCTTATTTTTGGAGACACCCAGCAATTTTGCTGTACTCACAGAAATTTCATGCAACTCTCTAAAGCTACATATTGTCTAATACATGGTTGATACTTGAGAATATCAAATAAAGAAAAATCATTTCCTGGGAACCGGGCTCTTTTTCAGCTTGGACATTTGGATTTTGCAAAATGTATCTATATCTCCCAGCACTGAAGTCAATCTGGACTTTGGCAAGTTACCTGTCCTACAGAACTGTCTTTTTTAAAGAGCAAGCCCCCAGCTCCAGGAAGCACATTTGCTCAAATGTAAGCAGCCTGCAATTCAAGCAATTTGCCCCCTAACCACCTTGTAACAATCTTGTTTCTGATTCTGTATTCCTTCTCCAGCTCCCCTCCTGCTTTGGCCCTGAAGATTGAAGCATCATTTTATCTTCACTTCAGAAATCCGTTTCATTCCAGAAATGGATTTCTGGCTAGCATGCTGCCTCCTAGACCACCACTTCCATGGACTGTTCATCTGTTAAAAGTTTCCCCATCTTGCAACAGACTCATACTTGGCTGTCACAGATACCTCTGACCACTCATGCCCCATTTTAAATGAGCCTTATCCCCAGTCCTAAACTAGCTGAATCAGATTGCTTTGTCTCAGAATTTGAATCTTTATCAAAGAATTCTGGTATTATATTCCTAGTTCTAAAAGAATCCCAGGATAGCAAGACACAAGGCTAACCCAATATAGATACCCAGGCCATCATTCGTATCTAATTCATTTCAATCATTGGGAGAGCCAAGTTCTTAAGCCAAGATATTCAGCCTTCAGTAAGCAGACTCCTTCACTTAATAGTTGAGCTAGCGAAGTATCATTCGTTTGTAGCATGAACTCCAATGACCAGCCAGGAAAAATGCTGATATCTTTTTATTCTAAGGATATCAAATACAGGTTATTGAAAGACTCAGCAAGACATATGCATGTATTAGCATTAGATCTAATGACACAGTCAACACGTGGCAGCGTATCTCCATTCACCTTATGATAAGGAAGCATGCTTTCTGGTGTTACAGAAGCTGTTTCTCTTCACATTACTGCAGGGAAATGCCCCTGAATTGCAATTACCAAGTGAATGCCACATCACATAAGCTATCTGACAAATGAGGGGAAAATCAGGTCACAGAGCATTATTGGAGAGAAAAATAACATCAAAGTATCCAAGCATAAAATTATAGCTGAGAATGCTGTCATAAGTCAGCCCCTCTAATGGAAACAGCAAGGCCAGCAATTGTTGCTCAGGTGCCTGGGAGGCAATGTCTGTGAGAGTGATGGTCACCCAGAACATCAGTGCTCTCTTTCGTTGGCTGGTCTCCAAACTCACCTTCTTCTACCCAACTTGGACCACATGATCCCATCTTTAGCTTCAGGACTATTAATTACATCATCAGAAACCAAGCCTAGCCTCAGCAATGAAGAATTAAAGAAATTTCTGAGCAATATTTGGATGTGACACTCACTCCAGGCCTGACCTCACCTCCTAAGATGCACATTCATAATTGTACCTGGATATTTTTCTTTTGCCCACTCAAAATGTACAGTATGGCTTTTTAAACCAGATGGGTATATGTTCTAATCTTGTTTTCACAGAGGAAATTGTAATATCTGACTTCTTGCTTACAAAGTGGAGATAAATATTTACTTGCAGAGTTTTTATGAGCATTTGCTGAGATGATAAATGTGAATGGGTCTAGCACAGGGTCTAACACATGGTAAGTGCTAAGCTTGCTGCCTTTTAAAATTCCCATACTACAACTCGACTTTCTTCTTCTGCTTTCAGCCTGATATCTAATTTGTTGACATTATCAACAGCTCATCTCAAAAATTATAATTTTAATTTTTTTAAATTTTAATTTAAAAACTGCTTTTTAATTAAGCATATATTCCTTTCGACCTGCACTCTAATACAGTAGCCAGTAGGCACATGTGGCCATTTAAATATAAATTGTAACTGCTTATTTTAAATAACATATAGAAATTCAGTTCCTCCATTGTACTAGCCACATTTTCAAGTGCCCAGTGGCCATGTGTAGCCAGTGGCTATTATATAGGATAAAATAAATACAGAACATTGTCATCACGGCAAAAGTTCTGTTTGGACAGCTCTAGAAAAGACAAATCTAAGGAATTTGCTAATATATGCTATTACTTTGCTCTGAAGCATTTAGTTACTTTTCCCTTAATGCATCAACAAATGAGACAGGAAGCTCTAGCCAGAGTAATCAGGCAAGAGAAAGAAATAAACAGCATTCACTGGAAAAAGAAAAAGTCAACTATCTCTCTTCATTGATGGTATGATTCTATATCTAGAAAACCCTAAAGATTCTGCCAAAAATATACTAGAACTGGTAAATGATTTTAGTACAATTTCAGAGCACAAAATTCACCTAGCATATCCATACACCAGTAATGTCCAGATTGTAAGTCAAATCAAAAACATGATCACATTTACAGTAACCACAAAGAAAATGAAATACCTAGGAATACAGCCAACCAAGGAGGTGAAAGTTCTCCATAAGGAGAACTACAAACCACTGCTGATAGAAATCAGATGATACGAATAAATGGAAAAACATGTCATGCTCATGGATTAAAAATATCAATGTCATTAAAATGGTAATATCGCACAAAACAACACTGGAGAGAGATTTGCAGATTCAACACTATTCTTATCAAATTACCAATATCATTTTTAATAGAATTAGAAAAAGCTATTCTAAATCCATATGGAACCAAATAAAAGCCTCAATAGCCAAAGCAATCCTAAGCAAAATGTACAAAGCCAGAGGCATCACACTGCTTGACTTCAAACAATACTAAAATGATAAAATAACCTAGAACAGCATTGGTACAAAAATAGACACTTAAACCAATGGAACAGAATAGAAAACTTAGAAACAAAGCCATACGTTTACAGCCATCTGACCTTTAATGAGGCAAACAAAAACAAGCAATGGGAAAAGTCCTCCTTATTCAATAAATAGTGATGAAATAACTGGTTAGCCACATGTAGAAGAATGAAATTTGACCTTCACCTTTTACTATATATAAAAATTAACTACAGATGGATTAAAGATTTAAATGTAAGACATCAAACTATAAAAATCCTAAAAGAAAACCTAGGAAATACCCTTCTGAGCATCAGTCTTGGCAAATAATTTTTGGCTAAGTTACCAAAAGCAATTGCAATAAAAACAAAAAATTACAGGTGAAATCCAGTTAAGAGATTCTGAACAGCAAAATAAACTGTCAATAGCAAAAACAGACAACCTACAGAATGGGAGAAAATATATGCAAAGTATGCATCCAACAACAGTCTAAAATCCATAATCTATAAGGAACTTAAGAAAATATCAAATAACACCATTTTTTAAAAAAAGGATGAAGGACATATACAGACACTTCTCAATAGAAGACATACAAGTGGCCAACAAACATGTGAAAAAAATGCTTATTATCACTAATCATCAGAGAAGTGTAAATCAAAACCACAATGAGCTACCATCTCATACCAGTCAAAATGTCTATTATCAAAAAGTCAAAAAACAACAGATGCTAGTGAGTTTGTGGAGAAAAAGGAATGTTTATACTACTGGTTGAATTGTAGATTATTTCAGCCATTGTGGAAAGCAGTTTAGATATTTCTCAAAGAGCTTATGGTAGCTGTTAAAACAGAGTTACCATTAAACCCAGCAATCTCATTACTGAGGTATACCCAAAGGAAAATAGATCATCATGCCAAAAAGACATATACATTCACATGTTCATCAATGCACTGTTCACTATAACAAAGACATAGGATCAACCTAGGTGTCCCACAGTGGTGGATTGGATGAAGAAAATGTACATTATACATCATGGAATACTATACAGCCATAAAAAGGAATGAAATCATGTCCTTTGCAGCACCATGGATGGAGCTGGAAGCCAAAACCTAAATGAACTAATGCAGGAACAGAAAACCAAATACTACATGTTCTCACTTACACGTGGGAACAAAGCATTGAGCACACATAGACATAAACAAGGGAATAACAAACTATGGACTACTAAAGAGGGGAGGGACAGAGGTTGTCATAGATTGAAAAACTACCTATTGGGTACCATGCTCATGACTTGAGTGCAATATACACACATAACGGACCTGCACATGTACCCCCTGTATCTAAAATAAAAGCTACATTTTTTAAAATGAGACAGATGGTCCAGAGGCCATTGACTTCTACAACTCAAGTTTTTAAACCTAAAGTTGCTCATCTTTCCTGCGGTCATATGAATAATAAGTTTTCAGTTTTCTATTCTCAGTTTAGGAAACCAGTGTATAAGAGGAATTAATGTGGGACTTAACCGACCTTTAGAAATGTAAATCACATTAAATGTTCTTGGAAGATTTTCAAATATTTCCCCTCAAAAATTTAAGAGTGAACTAAACCTTCCCAAAGATTGGGTTTCAGAACAGTGCTGATGCCTAAATACTTTAGATCCCATTTAATAGAATCCATATTGACTCAGGATAAATCTCTCTTTGTTCCAAACTCCTTAAATTATATGATTCTTTGATACTTAGAAATGAAGCAGAATAGATAAAGCACTCACAGGGGTTTCCCAACTTTTACTGCTGGTATCTTTCTGTTGCTACCTTCAAAAAGGTTATGTATTGACCTTCAAAAACCTTTCCCTTTCGCTTCTCTGGGAACACTTTCTCCAGAGCAGTGACCAGCTTAGAGTGCAAATCTACCTCATTTAAAGGAGAAAATGGTGTGGCATGAAATACAATATTGGCCATTAGTCACTATTAGTTCATTCAACCAGCAAATATTATTGAGTACCTGATATATATCACACCCTTGGCTAAATGCTGGGGATATGGTGATAAACAAAATAAACATGACCCTTCTATGGTGCTTATGGATGGATATAATAATTCAGTTTGACTTAGATAAATAAAATCATATAACATTTTAAGTTGCTTTATATTCTTACCTTCAGACTAACTGATTTGTTCTTCTATAGCCATGCTCAGAGGAAGGAACACTGTTCTATAAGCATCTTCATGTTCAAGTCGAAATTACATTCATCAAAGCCACCCAATCCTGGTCTCACTTAACTAGCCACCAATTTGGGCTAAGTCACACCAAGATGGCAACTATCATATAAACCATCAGTAATTAATTGGTATAGGTATCTGAGTTATTCTTAGAAGCTGTACTGAGAAGGATACTGAGGCTACATTTAGTAAGATTGGAGAAAATATTGTGGTCTGTTAGTATTATCTTCCACGACCTCAAGAAATTAGAATACGACAGATATGCTCAGTAATTTACATTACCTGGGGGAAAACTCAAGGGGGATGTGGAGAGGTGTTATTCCAGATTAGGAAAGCAGGCAAGGGCCAAGACATAGAAGCACGGAAAAGTGTGACTTGTTACCAGTAAGGCAAGTGGTCCAGGTGGATAGAATTCAGGGTGGGTGGAGATAAGATAAAAGGACCAGCAAGGATGTGTGGACCCAGTCTATGGATGACCTTGAATGCTCAGCATCAAGTTTAGATGACTTGTCTGTGAACTACTTGTGTTGTTACCAATCTTTGGTGATTCCTAATCTGAATCAAAATCACATTCTTTCTGCTATTGGTTTTTCTATAATAAAAAGCTCTCTTTCTCCTCTAAACTTCCTTCTAACCAAGGCATCTGTTCACACGTAAATTATCTCATTATCATTAAAGTTAATGTCCTTAAAATTCAACTCTAAATTGGATGGGCTATACATTTACAGAGAAGTAAATTTTAGAATAACCAATAAAACAAGGTCAGTTATGTAATTAGATTGCTGACATAAAGTCTTACCCAAGCTGTTTATGAGAACTATGTTAAGATAGACACATATAGCTCAGCATGTGTTTTTCTTACTCCAAGTAAAGATGAATATATATTTAGTGCATAAAAGATAGAATAATAAAACTATACTCTAAAAGTCTGTTCTTTTCAAATGTTTAATTTATAGTTTCAGTGACATAAATACCTAACTATTCCCTGAATGATTATGAAAAAAAAAAAAGAAAATCTCCTTTGCCCTCACCAGCATATCTATGTATGTGTGTGTGTATGTGGGTGTAGGCTAAAGATAAGACAGTAGAAACTAGCTATGAAATTACCAGTGAACAATTTACTGCAATGTCTAGCATATCATTCTTATAACTGTAAAATTACTTAATGTACTAAAGAGATAAGTTATATAATGCCTACAATTTATATAGTGGAGGTCTGTTCATCTTTGAAAAGGCATACACCGTATAAAGAGCATAATAGTACTTTTTGATTTTAAATTGAATGGCAAATGAAAAAAGAAACTAGTGGAAAAAATAATGGCTCAAATTTATTCTGTCAAAGAATATTCTCAGGATAGAGAATGCAGTCGAAAGGACTGAATATTTGTCTATCTCTGCCCCCTTGTGGTGGTATGTGCCTCTCAAGTAAGGTAAGCAAATTTTTGCAGAAGGAAATCCAACACTTCAGGTTTGAAAACAGACATAAGAAAATGTAAAAATAGAAGTAAATTATTATATTTAACATGTAACAGAATAAATACTTCCATTGGTGTGAGTATACTTAATATAATATCTGTGGTTAAATTTTAAGAGCTATTGGACCAGAATAGTTATAAATTTGAAATGCTAAATTAGTCTGAGACAGAAACAAATAACAAAATTATGGTTAATTTTTACTTTATGTAGAATTATATTACATATGTCATTCAACCACAATGATGAATATATATTGAAGACCTTCTACATGATGGGCACTTGATTAGAGCTCAGAGAAAAATAGTCAGTACAGTCCTTGCCCTCATGAACTCTATGCTTCATGAGGAAAAGAAGACACACTATAGATAATCACAATAAAAAATTTTAATCTCAAAGTAATATGTGAAGGAAGAAAATACAGTTGCCTTACATATATTTAGTATATTAATAATATTGTATGAATATTAACATATTTATTATATCTAATAATAAAAAAATAGATCTAGCATGGGAGGCTAAAACAAAGGAAAGAGTGAAAGAGGCTGTGAATATATGAGGCTAGAGTATATGGGAATTGCCTGTACTTTCTGCTCAATTTTTCTGTGAACCAAAAGCTGCTCTAAAAAAAAAAAAAGTCTATTTTTAACAAAGAAAGAAGAACAAGAGGGAAAAAGAGTCTCAGGGTGCTGAGATGGGCAAGAGGAGGGACACGCTAGAAGGTATGAAAGCAAATCACAAGGAAGTGGTATGGATGGCTGCCATCCATGTAAGATGTGACATGCTCCTACTTGCCTCTGCCATAATTGTGAGGCTTCCCCAACCACGTTGAACTGTGAGCTCTCCATTAAACTTCTTTTCTTTGTAAATTTCCCAATCTTAGGTATGTCTTTAACAGCAGTATGAAAACGGACTAATACAGTGTCCATTCATACATGTAGTGAATGCTTACGAGGTGCAAGCCTTTGTTCTAAGCTTTTAAGTTTAAAAAAATAATGCTCACAATTCTATAATGTACACAATAGACTATTATGGGGTTTCAACAAAAAATAATGGTAGCTTGGACTAGAACCAGGGTAATTGAAATGAACGGGCATTTTAAAAATGTCTAGAATAAGCAGTGACAGGTTCGTTCCTTGTTTCTGGTTTATGCTACTGGATGGATGGTGACCATATCCTAAAATAGAGAAAAAGAGAATTTCATGGCTCACGTCTGTAATCCCAGCACTTTGGGAGGCTGAAGTGGGTGGATCATTTGAGATCAGGAGTTTGAGACCAGCCTGGCCAATATGGTGAAACCCCCATCTTCACTAAAAGTACAAAAATCAGCCAGGTGTGGTGGCACACACCTGTAGTCCCAGCTACTTGGGAGGCTGAGGGAGGAGAATAGCTTGAACCTGGAGGTGGAGGTTGCAATGAGCCGAGATCTCACCAATGTACTCCAACCTGGGCAACAGAACAACACTCTGTCTCAAGAAAAAAAGAGAGAGAGAGAGAATTCTAAAGAACAAGTTTGGAGAGTTGGGATGGCGGGGAATAGAAGAGAAGAATATGCCTACATTCAGTCTTGGAAACACTGAATTTGAAGAGTTTCTGAGACCTCTGAGAGCAGATGTAGGCTATGCCCATGGAGACATGGGCCAGGTCTAGGGGGAAAGAAAAACGTCCAGCCAGAAAAGCTTAAGAAACCTCAATTATAAAAGAATAAACGGCCATCACTTAACACTGCTGAGAATCTAAAGGGGAAGAAAAACTTCAATTTCACAGAAGTTACGGAAATTAGAGAAGTTGGGAGTTTCGGAAATTTGCTGGTGGCAAATGAGCAAGGAAATATCACTAAAAATCAATTCACCACATGGCTTATTCCCTGAAAATCAACCCATCAAACATAGTGATTTAATAAAAATAATTTTATAAATTTTAAGAGAAATATATTGATTTGATGACAATGTAAAACATTGTCATAGGTAAAATTAAATGTCATGTAGAAATTACTCATTTATACTGATTTTTATTCCTTTTAAAATATAATTTTGTACTGAGCCAACCTTTTAGCATTCGTCTGTTTTTATTTATAGTATTTTTAATCTATTTATGTTTTATCCAGTTTTTTCATCTTCTTCATTTGGTCCATTGTGGTTATTTTGGTGTGTGTGTGCTTTCATAGAGAGTCATTTTGCAAATTACTACCAACCAAGTCAAGATACCTTAATTGTTTCTTGATAGAAATCATACTTTTAGTTTCATGTGAAATGTAATGGTTTAAACTAATTCTGATTCTTTTGAATGAATTTAAATTTTAATTCTAAATTTTATTTAATTTAAAATTTTTCTTTCATTAAACCTTAACTTAAAATTCTGATTTATTTTAGTGCCTGTGAATTTAAATTTAAAGTTCAATCTCCTAATTAATGTTTAATTTAATCTTAAACTATAAATACTAGAGATATAAAAGGAAAGCTGGTATACCATTTGAGGAAATGGCAGAAGAATAAGGAAAATGCATAAGGTTTACCAAAATAGAAAATGACATTCAGAGATAACTGAAACGATATCTGAGGTAGACAAGCAGTCCCATTACATATAAAATAACCCCCTCCAAAAAAAAAAAAAAAAAGCTGAAAAACAGCTTTTCCTTTGAGAAATTTTAAAAATCAATACTGATTCTTTAGCATTTGTAGATTTTTTTTGCCAGCTTCTCACGTTTTAACCTTAAAAAGTTAATATCCAGAAAATCATATTTCATCATTGGGGACCAAATTTAAACATCCTAATCATTTTAACTATTACAACTATTTGGGATGAATTGAGAAATTTGGTAAATCTGGTGAATCTGATCATTTGGCAAATGACCATTTGGTGTCCTGGTCCTTTAGCAGATATATTTTCAAATTGGGAAGGATCCAATTCACTGCCATAAAAACAGGCTTTCCTTTCTCAAGGCTCTCACAGTCTAGAAGGAGAAATGAATAGGCAAAGATTTAGAAGCTCTTTATAAATATTAGAAAGGAGGCAGGTGCAGAGCTCTACAGCAGCATAGGAGGGAAAGTAGGTGAGCAGCCAGCTTGACCTCAGGAAACACTTCCCAAGATTCACACTGGTAATAGTAACATAGCTGACTATCAAAAAGAGTTTTCCAACTAGAAAAGGAAGAAAGAGACATGTCACTTCTCAAAGCATGAAAGGGCATGCTGTTTTCTGAGAATGGAAAATAATGTTGCATCAGCTTCTGATGCACAGAAGGCATGGATAATGGCAATTGGTAGTAAATGATGATTGAAAAACAAATGCCTATCACATACATTTAGGAGGCATATTTAGGAAATAAGATTTCACATTAATTGACAAGACTTAGAACTTGACTTTGTTTAGGGGATGAATGAAGAAGCAGATCCCAAGATGATGTGCAATTTCCAATTTGGACAAATAGACAAATTCCTGAGACAGAGTTCAGAGGGAGAAATGTTAGAAGGAAAGATTTTAGAGAAAGAGAGAGATTGTAAGTTCAGTTTTAGATATGCTCAATTTGAGGTGCTTTAATGGAATCTAAATTTAGAATCTCAACTTGAAATTGATGAAATGAATATGGAATTCAAAAGAGATGTGTAGATGAGATTTTTTAAAACTAGGAATGAGTAGCATATATCACAATTGAAACTATAGGGGTAAATGATATTGTAAGCAGAATATTTAATCTAAAAAAAGAAAGAAAAGTTTAGGGATAAAACCCTGAAGAACACTAGCATTCAAGGAGCCATTAGAAGAAAGAGTCCCCTGAGTTAGACTGAGGAAGAGCGGGTAGAAAAGTAGAGTGGTGTGTAAAGAACTCTCCTCTAGTGTTTTGGGGGAGAGAGAGTGGTCAACAGAAGTAAATATTTCAGAAAGGCTGAATGATAATCAAAACCAGGAGGGCTCCACTAGATATGTTACTAGAAAATAAAGACATTTCATTGGAGTGGTGAGGGTAAAGGGTTGAAGAGTGAGGGCAAGGAAGTTGAGACAGAAAATGAAGATAATGAAGAAGGAAGCCAAGTTTCACAGAATGGTTTTTCTCAAGGTTGTAGGGATATGTGCATGTTTAGATGCAGGTAAAAGGCGAAAACAGAATGAGTTTGAAAATATACTTGCTTTTTGAGCAAACAGCTTAATTTTTCTACTTCCAGTTATTTAATCTGAAATATGGGGACATGAAACAATGCCTACATCATGAGATCTAATTGTATAATCCATGCAGAGCTTTGCATGTTACCTGGCATGTGCTAATCACTTAAATAAATACTGGCTAATATGAAACAGCAGAAAGAATAGTACTGGAACAGGAGAAAGGGAAAAGAATGTGGATTTAGATCTGTGTCTATGTGTAGATTTGGCAATGGGAAATTTACAGAGTTTCAATCTCATAACCACTATCTCTCTGTCAAGAAAGAGGAGTCGTGGATTCAGAAGTTTCTGAATGGAATTAAAAGGATTGTATTTTATCATATCTATATGAAGAAGGAAGGAAGGGAATAGACTAAAATTTGTCATATCCATTTTATGAGTCATGCGTTAAAGTAAGTGCTTTATTTATTTATATTATCTCATTTAGCTCTCAAAGTAAGGTAGTTGTTATTCCCATTTCACAGATATACAAACTAAGGTTTCTGTATCAAAATATTCTGAGGTACAATAGGCTCAAACAATGACTCAACATTGAATAAGTTTATTTCTTGCTCTCTGAACAGTCTAGGAGAGTCATAGGACTCTTTCCCCATAGTCCTTGAAGAAGTCAAGTTGATAAAACACTCTGCCACTTTCAACAATATGGCTTCCAAACTTGGCACCGTCTGCTCCAGCCAAGCGGAAACTAGGAAGGGTTTTTTTTATTATTTTTTTTGTTTTGTTTTTTAATCTTTATTGTTGTATTTGGCTTATTTGTTTGTTTGTTGGCCAGAAAAATGACATAGGCCAAACAGAGAAGAAATACCCATAAGTCCTGTTCATATTCTCTGACTAGAAATTAGCCACATGCTACAGGTAACAGTCTCTGCCAGTTTGTTTATTTGTTTGAGGAAGCTTTAGAGCAGGGAAGAAGATCATGAGTTTATTTTAGAAATATTACATTAAAGTTTATATGTTCAAGTGGAATATTACCTGTAGAGGTACACCTTAAGAAAGAACCTCAATGGAGTTTTGAGGAGAACCCTGAGGTAGTAAGCAAATAAGCAAATAAATAAGGTTTCCAAAAAAGATATTATAGTAGCCATAGGACTGCAATATTTCCACAGACAGCACTAAGAGAATCCCTACCTACTACTTAAAAAGTTAGTAAGGGTAAAATGGGAAAATAGAGCCACAAATTGCTAAGCAAATACACAGAATTAACCATTCCAAAAACTACAGTAAGGAAATAAGAAGTAAGAATGGGGGTGGGCATGGTGGCTCACCCCTGTAATCCCAGCACTGAAGGAGGCCAAGGTGGGTGGATCACCTGAGGTCAAGAGTTTAAGACCAGCCAGGCCAAACTGGAGAAACTCCATCTCTACTAAAAATACAAAAAAAAAAAAAAAAAAAAATAGCTGGGCATGGTGGTGGGTACCTATAATCCCAGCTAATCAGGAGGCTGAGGCAGGGAAATCACTTGAACCTGGGAGGCAGATGTTGCAATGAGCCGAGATCGTGCTATTGTACTCCAGCCTGGGTGACAGAGCAAGACCCCAACTCACCAAAAAAAAAAAAAAAAAAAAAACGAAGTAAGAATGGGTGATAATACTTTGTGTTTTTTTTTTTTTTTCAATCTTCCTTTAATTTTCTATCAGTAAAATTATTTGCTATGCAACTAAACACCATCTAGCAAATGAGACAATATTGGTCAATATGAGACAATATTATGTGGGCTATTTAGGAACCGAAAAAGAATTATTGATGCTGCCTGCCAAGAAGCTGGTAATTACACTTACTTTTTCTATTGTTATGTGAATCATTTTTCCAATATATGCTCATGCCATATCTCTGTTAACTGTGTAAGCAAAAATGTAAAGCAAGCTAACAAATACCAGCAAACAAAACTCATAGCCTTAATGGTAATAATGGGCAACCCAACAAAATCACACAATTCTGATAGAACAAACACTTCCATGAATATCTGATATAGTAAAAAGAACAAAATGAGGGATTTTTCTCTTTCTTGGTCCACAAAGGGCGTCGTTTCTAGGGCAAGAACTTCCCAGCGCCATGTTTTCTCCCCCTCCCATCCGTCTTCATCCGGGAAATTTAACAGTTTATGTTTGAATTTTGCGGGCACAGGAAGAAGCTAAAGGTCACTCACCCGAGTGGAAGCTTAAAGGAACTCCTTTCATTGGCCAGGGGAACTTGAGGAGGTGGGAATTTCTCTCAGGATAAATTCCCCTGCTCCTTCACCCACACCAGATTTCCAGTTCTCTGGAATCCCCTCCCACACAGTGGGAGCTCTCTTTCCCCTCCTAGATTTTCCCACTCTGGGATCCCCTTCCACCCAGTGGGGAAGCTTTCTATCTTCTTCTCCTGCTTCTCTCTTTCTCTCTCTAAATAAATCACTTTCTGCAAACACTTTTGGGGTCTGGTATTTATCTCACGAGTGCACTGGGCCGTGGTCCCCTCTCTCATTCTTGAGACAGCAGGAGACCAAGAAGCTGGAGAAACATCCTCTCAGGGGAGCTGAGGGCACCCCTGAACCCCTGAACCTAGAAGCAAAAAGACCCAGATTCTTGCTCTAGCTGTGCAAATATCTGAATAATTTGAGGAAAGTCACTTTTCTTTGGAGGGCTTTAGTTCCTCCATCAGTAAAATGACTCAAGTTTCAACTAGATTAGATTCAATTGATGAAACATTTATTGAACATCTATTGTTAAACTCTGTGCCAAGTACTGGGGATATATTTATGATACAACCCCTGTGATAAGCTTTTCAACAATAGTTCTTTCTTTCCTGGGCACATGTATAACTAAACTTCCAATCTTACTGTCAAAAGGCAAAACCCTATCATTAGTTCTGTTCAATGAAATGTGAATAGCACACGTCTGTGTCACTTCACGCTCAGGCAGTAGAAGCCCCTACTCAGTTTCTACTCTGCCTCTCTTCTGCCACGGAAATCTGAAAACAGTCCTTGTATTGAGAAGGCAGAGTTTCACATTTGAGGTTGCCTAGATCTCTGACTCACTGAACAGACCAGCAGACAGTTGTCCTTGAGAGTTGCCTAGATTTGCAGCAGATTCTTGCATGAGTGAGATGTAAACTTTTTTTCTGATAACTAGTACTAACTACAACAGAGCTGGCCACATCTTGACAAAGAGGCCAGTTAGAAGGCAGACATCTGCAATATGGTATGTGTTTCACTATGGATAAATAAAGTGCCTTTGGCAGAGAAAATGAAAAGTAATTCATTATTGCTAAAGATATTGGGGAAGGTACAAATTAAGAATGAGTGTGGCAGTTTAATGAAGCAACTGGAATATAACATTGAGATAGAAGAGAGTCAAGGATGGAAGCTTGGGGGACACTAACATCTAAGAATTAGAGAAAGACAAGTTAATAAAGAAAACTGAGAAGAGAAGACATAGGAGCAGAAAGAAAACCAGAAAGAAATGGTATTCTGGAAACGTATAAAGGAAAGGAAAATATTCCAAGAGGAGTCAGAAATTGTCTGTAATGTCAATTGTTGGGAAGCCATGATCTGAAAAGAGGTCAGGGATTCAAAATTATGAAAACTTTAAAGATAATATGCAGACTATAGTGACTGGAAGAAAAAGAGGAGGCAAAATATGCTTATAGTAAACACACAGTAGCATTTATCGAAGTGTGTTTTGGAAAACATTTACTGCACAAAATTCTCCCCAGAAAGACGGAGGGAGTTGACTGTTGAATACATTTGAGACATGCTACTGCATACCATATACCTGTAAGGGGATTTTTAAAAATCTATTTGTAATTTCTCACCTTGGGAGATAAGAAAAGGAAAAATGAAAAGAATAATTTGCTTACAAACTGACGATGCCAAGACAAGATAACAAAAGTAACCCCCTGGGACTGCTCTGCGAGTACTGACCAACAAAGTTTAGTTTCTAATAGCACAAAATTTTGTTTCACTAAGAAAAAAAGTGCTTGAATGGGGACAAATTAGGCTACCTTTTTAAATTAGGTATGTCTTGAAAGTAATAGAATCCATAAAATATGTTTGCCCTTCTCACATAGCACATTTGTGATTTGCTAGCCTGAGCACAGTTACAAGCCTCGAATAATTTTTGCTACTTTCCTTTTCACTAACTTGTAAAACAGGGATGAAAATAACACAGATTTCAAAGGGTTATTTTGAAGAGTCAGTGAGATAAAACATGAAATCAACTTAGAATATTGCCTGACATATAGAGAATGCTCAATAAATATCAACTATGACCATTATTAAACTTTTCATATCTCCTTCACCATCAAGCTGGTATAACTCAACCACCTGGGCTCCCTAATGAAGTGTTCTTATTGACCTTTGCCAGTCAATGTAACATTCATGCATAATTTACACACTAATAATCAAGAGTTGACAGAAGAACTGTTGCTTTTGGTTACTTCCATTTCAAGTGGAGATATCTGAACTTGAGAACTGTCAATCTAGCCATGATTTTTACAGAAGAACTATCCTGGTGAGATTTCATCATTTAATCCACATAATCAAATAAAAATAGAATAACTTTATGCATATTTCCAGTTGGGGTTCACACCTAAACCAGCACACATATTCCTAAATGAGTATGTGATGAGTCTGCGCTTTTCTGTCATTACTGTAACCACTGCATTAAATAATTAAGAAACCTATTTTCTGAAAGGAAACTATAGGAAAATATCTAGCCATTTTCTTAATTAAAGAGCAAACCTTTAAATCTTATTATGATTTTAAATCTTTCACATAAAGTCTTCTGCTCTGAGGAAAATTATATATGTCAGGCTGCCAAAGAATTCCCTCCCCAAGAATTTACGGCATGTGAAAATGTGGGCTGTGAGCATTCTGAAAGTTTTCTCTTCCAATCTCCCAGACAGAGCACTGCCTCCCACACAGTTTGGGGTTTTGGTTTGTTTTTTGTTTTGTTTTGGTTTGGTTTGGTTTGGTTTGGTTTGGTTTTCAAAAAAATAAATAAATAAACCCACGAGATTTTAACTCATTTTTACTTTTAATGTCAGACTTACTCTGAGGCTATATACAGAATCCAGCATCAACACAGAAAACATCATTTGAGTTTCCTCTTCCTCATATTGAAATAAAAATAAATATCTAAAATTATCCATAACACATAGTTTTAAGTTGCATAGATGTAAAACCCTTGTTCTGACAGCAGCGCTGAATTCTCCTCAGAATGTCTTTAGAGGTGGATTTTTTTATGTCTACCATCTGAGTTTTTTTATATCCGCCTCCTTAGAAGGCATTTTATGCATTACCTATCTGTCCAGCAAGAAGTCCACATTAGCCTGTGGTAACTGCACTACCATAAGGAGAGCAATCAGGATTACCTCATTGCTACCTTCTGCCCCTTCCGAATTCATGGACTCTTCATCCCTCTTCCAGCAGCTTCAAAGACAAAAAGTAGGCAAACTGTCCACCTCTATTTCTGTAATTCTACCACACATCTTTGTTTGCCAGGATAAAAGAGGATATTTTAGAAGACACACATTGTGTCAATCCAGTACCTTATTGTCATTTTGTAATGTTTTTATATTTCCATTGCATTCCTCCAGGTGGCCACACCAGACATAATTAATTAAACTGCTTTTTTTTTTTTTTCTTACTCTGTCTCCAGGCTGGAGTGCAGTAGCATCATCTCAGCTCACTGCAACCTCCGCCTCCCAGGTTCAAGCAATCTCCTGCCTCAGCCTCCCAAGTAGCTGGGACTACAGGCGCACACCACCACACCCAGCTAATTTTTGTATTTTTAGTAGAGTTGGTGTTTCACCATGTTGGCCAGGAAGGTCTCGATCTCTTGACCTCGTCATTTACCCACCTGGGCCTCCCAAAGTGCTGGGATTACAAGCATGAGCCAATGCACCCAGCACTAAGCTTCTTTTGTACTAACTTCATAGACAGAAAACCAGTTATTATAAAGAACAGAGTAAGATCAGTCACGTGCACCTGACTCTTTGCGTCACTGCCTTCACTCTGCCAATTCCTCACTATTCTTGGTCTCCTCAAGCATAACTTACTCAGGGAGACTTTCTCTCGACCCTCCTTCCTCTCCCAATACACACCTGTCTAGATAGGGTCCTTCTATACCATGTTCTGAGAAACACCCTAATTTTTCTTTTCCTTTATGGCATTTGAAATGATCATAATTTTAGGGTGATCTGTATTATTGTTTTTTAGTGTTTGTCTCTCCTCCTAGACTATTTACATGCCCATGATTACCGCTCAAAAAGTGTTTGTTGAATGAATGGGTCCTTGTGGGTAACATCTTTTATGAAAGAAACAAGTCTGATGAGATTATTGTCATGCCCAGATTTCCATTATCAAACTGAGGCATAATAGGAAGAAATAGAAATAGGCCATTATCACTTTGGCATTTAGAAAAGCATTTAATCTAACCATAATTTATTTCAAGAGCCGGGCCCTTTAAAATTTAAATATAGCAAATAAAAACACGATGATATTACCTTGTCTTTGGGAACACTATTTTCCCCGTGTTATTGTTTTCTATAACTGACATGGAACATTAAAATGTGGTATCTGCTTTTTCAGCAAATTGTTTAGGATACAAAATACCATTGCAAAATAGCCCTTTGAGGAGAATAAAAATTTACTACCATCTTCTTTTGGCCTCCCTGACCAATCGCTTCTAATGGCTACTCTGTGTTATCTTCCCCATGTTGTCTGCTATTTATGTCTTTCCTGCTGCCTCTTTTGCTGCTTGGCTTTCTCTCTGTACTTCATGCATTTTACTACCAGCATGCAATCCACTGAAGGATGTTCCCACAGAGATTTTCCACCCTGTGGAGTAGTCAGAGATTCACCATTAACCCCAAACTGACCTCCTGTCATTTACACAACTGTCCAATAATGTCCCCCCTCACTCCTCATCAGCTGGTGTGTGCTTGGAAAATACAAGCAATTATGATATTGTCCTGAGGTAAACATAATTAGGAATCAAATCATTAGAGGAAAAAAAATCCACAATAATGCTTTTTAAGCCAAATATAAATGATTTATTAAAAATAATCTATATTCATTTGTCAGACTGATTTAAAATCTCATTTAATATTTCCATCCTTACCTAAAATGGTACTTAAAAGGTTATTTGAAATGTTATCTGTGATTACTAATGCTCGTGGTCTTGCAGAAATCAAAATACCACAGACAAATATAGGCAAGGGTAACAAGGCAACTGTAAATGTTTTTCCTCTAAACAGCTTCTCAAAAGTTCTTTTTATTAAAGGAAATCAGCCATGAAAATGACTTTTGCTAAAAAATATTAATAAATCTGCCTTAAAAATTTGATTCAGTAAATACTTGGTGCCGGGTATGTATGGCACTGGTAAAATGCAGAGATAAATAAATTCTCAACCTCTCTGTCCCTCAGTATCTTCATCCGCAAAATGGTAATAACAATAGTACTTACCTCAATTATGTGTTGTAAGGATTAAATGAGTTAAAATGTATGAACACTTAAGGATGAGCTTGGCAATTAGTAAGTGTTCAAGAATGTTAGCTGTAATTTTTATTATTTATAATAATGAAGAAGTTTTAACCTGGCATGTGAGAATTAAATGTAAACATAAAAATGTGGGCCCCACTGTGGTTGTTCTGGATTTTTTAGTATTTTTTAAACCTCATTTGCCTTGAAAATACATCTGTAAGTAGCACCTCCACCATAGGTTTGATCAACATTGGACATCTCAGAGACTTGAAACCAAACCAATAAAATAAGGGCTAATAGTACCTCTTCATTCCCTCCACTCATTTCCAGAGAAAGCCAGGAAGATAGTTCTTTCTGTAGGAGACCCAAGTTTGCAGCTCAATCTAATGCCTGGATCACTTCTTGAATATTCTAAAGCGAACCTAAAAGACGTCAGATAAACCCTGAAATATAATTTGTTTGTTTCTTTTGGGTGTATTTCTTTTGAAATCTACAAAATGGGGATAATTATGCAAAATGACAATATATAATAATATATAATGCTGTGAGCCAGATCATGCTGCAAACAATTTCCATATATTAACACATTTAATTCTCACTATAACCAATTGTTGTTCTCAATTTACAAACAGGGAAGCTAAGGCACAGAGTTGCTGCTCATATAGATACATCTTGCCCAACATCACACAATTAATTAGCCAGGATTTGAAACTAGTAATGCTCTTAACCACAATATTATTCTGGTCCC
The DNA here is from genome assembly GCF_009761245.1 of Sapajus apella. Taxonomy (NCBI): domain Eukaryota; kingdom Metazoa; phylum Chordata; class Mammalia; order Primates; family Cebidae; genus Sapajus; species Sapajus apella. The sequence continues at coordinate 12,522,008 of NW_022437004.1, forward strand.
TACTCCATCCCTTCAGCACTCAGAAAATCAAACACTGCATGTTCTCACTCATAGCGGGTGTTGAACAATGAGAACACATGGACACAGGGAAGGGAGCATCACACACTGGGGTCTGCTGGGGGAGCCAAGGGAGGGACAGCAGAGGGGTGGGGAGGTCTGGGAGGCATAACATGGGGAGAAATGCCAGATGTGGGTGACGGGGGGATGGAGGCAGCAAACCACATTGCTATGTGTGTACCTATGCAACAATCCTGCATGATCTGCACATGTACCCCAGAACCTAAAGTACAATTTTCAAAAAAAATTATGCCTATACCAAAATTTCTGGTATGTCAAGCCTAGAAGCTTCAGAAGCTCCTTAGAGGAGCAAAAAGAGCATTGGCTTTGTCCTGTTCAACAAAGTCTAACTGTGTGGTTCCTATAACTAGGGTCACCATACATCTAATTCTGCCTGGGACAGTCCGGGTTTGTACCTGTTTCCCTAGTGAAAATTATAAATAGCACGCCCTTCACCTTCAACAGTAACATAAATTATATGTCTGATCTTTAACTTAATATTTCTGAATGTGAGAAATGAGTTTGTATGTGTGTATTTGTGTATGCTGTCCCCTGAGATTTTTTTATCATTTACCTTCAAAATGCTTTGCTACTTTTTCTTGCAAAGATTTCTATCTTTAAAATAAAATCAGAATATTCACTCATCTCAGTAGTCACATAGCAAAAGGGTTGAGGGGGTATAAAGGAGTAACAGGTCTTTACGCCTATGACACAAAGTCTGGTAACAAGTCTAACTAGAGCTTAGCTTATTCTTCCATTGTTCTGCTTAGTTCATAAACTATTGTCGAAGTTATTTTGTAAAATTAATTTGAATGTATCTTTGACAAACATACTGTTAGTCACTTTTCATTTTTTTGTAATCTCTAAATTGATATATTCATTTGCTTGATCATTGAAAGTGGAGCATCCTATTTTTATTCATAAGGTTTCCTTGAGATTTCATGAGGTTTCAAGGCTTTCATGCATTTTTTAGGGTACGTATAAAGTAACAGATTGTTTTCCCTTCTATCCTTTCACCACTTCTTGTCCTGGTTCAGTTGTCTTTGATGTTTCTTTGTTTTATGAATTTAGCTTGTCTTTTCTCAATCCAAGAAAAAAAAAGAAGTAGAAGAAAGAAAAGAAACAATTACATCTCCTTTATATGCCTTCTGGTCACCTTCCTTCCACTTATCATTGTTTCAGAAATGGAGTGACTCTCATGATACTGATTATAAGTGGATATCTGACTGGAATGCCCTTTGTACCTTCTCCCTCTGGTGACATATTACCTATCGTTCCAAGCCCACATTAAATACCTTCTCTTCTGTGAACCCTCAAGACAGAACTAATTGGTACACCATCTGTGATGCTACAGTTTTGTTTATCCTATATTATGATTTTACCCTCATCTGTCACTTCCCTCAGTTGTGAGCTCAATCACAGAGCAAGAATTTGTTTTTTTATCCCTCCCTTGGGTCTAGCACAAGGTCTGGTATATATGTACTTAATAAATATTTGATGAATGAATAGCGTTGTATAATATACAAAGTTATTTCAAGCCTATTAGCTCATCCTAGCTCTCTAGCAATTTTATGAAGTATAAGATTATGTTGGTTAGACTTATGAAATGTAACATTATGAACATCTCCATTTCATAGATGGAAAAACTGAGAAATCCCAGAAGGTAAATGGAATTGGAAGAGGGGTATAAACCACTGTGTAGGTTCCTAACTAATTAGATTTATTCAAATAACACATCATTTTAGTCTTCAAGTGCAATAAAAATCATTTTTGATTTGAGAAGAGCTATTTTATTTGACAATTTTTTCTAGTGTCCAGAGAAGCTTCTGGAAATTGTGTTTCTGGTTTTTCTTTATAATAACAGTTATCAGAACTACTACGAGCTTTGCTGTGAAAACTTCATCCAGCACAAAATGTGCATGACACAGGCTGAACTTTCAAAATTGCACAAGTCAAAGAAGATAGGCCTTGAAATTACATTTCCTGAGTAGGTTTTCCATTACTTTTAGAATGGCCCCCAGAGTAAATCTGCCTCCACAGAGTAGATCTTGCTAGTCTTTATCATGGTGGCCCACCAGGAAATTTCCATGTGGCAGCAGGCCACAGCTGAAGTAATGTGGGCAGGACTGCTATCAGGCCACTGAAACATTGCCTGAGTGTCCTTTGGTGTAGTCCAGACCCTTTCATCCTAAATTATCTGCTTATTTTTTTTCTAAGGAGGTCAGACTGGAGGAAAAATGCATTAACATAAAATATCATTTACATTTAACCTCTGAACAAGGAAAGTGATTTGAATTTATATATGTATATCTGTACTACTAAAATCATTTTTAGCTCATGAACATCAAATTAATTAAATAGATGGGCAAAAGAAACAACATCAGCCAATTGAATCTAAATTGTAATGTGCTATAGTAAGAAAAGTTCAAAACTCAGACAATCCAGGGGTGCCTGTTCTTTTAACCAGTATTGACTAAGGACCTGTTATAGAGTCAGCACTGTGTTACATGTCAGAGATTCAGTACTCGGTGAAACAGATATGGTCCCTGATCTCACAACGCTTTTAGTCTCATGGGAAAGTCAGATTTTGAACATGTAATTACAACGAAGTATAAGTGCTAAGTTTCACTTATACTTCACTTAAGGGGGGCCTGTGGAAAGGATGTTTTAGCTGATACTGAGGGATAAAAAGGTGAGTTAGGCAAAGGAAGGAAAGAAAGATAGGAAAATGAAGAGTTTTTCAGGTAGACAGAGAAAAGGAGACTAATGAGAGAATTCACTGTGGTATGCTCCCTCTGCCTTGGTGAGAATTAAACTGGCTATTTGAGTAACCAAGATAAATTAAGAACATAATAGGCAGAGAGTCGAAGCCCAGAGAGGTGGACAGAATACAAATCCTGAGGTATCATATTAATCACATTAAAGGGTTAGGACTTTATTCTCAGAGCAATGATATGCCAGTAAAGTTTTAAGCAGGGTAGTTACATAAAAGACCATCCATTGACTGCTGTGTGAAAAAATGGTTTTGACAGAGCAAGAATGGTGATAAGGAAAACCAACAATGCTGGGTTATTACAGAGGCCTAGCATAATAGACTACAAAAATGGCCATAAAATGTTCCTCTTCCTCTACTGACACTCTTTGGCAGTGCCTTGCCACAGTGACTCAGTGCCCCAGCTGGCATTAACAAATATGGCATAAAAGTTTGAAATATACTCGTACATTGGGGCCTGTTCACTCTTACTGCACTTGAAATCCTGAGTCCACCATGTGAATGAGCCCAGGCTAGCCTGCTGAAGGATAAGAAACCAGATGGAAAAGAACTTAGGCATCCTAGCCAAAAGCCATCCAGCCTTCAGCTGATGGCCCACCCACCACTAGATAGACACAAGAGAGGCCATGGCAGATCATTAGGCCACCAGCCAACTCACTGGCAAATCACAGACATAAGAAAAAGTCCTGCAGAGATTAGCCAAGCTGGTCCAGACCCAAAGAACTGCCTGGCTGATGCACAAAGTTGTGAGTTAAGTAAAATGATTTCCATTTTAAGCCATTAGTTTATGGGGAGATTTGTGTTGTGCAGCAAACACTAAGTGATGTGCCCGGTAAGAGATGATGCTGGCCTGAACTAGCAGGTTAGCAATGAGGTCTGAGAGAAGGACACAAAACTAGGTGCTTCAATTAAAAACAAAACAAAAAAAAAAAATTATTTTCCAATTGAATCAATAGATAGATGGTAGGACCTACTTGCTGAGTCCAGGGAGAGAGGAGAAGAGAAATATGTGGAAGACAATAAGTACAATTGAAAGTATGTAGAACTTGAAGTATCTGAGAAATATCTAAGCAAAGATGTCAAATAGGTCATTAGGTCAATGGCTGGAAGACACACAGCAAAAACCCAGGCTGTGGACACAGATGTGAGATTTGTTGGAATAGATATTGTGTAATTGAAGTCATAGATAAACTTCCCTAAGAAAAATGGGGAGACTGAAAAGCCCGAACCTCCCTGATTATTACTATATATGTAATTGCAGATAAGTTACTCAACATTTTTGAGTCTGTTTTGCACCTATAAATGGTGTAATGTTAATTGACTTAGTGAGGCTATAATAAAGAGTTCAGTCGTTTGATGAATAGTAGAGGCTACAAATGCCAATTATCTTCCCTGTCACTTACAGTCAAGTTGCACAAAAATATTTCAGAGTTGTCTTTATTTCCTGCTTTCTATTCTTGATACTTGTGGATTAGTGATGGGTTTTTATTATGAGCAATTAAGAACGCTAGATTCTTTATTCTCCTTTTGAAATATTTAACAATTTTTCTTAAATTGCATGCATCAGAATTTTTGTGGTAATTATTTAAAATGCAAGTTCTTGTGCTCCACCTTAGACCTTCTGAACCAGAAATTCTAGAATCTGCATTTTTAATAAGCTCCCAAGATGCTTGTTGCACATACATTCTAAAAGCACATAACCCAAGCCCTTCCCTGTAGCTCCCTAATAATAATATAAAAACAAACAGAAGTTGTTGAGATTTATTTGGTATCCTGTGAAATTCCCCCACAAATGGTCCCACACAAATCACCCTTGCCGAGCTTTTCTGCTGCATTAACTCCAGTCCCACCATGTCCAGGTAAAGCTCTGTTAATCTTCCTCCTGACTGTGAATTTGGCTGGCTTTCCTGGAAATGACAATCCCTGGCCCCCTCCTGAACTTCTCTGACAACCATTTCATTATATTTCTAGAATGGAGTTTGACCCATTCCAAAATCCAAAAGCATTCCTGTCATAGCACACTTGATCTCTTCCTGTTGAAATTTTGCTTCATCATTTAGGCATCTCTGCGTGTTTTAATACACAGTCACATATATTACATGCCATCAGACTCACGAAATCAGTTGCTGATTAAAAATAAATATTGTCTCCCAGCTGCTAGGAAGGTTCAAACACTTGAAACTGATTGCAGAAAGAAAATAGGTCCAATATGTTCTGTTCTACAAAATGTCAATAGAGATGGTTATGCAGGCACATCTGATACTTTTCTTTTGCACAAATTACAGGGTAGAATAGATACAAGAATGGCATGAAAGAAATACATATTCCAGGAGAATAAAGGAAATGGTAGATCTATGAGCTGAACTTCCACAGGTTGCTTCCTGCCATGGACTTCTAAAGCTAAATTCATATAAAGAGAGAGGTCTCCCTCCACCCCACCCCACGATTTCCCAGAGATGAAGCTCTCTAATCACAGGAGTACTTTCATGGGCATATGTTTTTATGAATTCTCTTGCTCACAGCACTTGAGATCAAGAATGTAGGGTCCATAAATACACTGTATCTGTCTTTCTGGGAGCAATTTGCCTATTCTCAGCAGCTGGAGCAGAAGGCAGGCCATGCACACACATTCTAAGATAGCATTAAAGGCCTATGTTTAAAATACCTTTAAATCTGTTCAGAAACACCACGTGCCAGCTCACAGTGCCTCCCCCTCCCAGCAATCTCTCTACATCTCAGCCCCCTTCTCTATGGAGCTGCATAGGGGCCAGATCACCACTGTCTGAAACAAAGGAAAGATAAGCCTTCTTTGAATAAAATCATAGAAAGAATGAAAAAAGCTCAATCTCTATGCTCCTTTGATGAGGTTAGGTTTTAATATTTCTGCTGGTACATTATAAAGTATTTATTTTCAAACAGTTTGCTACCAGCAGATTGTTAGCGTATTCCTGTGATACTGCAGCCCCCATACACCCATGTTAAAGAACACTCTGTGTCCTTAACATACTTCAGCCCGAGAATAATCACAGGTGTGAAGTAGTGCTCACCCGCAGAGCATTGTATACCTCTCCAATTTCCACCCTTGTCTGTACAATGTGTAGAAAAATCTGTGGTCTTTAAAAAGGGGGGGGGGGTTCTAAAAGAAGCCAATATACATGCATATTTTTCTCAGTTAGAAGAAACTGCTTAAAGCAAAAGAATGTGCCTTCATATACCAGTGGCTTGCTTTGACTCCACAAACACTAATGTGGTTGTCACTGCTGGCAAGCCTCCTTGAGCACAAGTGTTGGTATCAATTGATGCAGGATACCTCAAGGAATCTATTGAAGGCCACAGTCTCAATCTCAGGAGAACTTTTAGAGGCCAGGTAAGAAAAAGGGAATTGCTTGTCACTGCTTTTGATGATTCCTTTCTCCCTTATGCCTAACTAAATCTAATTGAACTAGAGTTTTCAGAAGTCTCTGATGGCTAAGGATCTCAAAAGCTAAGTATTAAAGAAAAAAAATCATCCTTCAATCACTGTAAATTAAATTAAATTAAACTGATTAATTTAGTTAATCCCTTCTCTGTTCAAGACGCTGCTTGATAGATGATTGAAATACAGTATGTTTTTCAAGTTTTAAATACCATAGGAAATCTGATTCTGAAAATATAAGTAAACTTACATGAGATCAGGCATCCAAGAAGACAAAATTATCCTGGACCCCCCCTACCCTTACTTCTATAATTAATATATAAATATATCAAGTTATTTATATTTAACATAAATACATTATGTTATAGACAAATTCTAGGTCAAAAATCTATAGATTTAATGAAACACTTGATGCTAAAGTCAGAGTTGAAGCTTTCTTGATTCTTATAAAGGAGTGGGTACACTTAAAAATTACCTAAGTGGGAAAAAATTACTAAATTTTTTAACACCTTCAATCTCTATTTTAAACTAGAAGCTGAAACTGTATTATTTCTTCCCAATCTAAATTTTAGTGATTTTAATACAATCTTATTTTTGTCATTTCTATAATTTATAGCTGTTACAACAATGCAAATTTGAGCTTTATTAAGGAGGTATCCAAGTACCTACTGTGTAAAGCACTGAAAACAGTTCTTAGAATAAAATTTATTTATTTTTTCCTTTCCCCTTTTTAGTTTACATAACCACCACCATGAAAAATGTGTCCTCTGATATATCTGAAGTTATCATTCGGAAACATATGGAAAGAAAGGGTTCCTTTTACCTGAACTCTTCAATTTTCCCATTCTGATCTCCATATATATGTATGTATTATAGTTTTGTTTTTGAGACAGAGTTTTGCTCTTGTTGCCCAGGCTAGAGTGTAGCGGTATGATCTCAACTCACCACAACCTCCGCCTTCTGGGTTCAAGGGATTCTCCCGCCTCAGCCTCCTGAGTAGCTGGGATTATAGGCACCCACCACCATGCCTGGCTAATTTTCCTTTCTTTCTTTTTTTTCTTTCTTTCTTTTCTTTCTTTCTTTTCTTTCTTTCTTTCTTTCTTTCTTGCTTTCTTGCTTGCTTTCTTGCTTTCTTTCTTGCTTTCTTTTCTCTTTCTTGCTTTCTTGCTTCCTTCCTTCCTTCCTTCCTTTCTTTCTCTCTCTCTCTCTCTCTTTCTTTCTTTCTTTTCTTTTTTTTGTCATTTTAGTAAAGACAGGGCTTCATTATGTTGGACAGACTGGTCTCAAACACCCACATTTCTAAATCAACCTGCAGACCAGCATACAGGAAGGATTGCAAATGCTAAAAGTACAGTTTTAGTGAACGGCCCTTCCTGCCTCCCCAGAGAATGGCAGAAATTTATTTACCTAAGAGGTAATACAACAAAAAACAAGATTAGGATCTGCCCATTTTATCATAGGATCATTCAACCAGCTTCTGAAGTTAGGTCTCCGGGTCTCTACATAAAATCTATTTCCAGATCCACAACCACAGTTCCTTTTAAATGTGTACAAAATGCCCTGATAATAAATAAAAGCCCAGCTGCTCTGAGCTGACGCTTCCACCCAAGGGACATGGTCAGACATAGGTAATAAAACTCTGGCTGCCAGTCTGTCAAAGGATCATTTATTTTCAATCACTGCACAAAAGAGAAAGAGCTTATGAACCTATGAAACATACCAATGTGTATATTAAAATAAAATTTTCTCCATTGGAAGTTTGACTTTTGATGCAATATAAAGGTCACAAATCAAGAAATAGTCGGTGCAAGGCATCTGAAAACATCAATAATCCTAGAGCTAGAAATGTGAAATGGTTCAATAAAATGGAAATATCTATATTTTATTGACCAAGTGAAAGATATTTTTGAGTCACCACAGAAAATGGAAGACTGACAAACCTAACTAACGGATTAACAGACAAATCTAGCTAACATGTTAAGCTCGAGACTTTAAGAAGTAACTTAAATTACCTTCAGTTATAAGTGATATAAAATGAAAAGTCACAATTTAGTTCTAGGAAGCAGATGGGAAAAAAATTCAGCCAATTTCTCAATGTAGGAGAGATGGCTTCTTGGTGATGCTTTAAGTAAAGAGTAGAGTGAGGAAATCTGTGCAGTCTTCAGAGTTAGAAATTGGAAAAATATGTCTTTGACCAGTTAAAATTTGATAGGGTGACCAGAAAATTACCAGTATTATATCACAGGAAAGAAGGATGTTCCTTCACTCCTTACACACACACACAAAATTAGACTTTTTTTTTCTACTGCTAAGGAGACAGTTAACCATTTCATTGTTGTTGAGGGCCAAAAATTGTTGCTAGGGTATGAGTGGTAGTAGAACTACTTCGAAAAAAAATCCTCACTAATGATCTCTATGTTGAAATATCTAGTCAATTGATCTTATAAAAATGCCTATGACAGCCAAGTCAGTAATAAGAAAATAACACTTTAAAAAGCAGTAATAATAATAATAACACCTACAAAGCACTTACTATATGTCAGGTAGAGTGATATGTGGCACACATGCACAAATTTGGCTACTCTTTACAACATTCTTATGAGATAGGTGTCTTATATTACTTGCAATTTACACATGGAAAAACTGAGATAGAGAAAGTTTACATAACTTGACCAAGCCACACAGCTAGTATGGAGTGGAGCTCAGAATCAGTCCTGGATAGTCTGGTTCTAGGGGTTGTGCTCCTAACCACAAATATAAGAAAAGCAACAGTGAAAGAATGATAGCCCAGATGCTCAGTTTCAATATTAGGAATCAAAAAGGAGTGATGGAGACTATAGTAAGTTGGATAACAAAGCTGTCTGACAGCAAATTTAATCTTTGGACTATAGGCTTGCAGCTTTATGCCTGAAAAAGATAGTGACTATATTGCCCAAAGTGGAACATGATGAATGACAGTGTGGCCCTGAGAACTGAGTAGAGTCATAGTTCAAAGCCCAGATTGATTCCCAGAGACTGGAGAGGTGGGTAAGGGTGGGCTTTTGTGAAGTACCAGACACCAGCCTCCTTGTTCACCGCACCATATAATGCACAGGACATTGACAGCTACATGAATTCTTGTGGAAATGGAGGCCAACAGATTCCTGGCAAAAGTTTCTAGAATAAAAGTGAGTACCAGAGGGGAGGTGCTACACACACACACACACAGACACACGCACAAAATTAGACCTTTTTTTTCTACTCCTAAGGAGACAGTTAAGCATTTTGTTGTTGTTGAGGGCCAAAAATGTTGCTGGGGCATGAGTGGAAGTGAAACTATTTTGAAGAAAATCCCCACTAACATCTCTATGTTGAAATATCTAGTCAATTGATCTCATTGAAATGCCTATGACAGCCAAGTCAGTAATAATAAAATAACAATAATAAAAGCAATAAAAATTATCAGTATTTATTACTTAAGTTATTATTAATTATTTTCACATGTCTGGCAGAGTTAGACCCTACAAAAGTATCTGATAGGACCAGACACAAAGCAATGGTAACTCTGATGATGGCCAGAGACAGACAGAGGCAGGGATTGCTCTTGTTTTTCCTGGACTGTGTAAAATCCCAAGGTTCTAAAATAACCCAAGAGATAGAGCAGACTTTATGAAAAATGAGTGCTATTGAACTTCATCCTGTGGAAACGAGAGCTAGTTTCAGCTTCAGGAGGGCAGAAACTTCTGTGCCTTCTTTTCTAAGAATATCTGCGGAATTGAGCACATGTCTGACATACAGAACCCATGCAATAACTATTTGTGGAATAAATAAATTAACCAGATTTAATTCTATCTAGAAGAAAATGTGTACTATTTCTTACACCTCAAGTTTTGTAAGAGTTCTTTCTATTTATTCACTACCGACTTGTGGATATTTTTAAACTGAAAAGGACCTGCACAATTACCCCATATTTTGTAGGTGACAAAAGTGAATGACCAAAGAACTAAGTTAGCAGGAGAGTTAGGACGAGACACCAATCAATCTTTTTTCACTTTAGCAATATTACTACATAGTTTTCTTATTAGAAATTTTTTTTTTTTTTTTTTGAGACGGAGTTTCACTCATGTTACCCAGGCTGGAGTGCAATGGCGCGATCTCGACTCACCGCAACCTCCGCCTCCTGGGTTCAGGCAATTCTCCTGCCTCAGCCTCCTGAGTAGCTGGGATTACAGGCACGCACCTGTAATCCATGCCCAGCTAATTTTTTTTGTATTTTTAGTAGAGACGGGTTTTCACCATGTTGACCAGGATGGTCTCGATCTCTTGACCTCGTGATCCACCCGCCTCGGCCTCCCAAAGTGCTGGGATTACAGGCTTAAGCCACTGCGCCCGGCCTATTAGAAATTTTTATAGGATCAAAATGAAACAGCTAATTAAGGGTCACAAAGTTTTAGACAATTACTCTCCTTTTGCATTACAGATTTTCCACTCTTCCACGCTGCTGCAATCATATGAAAGTAATTTCTACTTCTTACACGTGTCGTCTGTGCTCACATCTTCAACTTGCACTCATGCCATTTGCTTTCACCCAGAGTGCTCTCCCATGCTACTTCTTCAGTGGAACATTCCTGCTTAGAGAACAGCTCAAACATTTCTCACCATGGAGTCTTCCTTAACTAACATAATTCATTCATTAGAGGTCTGCCCATTTTCAATTGGGAGCCACTATCTGGCTGGTGGGCCCTTCCCACATTTGAAGAGGCAGTTGGGGTCATTCACTCTAAACTGGTTTAAGCGAAACAACTTCTCTTAACAGACAATTCATTCAGTTGCTTTTTTTTTTCTTTTTTTCTTTTTTTGCCTCTGAGTTATTAAAGCATATATTTCAAAGAACAAGTTGCTTACCAATACTTTCTAGTCAGTATTTTATTTTATTTATTTTTAACTCATGTTAGAGGGGTTAATTGTACCCTTTCTTATAATGTTAGTGTTTTATCCTTTTCTTACTCAGAGATTTGAAAAATATTTTCTCTCTATTTGGTTTTAAAGATAACTGCTGAAAAAGTAGCCACAGAAATAGGGGTGCTAAAATACATCTAGAAGAAATAATACTGTTAAAATTGCCATCCTGCCCAAAACAAGATTTAGTACAATCCTTACCAAAATATCAGTGACATTTTTCACAAAAATAGAAAAACAGTCTTAGAATTGTATACAACCACAAAACACCTCTAATAGCCAAATAAATTCTGAGAGAAAAGAACAAAGCTGGAGGCATCAAACTACCTGACTTTATATACTAAAAAACTGTAGTAACCAAAATGACATGTTACTGGCATTTAAAAAGACCAATGGGGCTGGGCACAGTGACTCACACCTGTAATCCCAGCACTTTGGGAGGCCAAGCTGGGCATATTACTTGAAGTCAGGAGTTTGAGGCCAGCCTGACCAACATGGTGAAATTCCATCTCTACTAAAAATACAAAAATTAGCTGGGCGTTGTGGTGTGTGCCTATAATCCCATCTACTCAGGAGGCTGAGGCAGAAGAATAGCTTGAACCTGGGAGGCAAAGGTTACAGTGAGCCCAGATTATGCCACTGCACTACAGTCTGGGCGACAGAGCAAGATTCCATCTAAAAAGAAAAAAAAAAATGGAAGATAATAGAATACAGAAATAAATCCATGTATTTTTAGCCAAATGATTGTCAACAATGGTGTTAAAATCATTCATTAGGGAAAGGACAGTTTAATAAATGAACCTGGGAGAACTGGGTAACCATAAGCAGAAAAATGAAACTAGACTCCTACTGCTCATCTTATACAAAAAATATTAAAACAGATTAAAGACTTATATGTAAAACACAAAACTATAAAACTTCTAAAAGAAACCGTAGGGGAAATGCTTCAGTACATTGGTCTGGGAAAAGATTTTATGAATAAGACCTCAAGGCAGAGGTAATAAAAGCAAAAATAGACAAATGGGATTGTATCAAACTAAAAAGCTTCTGCACAGCAAAGGAAACAACAGAGTAAAAAGACAACTTATTAAAAAATATTTGCAAACTATTCATCTGGCAAAAGATTAATACCCAGAATATACAAGAAACTCAGACAACTCAACAATAAAACAAATTATCTGATTAAAATTGGGCAAATTATCTGAATATACAATTCTCAAATTAATGCATGCAAGTGGCCAGCAAACATATGAAAAAGTGTCTGACATCACTAATCATCAGGGAAATGCAAGTCAAAACCATATTGAGATATCATCACACTCCAGTTTGAATGACTTTTATTAAACATACAAAAAATAACAAATGCTAGTGAGGATGTGGAGAAAAAGAAACTCTTATACACTGTTGGTGGAAATGTAAACTAGTACAGCCATTATGAAGAACATTATGAAGGTTCTTAGAAAAAACTACAAATAAAACTACTATATAGTAACAGTAATCCCACCACTGGCTATATATTAAAGGAAAGGAAACCGATATATCGAAGATATATATGCACCCACCTACTTACTGCAGCACTACACACAGAGCCAAGACATGGAATCAACCCTAGTGTGCATTGACAGATAAATGGATAAAGAAAATGTAGCACATATACACATGGAAAACTATTCAGCCTTTAAAAATATATAAAATCCTTTCATTTGCAGCAACATGGATGAGCCTAGTTCCATGAGAAGGATCAGCCCTCTTTCACTTAAGTGGAAGAAGCCAGGAACACAAAAATAAATGTCGTTAAGTTCTCGCTCATACACAGAAATTAACAAAGTTGATCTCATAGGAAAGAGTAGAACAGTGGTATAAGAGACTGCAAAGGGTTGTGGGGATAGGGATAGACTTGTTAAAGGATACAACAATTACAGCTGGAAAAGAGGATTTTGAATGTTCCCAACATAAATAAATCATAAAATTTTGAGATTATGAGTATAATAATTACCCTGAGTTTATCACTTTACATTGCATGAATCTAAACATAACTATGTACCCCAAAAATATTGACTTAATCCCCATGAAAAAGGTTTAGCAAGTGGTATTACAAATTTCATGCTCCAATTCCATTTACTTCAGTCTCTACATTCCTACACAAGATAAATGGCATGCATGCAAAGCCTACAAAATACACGAAGAAGCAATAAACAAAAACACTGTGTCAAGAGACAAAACAATCAGCAAAATCAGGTTAAGGTATGACCCAGGTGTCTAAATATTAGGCAGGGAATTTAAAATAACTATGCTTAAACTGTCAAAGACACTAATGGAAAAAGTGGGAACACTGCCTGAACTTGAGAATTTCAGCAGAGACATGGAAAATACAAGAAAAAAATAAAAGGAGATAATAGAAGTTAAAAATACAGCAACAGATGAAGAATGCTTTTTACAAGCTGATTGGTAGACTCAACACAGCTGATAGAAAAACAAAAATCAGTGAATTTTAAAGAGGTCAATAGAAATCATCCAAATTGAAACACAAAGAAAAAAGGTGAATGTGAAAAACAAACAGAACATTCAAGAGCAGTGGGAAAAAAATCAATCTAAAATACATGTAATTTAAATCCTAGTAGGAAAATAAAGAGAGAACAGGGCCATTTGCAAAGGTAATGGCTGTGAATTTTACAAAACTAATGAAATATACAAAATTATAGAGACACACATCCATGGAGATATCATATTAAAACCATCAAAAAACAAAGAGAAAGGGTACATTTTGAAGAAATGCAGAGAAAAAAATACTACCTATGGAACAGTAAAAACAAAAATTATAGCAGACTTTGGGTCAGAAATTATGCAAGCCAGAATGCAGTGGAGTGATGCATTTAAAGTATTGAAAGAAAAAGAAAAGGAGAAAAACCTGTCAACTAGGTATTCTAGACCTAATTAAAATATCTTTCAAAACTAAAGCAAAATATTTTTTCTGACATGTAAAAAAGGACAAATTGTTACTATCAGACAAGTACTATAATAAAGCATTAAAGATAGCTCCTCAGGGAGCCAGACAAAAACCAGGAGCTACAAAAAGAAATAAAGAATGCTGGAGTTGAGACAAATTAGGATGAATATTAAATTTAAATTTTTCTTATTTTTAAAAGTTCTGGAAGACAATTGGCTCTCTAAGGCAAAAAAAATAGTAACTGAATTATGCATTTACGGTGCACGTAAAGTAAAATATATGTTAACAATAGCACAAAGGATTAGAAAAAAATGAGAATATACTATTTAAGGTCTTTACACTATTTTAACCTGTAAAATATAATTTAAAAGTAGTGTATAATTGATTAAATATGTCTAGTAAATACTAGAGTGTCTTAGTTCAATTTGTATTGTGAAAATGGAATACCACAGACTGGGTAATTTATAAAGAAAAAAAATTATTTTCACGGTTCTAGAGATGGAGAAGTCCAGTATCAAGGTGCCAGTATCTGGTGAGGGCCTTCTTGTTGCATCATTACATGGAAGATGAGAGGATAAGAGAAGGTGAGAGAGAGGAAAAGGGCAAGACGGGGCCAAATTCACATTTATAGCACGTTCACTCTCACAATAACTAACCCAATCCTGTGATAACAACATTAATCTATTCATGAGGGCAGAGCCCTTATAACCTAATCACCCTTTGTTAGGCTCCACCTCTCAACACTGCTGCATTGGGGATTAGGCTTTTAACACACAGTTTAAGGGACACATTCAAACTGTATAAAAAATAAGCTAAATACAAAGAGCATATAAGCTTTTTATGAAGTCATAAGAAATAATCCAAAGGAAGTAAAAAAGGTTGGGGGAAAGAAAGAAAACAACTAGCAAGATAACAGATTTTAGTAGAAGCACTTCAACAATTATTGCAAACAGTCTAAACACACAAATTAAATGGACATATTGGATTGAATAACAGAAGCAAGATCCATTTACACAGCAGATATAAATTGGTTAAAAGTAAAAGGATGGAAACGATATACCTTGAAAACACTCATCAAAGGAAAGTTGAGGTGGCTTATAATAATATTAGACAAAGTGGACTTCAGAAGAAGACATTCTATCAGAAATAGAGAATTTACCTAATATTATTATAGCCACCTCAACTTTCCTTTCTCTCACTTAAAAGGCTCATGCTTTTTTAAACTTTTATTTTAGGTTCAGGGGTACATGTGCAGGTTGTTATATAGGTTAACTCATGTCACAGGGGTTTGTTGTACAAATTATTTTGTCACCTAGGTACTAAGCCTAATACTCAATAGTTATTTTTTGGGCTCCTCTCTTTCCTCCCACTCTCTACCCTCTGGCATGTCACAATGTCTGTTGTTTCCCTCTTTGTGTCCACATGTTCTCATCATTTAGCTCCCACTTATGAGTGAGAACATATAGCACTTCATTTTCTGTTTCTAGGCTATTTTGCTAAGGATAATAGCCTCCATCTCCATCCATGTTCCCGCAAAGGACATTGTCTCATTGTTTTTTATGTCTGCATAGTATTCCATGGTGTATATCTACTACATTTTCTTTATCCAGTCTACCATTGATGGGCATCTGGGTTGATTGCATGTCTTTGTTATTGTGAATAAGCACTAAATACCTTATTAAAAAAAAAGAAATCCTCAAATCAATGATCCACACTTTCAATTTTGGAAACTAGAAAAAGTAGACCAAAAATAATCTCAAACCAAACATAAGAAAATAATAAGGAAAAGAGCAGAAATCAATGGAATTGAGAACAACCACAAAGACAAAATAGATCAATCCAAAAGTGATTAGCAGGACCCAATAGCCAGCATATTCTCCTGGCACTCCATTGCATGATTTTAATAACATACTCTTAATAAGATACCTCCTCATTAGCAGCTTTTCTTGGAATCCTAGATTCAGATTTCCAGCAAGTTCCACCTGTGCAGCACCCCTAGTGAGTTCTTCACCATCTAGCTACTGATAACTGTGTCCTCCAACAAGGTTTGTGTCTCACCCCCAAGGGTTGGGGCAGGGGACAGGCTCTTATTTAGATGCTCTATCTTGGTCCTGGAAGTAGTGGCTGCTTCTTATATGTGCTATTCTGTATTCTTTAAACTTCCTTTTGTTTTATATTAATTTTATTACTCCAAACCCCATTACTCTAAATTATTATACTTAACAATTCTTTATATTTCACTTTCTCTGTTCAAATTATCACTGCGCAGTTTCTGTTTACTGATTGGACATAGACTGATACAATTACACATTATTCTTTCTCGGACTCAGTGGTTTGAATATCACATAGAAAGCTTTTAACTACCCTCCTTCTAAAGATCTTCAAACCACCTCACTGCAGTGCCTATGTTCAACCCCACTCTAAAGAAGAAGTGGGGAGTCTATTTTAATTTCTTTGTCATACAGAAAATTGCCAACATAGCACCTGCATCTAATACGTGAGTCAGACACCCAAAGAGGTTTGTATCTTTCTCTCCTTGAATAGAAGATACAATAGACAGAGCACGTGTGCCTTCCATCAATTATTCATTAAATCTCTCCCATGAGATGAGCTAGCTAGGAGGAAAGAATTGTTCAATACAGGAACAAAGTTTCCATTGATAGAAAAGACCAACAGGAGAGCCAAAATCTTGATTTCTCATTTCACATGCCACCTAAGACTTCATTACAAGACTGTATTTCTCTCCAAATTAAAAAAAAAAAAAAAAGCAAACAAGTAAAACTCTCTGCATTTCCAAAATCCCATGTAATTTTTCATAGTTCTAATATTTTAATATCATATACTTTTCTACTTGTAGGCTTATTCCTTCCATGTCTCTAATTAGTATATGTTAGGAGATGAGACCACCATCTACAATAATTGAAAGAGTAAAAAGAATAGGATACAATAATTTGCTTTTGATGTGTTTATTCATTTGATTTTGACATGTCTGAAAACTTCTAACAGGCTAATCAGCTGATTTGGAAGAAGAAATGGCAAAATCCCTAAACTATAGACTCCAGATAAGAAAAAGAATTTGAATCAATGTATTCACATCATTTACCAATACTTGAATACCCCACAGCATTCTCACCTACGTGAATATCTCACATTATGGGAAACTCAGTATCAACATGATGGTTCATCCTGTATATAGACAACTCACTGTTAGAAAGTTCCCCTATTTATGTTGAACTATTATGTTGCTCAATTAGCATCGTTGCTAGTTTTGTTCCTTGGGTTTATGGGGTACGTGCTACCGCAAGTGTTTCAAACAGCTAGACGTCTGCCATGTTACCCCCGCTACACTCTGCAGGTTTGGTGATGAAGAATTTTAGCTTACTTTCTAAACTAGATTCCTGAAACAACAAAGATAGTAATTCTAATCAACAATGATATGAGACAAAGATATCCTCACCAATACCATGAAATCATGAAAGATTATTAAAGTGGCTAAACATCCAGGTCCAACTTCACAAGAGTCTGAGAGAAGTAAAACTAAACTACCTCTCCAGAATGTGTTCTTACCAGGTGCCATCTCAGCTCAGAAGTACTTCCTTTTTCCCAGAGCATCCCCTTAGAGTACCAGAACCTGTGAGATCTCTGCACTTCTGGAGATTGAGCCTCTGATCCCAGGATCTGGCCAATTTTTTCACAAAGGACTTGGCAGTATATGGCTATCTTTTTGAATATGAGATGTGAAGGTAGACATTTTATATTTAATTTCTCTAATGACAGGTAAATGCTGACAGCATTCTGTTCACAGTAGCTGGTTAGGATACAGACACAAGGGTAAAGCTCAAATTCAAAAGCCCAGTACTTTTCACAGACCCAGTATTTTTTCACCAAGCGTGTGGCCACCGCATGCTAAAATATACATTCAGTTTTACACCAGCCAAGAAGAGATGAAAAGATTTCAGGTCTCATGGAAAATGACTGAAAAACAGCATCAGTTGAATGTGGAATTTAGAGCTCCCAGATGAGACCCTGCATATTAATCTTGGCTCTGGGATATTCAAATTATCACTGTGCAGTTTCTGTTTCCTGATTGGACACAGGCTGATACAATTACATGTTATTCTTTCTCAGACTCAGTGGTTTGAGTATCATATAGAAGGCTTCAATCATTTGCCCTTAAACCCACAAGGTAATAATTGTTTCTTCCTTTTAAAATGCCTAATGTTAATTAATATTACATTGTGTACACTATTTAAGGTAGCATAAGCACCCCAAAGGAAGTTCAAAATTGAAGAAACCCACTAGTTATGTTCATTCTGTGACAGAATGTCTTGAACTGCAAACACAATTGTAAGCACCAAGTATACAGATGATATCAAAACCTAAAGCTGCACTAGATTACAGAAATAATATCAACTCTGTGAATTAGCTCCTCCTTTACATTAGAAGGAAGGGGCAATATGTTTGAACAGAAGACAGCAGATGCTGCATGTTCTCACTCAAAAGCGGGTGCTGAACAATGAGAACACATGGACACAGGGAGGGGAGCATTACACACTGGGGTCTGTTGGGTGGGACTAGGGGAGGAACAGCAGGGGATGGGGAGGGTGGGGAGGGATAACATGGGGAGAAATGCCAGATATAAGTGATGGGGGGATGGAGGCAGCAAACCACTTTGCCATGTATGTACCTATGCAACAATCCTGCATGATCTGCACATGTACCCCGGAACCTAAAGTATAAAAAAAAAAAAAAAATGACAGCAGATGCTAAGGGCCAAAATAGCTACATACACAAAAAAGGAGACATGTCCTTGCAGGATCCAGCAGATGCGGAAAGCTTCCCAGAGAATGTAGTAGCCCTTAAGCTGCACCCATGAAGAAAACGTAAGATGTAAATAAATGAAAAGAAGATTACAAAGCATTTTAGGTGGTAGGAATCATATGATCAAAATGGAGAAGCAGGAAATGCAGAGCAACTCCATTGAACAATCTGTCCCATTGAATTGGAAAGGATTCAGAAAGTGAGAAGCATAAAAGGCACATAAGTCAGAAGCAGAGGGCAAAGGGTCTTAAAATGCTTAAAATGATAATGAAAACTTCAATATGCTAGGAACAATAAAGTTCCCATGAAGAAGAGTTTTTTTATCACTAACATTGTTTAGAGTTGCTGGTCCGTGGTGATTACAAAAAGAAGACTGATTTTAGTTGACATTGTTAGTATTTTTAAACTCTCTGCAGACAATACATCTCCTTTTTACCTGCACACAGGGGCTAACTATTGCCCCCGTCTTCCTCTCGTTATCCTACTGATTTGGAAAAAGTAACGAAAACTTTCTTTTGAAATATGATGTTCGTATTTGACATGATTAAATCTCTCTCTCTCTCTCTCTCTGTAAGTACTTACAATATCCTTGCTAGGAGGGACTAAGTCTTTAACATTATCTCCCTTAATCGTAAAACAATCCTGTAACTATTAATGTCCCCACTTCATAAATGAAGAAGCAGAGCTTAGGGAAAGAAGCTAATTGGCTTGCCCAAGTTCACACGGCCGACACGTAGGAACACAGAGTCTGATTCGGGTATTTCCGGTGCTGCATTGCATGTCTATAACCAGTTTCTCTATCTTAATTCTCATCAATAATTAGTAGTTTTGCTACTATTTGCAACATATTTGTATCATGTTTTTAACATTGCTCATGAAGTTTTTCTCATACATTCTATGCTGCCACCATCTGGTCGCTTACAAAACTTTCAAGCTTGTCTTCTGGAATCATTCTCAGTCATCAGAGTTTTGCATTCCCTTGAAAGAGGGCTGAAATTGGTGTGGACTGGATTTATACAGCTTGAAAATTCCTCATCTTATCAATATATTCCCATTTGCTCCTCTGCAACGTGTAAGGGTCATAAAAGATTAAAATGGGAATTAATTGACTAATGAAATTACACACAACAGAAATTCATAGCAAACCAGCCACTGTGCAAAAATGCTGCTGAGGGGATGTCTCAATTCCAGATTCAGAGTACAAAGTGAGTTTGATGCACTTCTCCCTTGGCTAACTGTGAAAGCCTTGCATTAATGAGTAAAGAAAGGTAGGCAAAGAGGAGCAAATCAATTAGGCCCTACAGAAGAGACTCAAAGGGCAGGGAAGGAACCAGGAGAGATTTAGTGCTTAAGTCATCAGTTTCTAAAAGGCTGATGGCCATAATCCTATGAAAAATAAAACATGTTCACATTTGTAGGAAGGAGGACAAGAAAACCCTTGCCAAGTCTTTACCATCATCTGGTTTCTTCTGCCAGTTTCTATCTACCACCAACCACTGACTGTATTAAATGTGACTCTGCCTCATGTGAGAGGCAGAGGAGAGTAAAAAAAGGATGCATGACAGGAAGACAACATGTTGATGTATGTATTTATCTATCTTGCATCCCTATTAAGGAATATCTGAGACTGGGTTACTTAGAAGTTTATTTGGCTCGTGTTTCTGCAGGCTGTACATACATGCCTCCTGCATCTGCTCAGCTTCTGGTGAGGCTTCAGGAAGCTTTCCAATCATGGTGGAAGGCAAAGGGGAAGTAGGCACATCATGGGTGAAAGAGCAATGGAGAGAGGAGGAGGTGCTGGGCTCCTTAATTTTATTTTTATTTTTTATTTTTTCACTGAAAGTAATCAAGAAACTGGCTCCTTCCAAAAACCAGCTCCCACATGAGCTAACAGAGCAAGAACTCATTTGCTACCGTGAGGAGGGCACCAAGCCATTCATGAGGGATCCACCCCCATGATCCAAACACCTCCCACCAGACGCTACCTCCTACACTGGGGAGCATGTGACAACATGAGATTTGGTGGGGACAGACATCCAAACTGTATCAATGTGGGAGGAGGGAGAAACAGGGAGACCGTAGTTCTGTGTTCTGATGTGCCTCAGCCTCCTCCACCTGTTTGTAAATAGTTAAATTAGTTGATTTCAAAGTGTCTTTGCAGTTCCCACACCTTGATGCCCTTGTTGAGAGTATAACCTTAACACCATATTGAGATTATGGGAATATTGAGGAGAAAAATAAGACAACGGGTGTTTAGTGCCTACAGCTTTTCAGGCACCATGTAAGATACTTCAAGCCCATTATCTCATTTAATTAGTTTTCATGATAACTCTATGAAATACAGATTGTTATTCCTGACCTGGCACTTACTATGTGTCAGGCCCTATTCTAAATACTTTAATCAATTAATATTCACCACAACCCTACAAGAGCAGGGACTATCACTGATCCCATTTTCCAGATGAGAGATCTGTGGCCCTGAGAGTTAAATAACTTATCCAAAATTACATAGTAAATGTGGAGCTGTTAGGCTCCATCTGGTTCCAGAGTTCATGCTCTTACCCAGTACTATACTCTAACATCTCTTCAATACACACATACACCCTCACATACGAGTTCACACACATGCCTATGCAATCTGACTTCTTACACAACCACCACCTGGAGCCACAGGGAAAGTAGATTCAGAGTTCAGATGAACTGAGACACATCAGACTCTCAGTATCCATTGCAACACTCTCTCCCTATTTACCTGACAAGGAGTCAGAGGAAATAAACCAGGTGACAGAGAAGCTGACTACAATAACATTTACAACTGCCAGGGCCTGGGATTCATAAAACCTCTTAGAGGACAGAGATTGGTCTTAGAATTTCCATGGCTATAGCTGTAACTGTATTATAATAGTTTGCCCAGGTTACCATAACAAAGTACCATAGACTGGGTGGCTTGAATAAGAAATTGTTTTCTCACAACCCTGGAAGATAGAAGTCTGGGATCAAGGTGTTGGCAAGGTTGTTTTCTTTCGAGGCCCCTCTCCCTGTCTTGAAGATGGCCAAGGTCTTCTCCCCATGTTTTCACTTGGTTTTTACTCTGTTCACGTCTGTATCCTAATCTCCTCCTCTTATAAAGACAACAGTCATATTGGATTAGGACCCACCCTAATGACCTCATTTTAACTTAATTATCTCCTTAAAGACCCTGTCTCCAAACACAATCACATTCTGTTCTGAAGTACTGGATGTTAAGAAATCAACATGTGAATCTAGAGGTATACAATTCAACTCTTAACAACTACTCTATAAAAAATGACATTCTAACAGCTCATAAATTAATTATGCTCAGACAGGTATGCTTAATTCTTAGTGACATCAATGTAAATTGTCTAGGTCAAGTAAATATTGGAATCAATAATGTTTAAAACTGCCTTTTTTATCTTTTATCTCTGCAACCAAGTGAGAGATAAACACCTTTAATACAAAGACAAAATAAGATTCAGAAATTTTTCAACATTAATTTTGAGAAATGACTCCCTTTTACTCTACTGCCTAGCCAAAATAAATAAATAAATAAACTGCAATGTCTGATATTTCCAGAAATGAAGTTTTGCTTCCTTCTATGAAAATTGTTATCATGAGTCTGGGGTTTAAACTTTCCAGTAAAAAATACATTTGGACTCTGTGACTCACAATTTTAATGTATCTGTAAGTTGGGACTATAGAGGGTTTGTTTCAATACAAACTGAATTCTAAATACTTAATTTCTTCAGTAATCATGTATTTGATTGCCCACAGCAAGAACAAGAGTTCTCAAACAAGTTACATTATTATCATAGCTACACTACCCTAACAACACTCTGAGGAGATCCATGTTTTCACATATTCAAAGCCTTGGAATAAATTCCTGTTTGTCAAAATAAATAAAAATAACTCAGTAATCAGTTTTTAACTAAGTATATCATTATTAATTTTATACATTCAGTATAAATGAAACTGTCTCAATATAAAAGAAATTGCTAGTAGGTGGAGCTATAAGCCTACTATACTTATATTTTAAGTTCACGACTAATACTCAATAATAAACAGATTCTCGAAAAGTAAATTTTGCCCTAAGAATTGAAATAACAGAGATACCTTCTTATTCTAGAGCTATATGCAGACATGGCTCATGTTTTAGAGTTTATTTTTATTTCTTCCAATGGCACCCCAAAAATAATAGCACCTGAGGAAACTCTGGGGTGATTTGCTCACTTTTAGAGTCTATTTCAACATCACCAAGCAAAGTTGGTTAATACTCAAACATAAATGATAAGTAGCATAGGAATCTTGTTTGTCTATACAATTAGGTCAAATTAAATTTAACTTGGGAAAAAAATGGTGAACCAAAAAATTTAAAAAGTCCATTCAAAAGAATATAAACTCAAAACCACACTCATGCCTACTCTCTGTGTGCTGGGGCACTGTGGCAGACATGCATGCTCAGCCAATGTGTCCCAAAAAAGAGATCTTCAGTCTTCTAAGAATGGCCCACGGAGAAAATCAAGAGAATCTAATTAGGCAACATTTAATTCCACTGTGATAAATAACATAAGCTGCATCTCTGAGAGCAAACAGCAGAACCAGTTAAAGGCCTTTTAAATTCACAGCTAAACAAATATTGTAAAGTTAAATAAAAGGATGAGAAAGATAAATTAATAATTATATTCCTATTCTTCAATAATGAATTAATGACTTTCTACAGTATTATATAAAAGCTTTTAAATTCCTTTTAAAGATAAATTAATAGAAATAAAAGCACAAGAATAATTATAATTAAGGGAAAATGAAAAATTTCATATCCCTTAAAATACTGAAAGCTGTACACCACCACCAATATGTTCACTAAATAATTTAATTACATTACATGCTGTTTTAGCCAAGCCTCAGTTATCCTGAAAACTTATTCAAATCTTTTTCCCCACCTCTTACCTTCTATAACAATTCTTTAAGAAGGTTACAAATCATCCTTATCAAAATGGAAACATAAGTTTTATAATGTGGAACTATATCAATTTGTTATCAGCCACTCTGGTAAAATATTTGCTGTTAGTGAGAGATTGAACCTTGGATCATGACTAATTGAGGTTTGAGATTGATTATTGGTAGATGCCATTATTCATTATATCAATATGATTAATAAAGATGATTCATAGTTTTCTCTATTTTAAGTACTATTTTTAAAGATTTATAAATGTCATAGAACTTCTTCGACCTCTACTCAAGGTTTCATATTGCATCACCCAAGATAATTACTTATTTAATCTGAAAGTGCATTTAAAATATTAAGTGTTTTTTATTTCTGCAGAATGACTCAATAGAGACAATCTGTCTTGAAAATAATTGTTCAATTTAAAGATTTTTACAAAAGGAGGCAATCATTTCAATCCTCTTCAAGGTAAGCAGGAGATTTCCAGTCCCCACTTTGAAGGCTGTAGTAGAAACACACAGTTTAGAAATGTAGCCAGTGATATTTTTCTATGTTAAGGATTGATATGAACAAACTGTCTTTTTGTTTTTATGGTCTTTGGAGATATTCCTCTTCAGCTATGGGGAGCTTTGAACCCTGCCATAACTGATCCATTTCTCCTACTTTCTAAGGAAAGCAAAAATTAGCAAAATCCTGCTTGTTACTCCAATAACCATGTATGTGTTTTAGGAGCTGCACTTGCTCCAACATTCCTCTTAGATCTGCATGACACAGTGAACTGACTTCCTAACAAGCTGGCCTCTTAATTTCATCTTGCTCTGAAAGTAAAAGAATAATGAGCTCAGTGATGCTGAAGTAACACTCCCAGCCACCAGGAAGAAAACCTTAGTGCCCATTCTGTCACCAGCCGACTGGGAGCAAGACTAATGAATTTCTGCCACGAAGAAATGTTTGCTCCCATCAGACTAAGTCCTGATCTTTAAATTGTGACAACCTTGCCAAGCAGCATAGCAATCAGCTGATGAAAGGATATGTGTTTGTTTGTTTGTTTGTTTTTTTCCTAAATGCTCCATGTAGAGAGAATGAAAAGATTAGGAGAGCTAGAAATAACCATTCATTTCTCCCCTCTATGTTGCCAGTTTTCTGACATGACAGGTCTGCATTTACTTTCACTTATTATTCCTTTTGTACTCTGGCTTCTGGCCCCAACGATTATCCTAAGAGTTATCAGATACTTTCTACTTTTCAGATCCAGTGGTTTCTTCCCAGTTCTCATCTGCCTCAGGCTCTGACATGTTTGACAATATACCTTTAAAAACCCCTCTGTTCCGTGGCTGCCCTCTCCTTGTTCCTTTCCCTTTCCTCTCATTCCTGCTTTACATTCATTCCCCAATAAAGGATTAGCACAAAAGCTAATTCTTTGGGATGCAAAAATATTCTACCTTCATGTAAATCAATAGAGAGGATGGTCTTTAAGAATCAAATAGGCTGTCAAAGAATGAGGTTCACAAAGTTGACATATCTGAACCTGACTCCCACTGTACCACTGCTATGGTCTGAATGTGTGTGTCCCACCAAAATTCGTGTCTTGAAACCTAACCCCCACAGTGATGGTATTAAGAGGTGGGGCATTTGGGAGGTGATTTGGTCATGAGGGCTCCACCCTCAGAGATGGGATTAATGTTCTGATAAAAGAGGTTCCAGAGGCCCCTTGCTCGTTCATCATGTAAGGAAAGGACACAGCAACAAGGCACCATTTATGAAGCAGAGAGCCCTTGCCACACATCAAATCTGCTGGCAACCTGAGCTTGGACTTCCCAGTCTCTAGAACTGTGAGAAAAAAAATTTCTGTTGTTTATAAATTACTCGGTCTAAGGTATTTTGAACAACAGCCTGAACGAACTAAGACAATCACTCACTGTCGGCGCGTTACTTTAATTTCTCTGAGCCTCAGTTTCCCTCCTCTGTGAACACCGATAGTAATATTACCATTTTTTAGATTTGTTTTAAAGGATTCAACTAAATAATGTTTTTAAAATATTTACCAGATTCACAACGCATTCATGTTTCACTAAAAACCACTGTTATTATTTCTAATTTCAGTAGACTTTGGAAGACAAAACTAGAGATCTTAACCAAAGAGTGACCAAATGACAGCTGGATTTGAATTTGTTTGAATAAAATTACAAAATCAAGGAGCTAGAAAATACCTTTGCATCCATGGTCATCAAGTTAAACGCTGCAGAATAAATACAACCTGCCTCCTGTTTTCATAAATAGTCACTGGAACAGAACTACGCCCATTCATTTATGTATTCTCCATGGTTGCCTTTGTTCCTTAACAGCAGCACTGCGTAACTGTGAAAAAGACTGTATGGTCTGAAAGCCTAATCAAATCTGGCCCCTAATCTAGTCTAACTACTTCATTTTACTGATGAGAAAATTAAATACAATCATTTAATTCAGAACATCGCTAAGAAAATTGTCTAATGTATCATCTTTGTTAGTTTACAGAAAGACTTATGTGTATGCAGATTATTAACTGATATAAATAAAACCTGCTTCATTCGTTTGTTTTGTTGTTTCTATGGTGCAGTTATAGTTCCTGGGAGCCCCACAGAACGTGGTGTTTTATTCTGACACTATGTATCTAGCACTTGCACTGTAAAAAGGGAAGTAATTCCCATTAGGAACAGCAAAACCTGAGGCTAAAAAAAGACAGTATAAGCTCATGCCAAAAGCTGAATTTTACTTAATATAAAGAAAGGTGGCAGTATCCAATTTCAGCCGAAAGTAGGAGTGTCAAATTGATGCAGAAACTGCTGTCCTCCGGAGATTGACGACCCGAATGAACCTAGAGGTAATTTTTTATTCTCATGAGATGGCTTGCTTAGATATTTCTGGGAAGCAGCAGTAGGTCTTAGGAAAGGTTAGAATGTTGTTGTTTCCTAGTAGCTACTTGCAGAGGTTGATAGGAGTCAAAGAGACCAAACAAAAAGCAGGAATAGGGTGGGTCTGTGGCATTTAACAGTGGCTATGGAAGATATCAGTGGATTTTCCAGAAAGGGAAATATTTCATGGTTGAAGCTTTGATTTGCTTCTATTATTTTCACATTCATTCCCTAATGCAATATGAATATCACAAATAGAAGCCACTTCTGGACTCCCATTAGTAAAGCTTAGCTTCAACTTAAAACTTCAAAAAGAGTTAGATGCATACCTCTTCTAGCAGTGGCATCAGGCAGGCAGAGAAAAAGAAAATAGTGTTTCCCTTTTATAGAAACCAGTTCTATTTTCTTCTCTCCTATAAGGAGTGGCATTAACCCTAAATTGCACACGATGTTTAAAAGATGCAGAAATAACTAATAGTCTTTGTTCTCAGAGCCTTCATATGTGATCCCTATAGTGTTGCCCTACAGTCACCTAATTCAGAATCACTAGGTGTGTTTGTTTAAAATGAAGATTTCTGGTCCCTGTACCAGGCATTGAGATTCAGCACTTACATGTATCACACCCAGGCATATATATTTTCAATAAGTTTCCCATGTGATTCTAATACATATGAGAGTTTGGGAACCATAGGTCTACTGAAGAGGAAGCCGTTATGGGAAAGGGGTCCTGATCCAGACCGCAAGAGAGCTTCTTGCATCTGGTACAAGAAAGAATTCAAGCAAAGTCCATAGACTACAATGAAAGCAAGTTTATTAAGAAAGTAAAGGAATAAAGAATGGCAACTCCATAGGCAAAGCAGCAGCATGGGCTACTAGACTGCATATATTTAGAGTTATCTCTTGATTATATGCTAAACAAAGGGTGGGTTATTAATGAGTTTTCTGGGAAAGGGGTGGGCAATTCCCAGAACTGAGGGATCCTCCCCTTTTTAGACCATATAGGGTAAGTTTCTGATGTAGCTATGGCATTTGTAAACTGTCATGACACTGGTGGGAGTGTCTGTGAGTATGCCAATACTTTATAATTAGTGTAGAATGAGCAGTGAGGATGACCAGAGGTCACTTTTGTCGCCATCTTGATTTTAGTGGGTCTTGGTTAGCTTCTTTACTGCATCTTATTTTATCAGCGAGGTCTTTGTTACCTGTATCTTGTGCTGACTTCCTATCTCCTGTGACTAAGAACACCTAATCTCCTGGAATGCAGCCCAGTATGTCTCCCTTATTTTATCCAGCCCCTATTCAAGATGGAGCAGCTCTGGTTCAAATGCTTCTGACAGAACTAACAGGAAATCTTTTAGCTCTGCCACACACTAGCACTGCGACTTTGAACAATTTATTTAAAAATGAGTACAATCTAAGAGTTAGCCAACAAGATTAATAAATCTTGAGAATTAAGAGAGCAGAGCCCAAGGTGTGATAGTAGTGTAAGGTATAATTACCTGGAAGACATTAGCACGCTGAACATCAATGGCTAGACTGCTTGAAAATGGTGTTGTGCCGAAAGTATCATGTTTGACTACATTGCCTTAAAAATTAATGTACTCAAGACAAAAATTTTAATTTTATAAAATGTTAGCTTAGCTTTCCATTTTGTGTAGTCTCTTCCCTTTATCCTGTAAATTTGATAGGATAGACTAACGTCTAATACATATTTTCCTGAGAATGAATAAAATCTCAGAAATAACCAATTTGCCAGGATTTCGTGCTAGTCTTCCCTGCTCAATATATTCTGCACAATTAAAATGTCTTAGGGGCAGAGCTTGAGTTACCCCAGATGAGAAACCATCTAAACATTTGCATACTGCTACAGACTAAATTAATGAATATTTTACTCTCATCAGCTGCTTCATAATCCTTCTCGTGCCTAAAAGCCATGAGATTACAAAGTCTAATTTCACTTTCTTTGGGGCTTTTTATACCCTGTATATAATACCCAAATCCCTCTGGTATTTTACTGACAAAACAAAAGGCAGCAAAAGAAGCTGTAACTGAAGTCACTGCTACTAAATAAATCCCAAGCCTGTTCATTTGCCATTTTCTGCTAAACTATACAGTTCAAAACTGGGCTTACACTCTTGATGCCATAATAGTTCCTGGGACCAAGGAAATAAGTAGCCACTAAAAATAGCATAGGTATGGTGGAAAGCAATACCCTCTCACATTCAGCTAAAAAAAGATTGATTAGAAGATAAATCTGAGCATATTAATAATTATATAACATGTATTGATTAATTGACCTTAAGTACCTTTAATACATCATCTCATTTAATCCTCACAATTCTATGAAGTAGGTGTCGTTATCCCCATTTCACAAATGAGAAAAGTGAGAAAGAGCTTAAAGTTACAATGAATGTCACAGTACATGTGGTACTGAACGTCACCAGTCAGGTAGCCAACCCAGTTTTACTTGACTCCAAATATCACGTTTCTAACTATTACAACAAAACAGACCTAACAGTTTTTATGTCTCTATCTCTGATAGAATTTTTTGATTCTTGTTTGAATTGAATCAGATATCTCTGTTAGTCATTATCATTTTTCTTTACTATGGATTATCCCAATTAAAGGGACTGTGTCTTTAAGGAATGTAGTGAGGCACTGGGCAAATATTTGTTGAATGAATGAATGAATAGAATACATCAGTACTTGGAAGACTTGCTAGGTCTTTAAACCCCAAATCCTCTTCTTTTCCGCAAACAACCATCAGCATTATTCTTATATCAGCTGTTCACATTAACAGTTCTTCACAGAACTGTTAATTTAGCATGATTAGTAATTAGAGAAATATAATTTACAGATTATTTTTTTAGTTCTAATGTTAAAGTATAGTCCACAAGACTACCCACACTTCTGACACCATTTCAAGCTTAGGATCTCTAAGACCATACTTAGGTTTAATAATGCAGTAGAAGGACTCACAGAACTCTCTATATGCGGTTATACTTATGATGAGGGTTTAGGATGCAGGTTAGGTTAGGTTAAAAGGCTTATATTCTGATTCTGACTAAAGAATCCTGTCATGAATTCCTCAAATCTTGTTGGGAATTTCCAAATTGTTGACATACTAATTAATATATAACCTACTAACACTGAAAAGAACACTAATTTATTTCTGAGTCATGAACTTTTACTGATTGTCTTGCATATAGAACATTATAGCTTGTATGTTGTAATCTGTAGCCAATGATTATAACCTCTGTATTACACACCACAATGAAAAGGACAACTCTGGCATGAGGAGTTCTCCTTCCTTCTTCTAAACTTTCCTGTAAAAGCTTTGCAACCAGTAGTGGACTCTGGAATATACCCAACTTTGTGGGTATGTTTTCCCAAGTCAGTCCTCACAACTGGCTTCCAATAAACCTTTGTCAAATTATTTCTGCCTCCACAGCCTTAATTTTGGTTGACATGACTCAAAACTTCCATCATAAATTACACTGTTAGACTGTCTGGCACAGCCTAAATTCCCAAACAAGACACTCCTATCAGGCATGACATTGCAAGAACATAGAGCTTACCTCCCAGAAGCTGTGGGCAAAGGCCAGATCTCTCTTTGGAAAAGGTTAAATTCCTTATCCCACAAAGAATGTAAACAAATCCAAGGTTTTTTTCAAAAACATTCTTTTCACTTGCATTTTGATATACTTTCCAAAGTAGGAGATCTAGAGGTCCAGTTAAAGCTCCAGGGTCAGGATGTGAATGTGGACATCACCTTCTTTGCATGCTGTTATTTCAGTGTCTCTACAAGTGTAAGCATAGATTAGCATCAAACTACAGTAAAGACCAACCAGCAATTATAGCTAATTCATGTGACCAAATTAGGCAATGTAAATAAGGAGAAAGATTTCAGTGTCCTTAATTTAGCATCCAGCACAATAACTAGACTTTGAAGCCAGGCCTATACTGCATTGTTATTCCAAAAATCAGTCCTCATCTTAATTCCACCATCTTTTCCTACAGCCCATTCTAGAATCCTTGATCTTCATTTTTTTGACTACCAAGAAGATAAATATATAGACCAGGTGCAGTGACTCACATCTGTAATCCCAGCACTTTGAGAGGCCAAGGTGAGGAAATCACCTGAGCCCAAGGATTTGAGACCAGACTGGGCAACACAGGGAGACACCATCTCAAGAAAAAATGCAAAAATTATCTGGGCATGTTGGTGCCCACTTGTAGTCCTAGCTACTGGGGAAGCTGAGGCAGGAGGATTCCATGATCTCAGAAGGTCAAGGGTAAAGTGAGAGTGAGCCATGATAATGCCACTATACTCCAACCTGGGCAATAGAATGAGAACCTGTCTCAAATAAGTAAATAGATGATTTATCCATCTGGATCTCCAAGTTTCAGTTGCATTCTGACTACAGCTGATCTTTGAACAATGTGAAGTTAGGCATGCTGACCTTCCATACAGTCAAAAATTCTCATACAACTTTTGACCCCCCCAAAACTTAACTACTAATAGCTTACTGTTGACAGAAAGTCTTGCCAAAAACGTGAACAGTTGATTAACACATATTTTGTATGTTCCATGTATTATATGCTATATTTTTATAATAAAGCAATCTAAAGGAAAGAAAAGGTTATTAAGGAAATCATAAGGAAGAGAAAATACATTTACTGTTTATTAAGTGGAAGTGGATCTTCAGCAAGGCCTTGATCCTTATCATCTTCATGTTGAGTAGCATGAGGAAGAGGAAGAAGAGAAGGGGTTGGTCTTGCTACCTCAGAGATAGCAGAAGTAAAAAGAAATCCACATATAAGGGGACCTGCAGAGTTTAACCACATGTTGTTCAATGATCAACTGTATTAGCAAACCTACTGAAGTTTCAAAGGCCTAAGACTTTTCATTGAAAGCACTTAAAGCAGGGACCGTTTTAGCTGTGTATTTTGAAAAAGTTGTGTGCTCTCCCAATAAAAAGCTACTTTGTTGTTACTTTTGGTCCCTAGGAGAAATGGGAGTCCTTTTCAGACAGCATGGGAGACACATGAGTCCTTCGGAGTCCTCTTGTCTACCTCTGAGGGTGCAATGAGGGTGTGAAGCACTTTGGGAGGTGTCCAGACACACAGGTAGGCTTGTGACAGAGCAGAGCTTCATCCTGGAGGTGTGCTCCTTGTCATCATGAGCCATGTCCGAACGAATTAATCACA
This sequence comes from Sapajus apella, assembly GCF_009761245.1. Taxonomy (NCBI): domain Eukaryota; kingdom Metazoa; phylum Chordata; class Mammalia; order Primates; family Cebidae; genus Sapajus; species Sapajus apella. The sequence goes on from NW_022437004.1 coordinate 12,554,024, forward strand.
TTCCATATGCAAACATGTCCTCTGTTTGACTGTCTTGTTGTTTTAAATCAGAGCAGCATTGACAATGATTTAGCTTGATAGCCATGAATAATTTAATTCTATGTAATAACGTGTGGGCATGTGGAGGAGGCAGCGTTGGATGAGAAGGAGGGAGAATGGACGTGTGAATTAGGGAAAGGTGTCTCTTCCTTGGGAGCGTAGATGGGTTCAAAGCCAACCTCATACTACTAAGTATTTGGCTGGACAATACCAGATGTCTGTGAAGCCTGTGTGTGTGAGTGTGTGTGTGTGTGTGGGTGGGTGTGTGTGTGTTTCTGTCTCCAGACCTGAGCAACAAATACTTCTTCCTGTGGTAGCATGTTACTCAGAAACTTGGATAACCCCCAGCCCTCCTAAAAACACAATACATGTATGTTTTAAGACATTTATCTTGATGATTGGTAAGAGGGTGGTGAATGAAACCAGCTAATTTCCCATTTACCACTGAGGCCTGTTGAGCAATGCTCAAGAGGGTTCTTGACTCTGACTTTCTAGCAGGAGCTCCTAACTTAATCAAGCCTTTTCAAGAGCTTCAAGTAAAAAGGTAAGATATCTCAGGTTAGACCCAATGTTAAAATTTGAACCAGGCAAATTCTCATTACAGACAAGGGACCAAAGGCTGTGTCGATGGAATCTAATGCCTTTTCATGTTGACTTCAATACAGTAAAGCTCTTGTAAAGCCACTGAACTGTAACATTGGGCCTGGGGGAGGCAGTGCACCCTCTGAAATTAGAGGTCCAAATATTTGGATTTCATTTCCAGCCCTGTGCCAGTCAGTCAGCCACTCACTTTCAAATGACAAGTCTTAGATGGGTGACTTTCTGTCTCTGTTTCTCAATTTCTGCACAGGGATTTCTGTGGGCCTTTAGGCCCACTGGGAACCAATCCCTTTTCCAGCTCATTGCCTGGTTTGTTGAGTATACTTGTCAATCTGGACTTTCATACATCTATGGTTTTGGATTATCTCTGCTACTTCTTCTAGAAATTAACAGAGAAAATTGACAGTTGATTGACGAGAATCAGAATCCGTTCTAAAAAATTCAAATATAACTGAATCCTTTATTACTAAAAGAATGCTCAACTCAAGTGGACACAGATCACTCATTTTGACTTCATTAGCTATGGCACTGTGAGACAACTTTTGAAAATACATAGCTAAAACTTTCCAAGTTTTAATTGCTAGACCAGTTTTTCAGAATACACAGCTAAAACGGTCCCTGACTTAAGTGCTAAAAGCACTTAAGACAGGGACCGTTTTAGCTGTGTATTTTGAAAAAGTTGTGTGCTCTCCAAATAAAAAGCTACTTTTGTTGTTATTTTTGGTTCCCAGGAGAAATGGGAGTCCTTTCCAGACAGCATGGGAGACACATGGGTCCTTCGGAGTCCTCTTGACTGCCTCTGAGGGTGCAATGAGGGCGTGAGGCACTTTAGGAGGTGTCCAGACACACAGGTAGGCTTGCTACAGGGCAGAGCTTCATCCTGGTGGTGTAGGCCCTGTCATCATGAGCCATATCTGAACGAATTAATAACATTTCATATGCAAGCATGCTCTCTGTTTGACTGTGCTATTGTATTTAATCAGAGCAGTATAGACAATGATTGAACTTGATAGCCATGAATAATTTCGTTCTATGTAATAACGTGTGGGCTTGAGGAGGAGGCAGCATTGGATGAGAAGGAGGGAGAATGGACGTGTGAATTAGGGAAAGGTGTCTCTCCCTTTGGAGCAAAGATGGGTTCAAAGCTCACCTCATACTACTAAGTATTTGGCTGGACACTACCAGATGTGTGTGAAGCCTGTGTGTGTGAGTGTGTGTGTCTGTCGGTTTGTCTGTGTTTCTGTCTCCAGACCTGAGCAGGAAATCCTTCTTCCTGTGGTAGCATGTTACTCAGAACCTTGGATAACCCACAACCCTACTAAAAACACAATACATGTATGTTTCAAGACATGTATCTTGATGATTGGTGAGAGGGTGGTGATTGAAACCAGCTCATTTCCCATTTACCAATGAGGCCTGCTCAGCTTTGCTCAAGAGGGTTCTTGACTCTTACTTTGTAGCAGGAGCTACTAAGTAAATCAAGCATTTTCAAGAGTTTCAGGTGGAAAGGAAAGATATCACAGGTTAGACCCAATGACAAAATTTGAACGAGGCAAATTCTCATTAGAGACAAGGGATCAAAGACAGTGCTGATGAAATCTAATGCCTTTGATGTTGCCTTCAATCCAGTAAAGCTCTTGTGAAGCCATTTAACTGTAACATTGGGTGTGGGGGATGCAGTGCACCCTCTGAAATTAGAGGTTCGAAGGTTTGGATGATTTCCAGATCTGTGCCAGACAGTCAGCCACTCAATTTCAAGTGACAAGCCTTAGTAATAAAGGATTCAGTTATATTTGAATTCTTTAGAATGGATTTTCATTCTTGTCAATCAACTGTCAATTTTCTTAATTCGTGGCTATCAAGTTCAACCACTGTCAATGCTGCTCTGATTAAAAACAACAGCACAGTCAAACAGTTAACATACTTCCAAATGAAATGTGATTAATTCATTCAGGCATGGCTCAAGATGACAAGGACCACACCATCACGATGGAACTCTGCTCTCTAGCTAGCAATCTTGTGCGTCTGAACGCCTCCCAAAGTGCTTCACGCCCTCATTGCACTCTCAGAGGCAGACTAGAGGACTCTGAAGGACTCATGTGTCTCCCATGCTGACTGGAAAGAACTCCCATTTCTCCTGGGGACCAAAAGTAACAACCAAAGTAGCTTTCCATTTGGAGAGTGCACAACTTTTTCAAAATACACAGCTAAAACGCACAACTTTTTCAAAATACACAGCTAAAACGGTCCCTGCTTTAAGTGCTAAAGCAGGGACCGTTTTAGCTGGGTATTCTGAAAAATGTGTCTAGCACTTAAAGCTCGGACAGTTTTAGCTGCGTATTTTCAAAAAGTTGTCTCTCAGTGCCATAGCTAATGAATGAGTGATCTGTGTCCACTTGAGTTGAGCATTCTTTTAGTAATAAAGGATGCAGTTATATTTGAATTCTTTAGAATGGATTCTCATTCTTGTCAATTAACTGTCAATTTTCTCTGGTAATTTCTAGGAGAGGTAACACAGTTAATCCGAAACCATAGGTGTATGAAAGTCCAGATTGACAAGTATACTCAAAAACCAGGAACTGAGCTGGAAAAGGGATTGTTTCCCAGTGGGCCTTATGGCCCACAGCAATCCCTGTGCAGAAATTGAGAAACAGAGACAGAAAGTAACCCGCCTCATGCTTGTCACTTGAAAGTGAGTGGCTGAGTGACTGGCACCGGGCTGGAAATCAAATCTAAATCTTCGGATCTCTCTTTCAGAGGGTGCACTGCCTCCCACAGGCCCAATGTTAAAGTTAAATGGCTTCACAAGAGCATGACTGGATGGAAGTCAACATCAAAAGACATTAGATTCCATCGGCACCATCTTTGGTCCCTTGTCTCTAATGAGAATTTGCCCGGTTCAAATTTTAACATTGGGTCTAACCTGAGATATCTTGCCTTTCTACCTGAAACTCTTGAAAAGGCTTGATTCACTTAGGAGCTCCTGCTACAAAGTAAGAGTCAAGAACCCTCTTGAGCAAAGCTGAGCAGGCCTCAGTGGTACATGGGAAATGAGCTAGTTTCAATCACCACGCTCTCACCAATCATCAACATAAATGTCTTAAAACATATGTGTATTGCGATTTTAGGAGGGCTGGGGATTATCCAAGGTTCGGAGTAACATGCTACCACAGGAAGAAGCATCTGCTGCTCAGATCTGGAGACAGAAACACAGACACACCCTCACTCACACACACAAACACACACAGACACTCACATACACAGGCTTCACACACAACTGGTAGTGTCCAGCCAAATACTTAGTAGTATGAGGTGGGCTTTGAACCCATCCATGCTCCAAAGGGAGAGACACCTTTCCCTAATTCACACGTCCATTCTCCCTCCTTCTCATCCAATGCTGCCTCCTCCTCAAGCCCACACGTTATTACGTAGAATGAAATGATTCATGGCTATCAAGTTAAAGCATTGTGGATGCTGCTCTGATTCAAAACAACAGCATAGTCAAACGGAGAACATGCTTGCATATGAAATGTGATTAATTCGTTCAGACATGGCTCCTGATGACAAGGAGCACACTGCCAGGATGAAGCTCTGCTCTGTAGCAAGCCTACCTGTGTGTCTAGACACCTCCCAAAGTGCTTCACGCCCTCATTGCACCCTCAGAGGCAAAGAAGAGGACTCTGAAAGACTCATGTGTCTCCCATACTGTCTGAAAAGGACTCCCATTTCTCCTGGGGACCAAAAGTAACAACAAAAGTAGCTTTTTATTTGGAGAGCACACAACTTTTTCATAATACACAGCTAAAACTGTCCCTGCTTTAAGTGCTAAATATCTGTATCACGGGTATATGGAAAGAAATGAAGGTGAGGGTATTCACAAATGGGAAAAAAAGAAAGATGAAAATATTTTTTTCTTTTTTTTTTGGTGTTAAATACATTTATTGTAAACAGACACAAAAATAGGTTCTCTAGGCCATTCACATTCACATTAAAACCAAAAGTTGCAAACTACAACAATGCATATAATTATACAAATGATGCCAGCTCTGTGATGTTTACAGGATTGCTGTCCATGCAAGGTGATCAGAGGCATTATTTATGAAGCCTTAAGATCCAGAAGTGTTGTTACTACCAAACCTCTGACTAACACTGTGAAGTAAGCGTTTTGGAAGGCAGGTCCATGAGTTGGCTAACATTTCTTTAAAACAAATAACTGCTTCTAAACTTAGCCATATAGGAGATTTTGGTTGAACTGAAAATATTAGTATTTCATTACTGTGTGCAGCTCTGTGATGGACAAGCAGGTTGTTGGCACATCCTCCAAAAACAATTATTCTCCTTCATCACTGGCACAAGCTGTGTGCCATAACCTTGGTTTTTCAGCATATGGATGATTAAACTGTATCCATTCATTTTTACTGATGCAGTAAGTCCAGGCATCACTTAGTGGCTGTTTATCAGTGGTAAATCCTCCAAGGAGAAAAAGATGATCTGAAGAAACTGGTGTTAGTGAGTGCCAAGATCGGCCAACTGGGCATATGCCTTGTGGAATTAATTCATTCCACTCCCTTGTATCCAGATTAAGATAGTGAAGATCATTCATTCTAGCATCTCGGCATCTGCCTCCAAACACAAAGCCTTTGTTTCGGATAGTTGCGCAGGCATGGGCAGCACGATGTGAAGGTGCTTTACCAGTAGTTATAGGCTGGCTCCAGGTAAAAGTTTCAGTTTCTAAAATATGTACATGATCATTCCATCCTCTTGGATGACTGGAATTCCAAAAAGATGTTTCATCTTTTTTTTTTTTTTTGACTTTGGACAAATTTATTAGCCAAAACTCTGGGGAATTGCTAAGGATAGGCTGTGTTTTGCTACAATAAAAAAAACACAGTTCCAAAAATTGCAGGGCTTAACACAGGAAAGGTTAGTGTTCATTTGCATAAAGGGTGATGCTGCTCTGGGAGACTCTCCTCGATGCCGTGACTCAGGGCTCGTGCCTGCCTCCATCTCATGGCTGTACATCATGGCCTCCTCCATGGTCACCCAGTCAATGAAGAGAAACTGGATGCTTGTGTGAGTCCCTCCTTGAGGCTTGGAAGTTTATCTTTCTTTCCTATTTGATTGGACACAACTAATCCTGCAGACCTGGGTGCTGGGCGCCTTCGTCTGCAAGTTCACCCACTACTTCTTCACCGTGTCCATGCTGGTCAGCATCTCCACGCTGGCCGCGATGTCCGTGGACCGCTAAGTGGCCATCTTGCACTTGCGGCGCTCCTCCTCGCTCAGGGTGTCCCGCAACGCGCTGCTGGACGTGGGCTGCATCTGGGCACTGTCCATCGCCATGGCCTCGCCCGTGGCCTACCACCAGGGCCTCCTCTACCCGCGCGCCGGCAACCAGACCTTCTGCTGGGAGCAGTGGCCCGACCCTCACCACAAGAAGACCTACGTGGTGTGCACCTTCGTCTTCGGCTACCTGCTGCCGCTCCTGCGCATCAGCTTCTGCTAAGCCAAGGTGCGGAGCGGGGGCGGCGGGCGGGGGGCCGTGCCGCGCAAGGGAGGGCCGACGGGCGGGGGTGGGGGATGCTGGGGGTCTCAGGGCCCGTGGCTCTGCCGGAGCCGTGTCCTCGCCCTGGGCGGTGCTGGGGGAATCTGGGCGGAGAGGTTCCCTGGCCTCTGCTGGAGCATGCCATTGGCTTGCACAAGAAAGTTACTTGGAGTCTGAGACGTGCTGGGGAAAATTTGCGGTTCACTGGGTCTGGTAGAACAAGTTTCTCCTCCCCTCCCTGCCCTTCCTCACCACGGCTGCCCTTCAACTCCCCCAGATTGCCAGGGCGTTGTGCGGGCGAGGCTGTACCCTTCCCAGCACCGCTCCTTTCCAGTGACTCTAAACCACTTCAGCTGCGTGGGGAAGTGACTCGCCGCGGGGCTGTGGGACTTGAGATGGCTCGTGGTCACCGGAGCGCTGGCCTTTCACAGGAGAGGCGGGTCCCCACCGCCCCACCCAGGCTCCCAGCAGCCGTGGGGGTGACTCGCGGGCGACCCCTCTCCCCGTGGAGTGCAGTTCGCCCTCGCTCCGATCCTTAATGCCTCCCATCCTTAGTGCCTCGCTGTTAAGGATCCTGTGTGAACAAATAGCTTGTGATACCTGTCATCTCCAGAGAGTAGTGATCAAAAACATTTCCCCAGCTGATGCTTATCAGAACCTCTGCCTAGCTCTTCAAGGTCACAAGACTGTAACACATCTAAGACTTCGAGGCAGTGCCCAGAATAATACGCTTCCTGCACTGTGTGAGGTCCTGAGGCACCCAAAATGTAACCTGCAGTATCTTGGGTTGGTGTCTTGTTCTGCTACCACTCAGCAGTGGGCTGATCTCTCCCTGGCCCTTGAAGTCAACCAGTCACTAATATACATAAACCTCTCCAACAGTGAGCTCCTGGATGAGGGTGCCAAGTTGCTGTACACAACTTTGAAACACCCAAAGTGCCTCCTGCAGAGGTTGTCGTTGGAAAACTGTCACCTTACGGAAGCCATTTGCAAGGACCTGGCTGCCGTTTTGGTTGTCAGCCAGGAGCTGATGCACCTGTGCTTGGCCAAGAACCCCCCTCAGTGATACAGGGGTGAAGTTTCTGTGTGAGGGCTTGAGTTACCCTGAGTGTAAACTACAGACCCTGGTGCTGTGGAACTGTGACATAACCAGCAAAGGCTGCTGTCACCTCGCAAAGCTTCTCCACGAAAAATCAAGCCTAATGAACTTGGATCTCGGGCAGAATGACATAAGAGTTCCTGGAGTGCAATGCCTATGTGAGGCTTTGAAGAAACCACTGCGTAACTTGAAACGTCTGTGGTTGTGGGGATGTTCCATCCCTCCAGCCAGTTGTGAGAACTTCTGCTGTGTCCTCAGCTGCAACCAGACCCTCATCACTCTGGACCTGGGCCAGAATCCCTTAGGGTATAGTGGAGTAAAATTGCTGTTTGAAACCTTGACACGTGCAAATGGCACCCTCCAGACACTCAGGTTGAAAATAGATGACTTCACTGATGAACTCGATAAGCTGCTGAAAGAAGTAGAAGGCAGCAACCCACAACTGACTATTGACGCTGAGAATCAAGAGCGCTGGAAAAAAAGGTCTTCTTCTGGCTAATTCATTGTCTGAATCCCCCGCCACCAGAGTCATTCATTCTCAATGAAGCCAAGGATTTTCCAGGTGTCGGTGAACTGCCTGTGACTCCCCCTCACCCCACCCCCACTCCTCGGGGAAATGAGTTGATTTCTGGGCTAGATGTTTTAGTCATGGTTCTGCCTCTGTTTTGGGTAGAACGTGCATATGTCGTTGACCTTGTTATGTATGAAATATCTGTATCACGGGTATATGGAGAGAAATAAAGGTGAGAGCATTCACAAATGAAAAAAAAAAAAAAAGACGAAAAAAAAGACGGGTGGAGTCCTCAGCCAGATTCTTCCAGAATCACCTTGATAAAAGAAGTATTGAAATCAAGCACAGCAGGTTGGACTATAGGGAAATTGGCAGCATATTTCTTCAAGTGTGATTTTACTTTCTTCCTGAGCATGGCCATCTGACCTTCTTATTTCTGGGCTTGGCTCTAGACCCAGGACAGCGGATGTTTATGAGCATTCCTTTAAATGAAAGTGCTTAGGTTGTAGCTATGGCTTTGTCTAGAATAGCGATATCAACTGTGAGTGTAGGTCTATCACAAAAAAAAATTTTAACTTTCCAGATATAGAAGGATGCTACCTTGCATAGATTTGCTCATTAAATATAAATTGCAAAAATAAAAATAGCACAAAGAACACCTATACTTTGCTTATTGAAAGATTTGCTCACTGAAGAAGGAAAGTTGTCATTTACCTATGTAACAAATCTGCACATGTTCCCCAGAATGTAAAATAAAAAATAAAAATCTTAAAAAAAATTAATATCACACACAGGCTTCACACACAACTGGTAGTGTCCAGCCAAATAATTAGTAGTATGGGGTGGGCTCTGAACCCATCCATGCTCCAAAGGAAGAGACACCTTTCCTAATCCACACGTCCATTCTCCCTCCTTCTCATCCAACGCTGCCTCCTCCTCAAGCCCACATGTTATTACGTAGAACTAAATTATTCATGACTATCAAGTTAAAGCATCGTTGATGCTGCTCTGATTAAAAACAACAGCACAGTCAAACGGAAAGCATGCTTGCATATGAAATGTGATTAATTCGTTCAGACATGGCTCATGATGACAAGGAGCACACCCCAAGGGTGAAGCTCTGCTCTGTAGCAAGCCTACCTGTGTGTCTGGACACCTCCCAAAGTGCTTCACACCCTCATTGCACCCTCAGAGGTAGACAAGAGGACTCCGAAGGACTCATGTGTCTCCCATGCTGTCTGAAAAGGACTCCCATTTCTCCTGGGGACCAAAAGTAACAACAAAAATAGCTTTTTATTTGGAGAGCACACAACTTTTTCAGAATACAGAGCTAAAACAGTCCCTGCTTTTACTGCTGTATTCTGAAAAACGTGTAGCACTTAAGGCTCGGAGAGTTTTAGCTGTGTATGTTCAAAGAGTGTTCTTCAGTGGCATAGCTAATGAAGTTAAATGGCTTCAAGAGAGCTTTACTGGACTGAAGTCAATATGAAAAGACATTAGATTCCATGGGCACAGTCTTTGGTCCCTTGTTTCTAATAAGAATATGCCTGGTTCAAATTTTAACATTGGGTCTAACCTGGGATATCTTGCCTTTCCACCAGAAACTCTTGTAAAGGCTTGATTAACATGTACCCTACAAAGATCATTAACCTGTAGTTTTCTATGGCTGCATAGTATTCCATGGTGTTTATGTGTCACACTTTACCTGTCGAGTCTATCGTTGATGGGCATTTGGTTTGGTTCCAAGTCTTTGCTATTGTAAACAGTGCTGCAAAGAACATTCGTGTGCATGTGTCCTTATAATAGAAAGATTTATAATCCTTTGGATATATAGCCAGTAATGGGATTGCTGGGTCAAATGGAATTTCTATTTCTGGGTCCTTGGGGAATTGGCACACTGTCTTCCACAATGGTTGAACTAACTTGCACTCCCACCAACAGTGTAAAAATGTTCCTATTTCTCCGCATCCTCGCCAGCATCTGTTGTCTCTAGATGTTTTAACAATTGTGATTCTAACTGGTGTGACATGGTATCTCAATGTAGTTTTGATTTGCATTTCTCTAGTGCAGTCTATTTTTAACATAGTTTGTTTTTTCCTCAAAAAGTTAAAACTCCTGAAGGCACGATGGCTAATGCCTATAATCACAGCACACTGGGAGACCGAGTCAGGTGGGTCACATGAGTACGGGAGTTAAAATCTAGCCAGGATGACACAGCAAAACCCAATCTCTACCAGAAATACAAAATTAGCCTGGCACCGTAGCAATCACCTGTAATCCCAGTTACATGGGAGGCTGAGACAGGGGAATTGCTTCAGCCCAGAATGTGGAGGCTGCAGTAAGTTGAGAACACACCACTGCACTCCAGTCTAGGAGACAGCACAAGACCTCATCTCAAAGAGGAAAGGCCGAACATGGTGACTCACACCTGTAATCCCACCACTTTGAGAGGTGGAGGCGGAAGGATCACTGGACATCAGCTGTTAAAGACTACCTTGGCCAACGTGGCAAAACCCAGTCTCTACTAAAAATATGAAAATTAACCCGGGGTGGTGGCATGCACCTGTAATCGCAGCTATTTCGGAGGCTGAGGCAGGAGAATTGCTTGAACCCAAGATACTGAGGTTCCAGTGAGCTGATATCAGGCCGCTGCACTCCAGCCTGGCCAACAGAGGCAAGATCCCACCTCAAAAAAAATAAAATAAAGAAAGAAAGAAAGAAAAGGAAACCGAAATGCCTGGGACTGGAGGAGTGTGGTGGCTCACGCCTATAATCCAGCATTGTGGGAGACTGAGATGAGCACGTATGTAAGGTTGGGAGTTTGAGACCAGCCTTACCAACATGGAGATACCTCGTCTCTACTGAAAATACAAAAATTAGCTGGGCATGGTGGCGCCCACCTGAGGCAGAGGAATCACTTGAACTCGGGAGGTGGAAGGTGGAGTAAGCCAAGACTGCGCTAGTACACTCCCGGCCTGGGTGTCAGAGAGAGACTTTGTCTCCAAAAGAAAAAATACATATACGTAAACTTAGCTGGGCATGTTTACAGGAGCCTGTAACCTCAGCTACTCAAAAGGTGAGACACAACAGTCATGTGAAACCAAGAGTGGGAGGTTGCAGTGAGCCGAGATTGCACTACTGCACTCTAGCCTGGGCAAAAGAGCAAGACTGCATCTCAAATAAAAATGAAAGTGAAAAGACAACACACAGTGCATTATGTATCTAACAACAGTCTGTTAACCACAGTGCATAATTTGCTGACTCAACAACACAAACAATCAAATTACAAAATCTAAAAACAGGTGAACACACATTTCGACACTATGACATGCAAATGGAAAACAAGCACATAACAGGATGATCAATATCATTTTCATTATGGCAATCTACATGGAAACCACAATGATAAACTCCTTTAACATGCACTCAAAATGCCATAATCCAAAGAAATATAAAATAGCAAGTGTAGGCAAGGTCAGAGAGAAATCACAACACTTAAATACTGTATGGGGAACAGAAATGGTGCATCCTGTGTTTAACATAGTTTGGTAATTCCTCAAAAAGAAAAAAACTGGCTGGGCACATCAGTTGATATAATCAACTGTAATCCCAGCACATTGGGAGGATGAGGCAGGTGCATCACGTGACTACAGGAGTTCAACACCAGCAAGGACGACATAGCAAAGCCACCTCTCTACTGGAAATACAAAAATTAGCCAGTTCATGGTGGCAAACAGCTGTAGTCCCAGCTACTTGGGAGGCCGAAATGGGAGGACTGTTTGAGCCCACAGCGTGGAGGTCACAGGAACCCAAGATCACAACCCTGCACTCCAGCTTAGGCGACAGCACAGGACCCTGTCTCAAAAAAGAAAGCACGGGCATGGTGGTTCACGTCTGTAATCCCAGCACTTTGGGAGGCTGAGACAGACAAATCATTTAATGTTAGGAGTTCAAGAGCAGCTTGGCCAATATGGAAACACCCGTCTCTACTAAAAGTATGAAAACTACCTGGGCTTGCTATCATGCACTTGGAATCCCAGCTACTTGGGAGGCTGAGGCAGGAGAACTGCTTGAACCCAGAAGGCGGAGGCTGCAGTAAGCCGATATCAAGCCACTGCACCCCAGCCTGTCTGACACAGCAGGATCCCATCTGAAAATGAAAAAAAGAAAGAAAACCAAAATGCCTGGGAGTGAAAGGGTGCAGTAGCTCACGCCTGTTATCCCAGCAATCTGGGAGGAGGAGGCGATCAGAGCACCTCACGTTAGCAGTTTGAGACTAGCCTGACCAACATGATGAATACGTGTCTCTACTGTAAATACAAAAATTAGCAGGGCATAGTGGCATATGCCTGTAATCTCAGCTCCACAGCTGTCTGAGGAAGGAAGATCACTTCAACCCGGGAAATGAAGTTTGCAGTGAGCTGAGATGGTGTAACTGCACTCGAGCCTGGGTGACAGAGCAAGACTCCGTCACAAAAATAAATGAAAAAATACAAAACATTAGCTGGGGATGGTGGTGGGAGACTGTAATCCTAGCTACTTGGTAGGCTGAGGCAAGAGAATCATTTGAAACCAGGAGGTAGAGATTGCCGTGAGCCGAGAACATACCGCTGCACTCCATCCTGGGAAAAAGAGCTAGAGTCCGTCCATTTCAAAAAAAAAAAAAAAAGTGAAAACAGAACCCACAGAAAGGAAAAAAATATTTGAGCATTATATATCTAACAGTCTGTTAACCACAATGTGTAATTTATATAACTCAAAAACAAAAACAAAAAAATTACAAAACAGAGAAACAGCTGAACATACACTCCACCAATAAGACATCCAAACGGAAAACGAGCACATAAAAGGTGAATAATATCATCATCATGATGGCCGTCTGAACTGAATGACATACTCAGTGTCATACTCAATGTCATACACAATGACATACACAATGACATACACACACTTTGCCAATGCAAATGGAAAACAAGCCCACAAAAAGATGACCACTATCATTATCATTATGGCCACCTAAACTGAAACCACAATATACTTACTCAAATACACCAGAATGCCTATAATCCCAGAAATGTAAATTAACAAGTGTTGG